>NW_028263251.1:0-300000 GCF_982192425.1 Myodes glareolus
TAACTGTCCGAAGTGAATGGAGTGTTGCTTCACTTTCTAAATGCTGTCCTTTAAGAGAAAATCACTTTCCATTGAAAGTGCCTTAAGCTACTTGCAAGCATTCACAAGAAACACAAATGCATTTCTATGAAAAAGAAGCAGTCTGTTCCAACACTTCAATTCACTGCACGAAGGGAATGGAGTGTTGCTTCACTTTCTAAATGCTGTCCTTTCAGAGAAAATAACTTTCCTTTGAAAGAGCCTTAAGCTACTTACAAGCATTCAACAGAAACTCACATGCATTTCTCTGAATAAGAAGCAGTCTGTTCCAACACTTCAATTCACTGTGCGACATGAATGGAGTGTTGCTTCACTTTCTAAATGGTGTACTTTCAGAGAAAATCACTTTCCTTTGAAAGTGAATTAAGCTACTTACAAGCATTAGGAAAAAACTCACATGCGTTTCTATGAAGGAGAAGCAGTCTGTTCCAACACTTCAATTCTCTGGGCGAAGTGAATGGAGTGTTGCATCACTTTCTAAATGCTCTCCGTTCAGAGAAAATCACTTTCCTTTGAAAGTGCCTTAAACTACTTACAAGCATTCACAAAAAACTCACATGCATTTCTCTGAAAGAGAAGCAGTCTGTTCCAAAACTTCAATTAACTGTCCGAAGTGAATGGAGTGTTGCTTCACTTTCTAAATGCTGTCCTTTCAGAGAAAATCACATTCCATTGAAAGTGCCTTAAGCTACTTTCAAGCATTCACAAAAAACTTACATGCGTTTCTATGAAAGAGAAGCAGTCTGTTCGAACACTGCAATTCTCTGTGCGAAGTGAATGGAGTTTTGCTGCACTTTCTTAATGCTCTCCTTTCAGAGAAAATCACTTTCCTTTGAAAGTACCTTAAGCAACTTTCAAGCATTCACAAGAAACTCACATGCATTTCTCTGAATAAGAAGTAGTCTGTTCCAACACTTCAATTCTCTGTGTGAAGTGAATGGAGTGTTGTTTCACTTTCTAAATGGTGTACTTTCAGAGAAAATCACTTTCCTTTGAAAGTGAATTATGCTACTTGCAAGCATTAGGAAAAAACTCACATGCGTTTCTATGAAGGAGAAGCAGTCTGTTCCAACACTTCAATTCTATGGGCGAAGTGAATGGAGTGTTGCATCACTTTCTAAATGCTCTCCTTTCAGACAAAATCACTCTCTTTTGAAACTGCCTTAAGCTACTTACAAGCATTCACAAGAAACTCACATGATTTTCTCTGAAAGAGAAGCAGTCTGTTCCAATACTTCAATTCACTGTGCGAAGTGAATGGAGCGTGGCTTCACTTTCTAAATGCTGTCCTTTCAGAGAAAATAACTTTCCTTTGAAAGAGCCTTAAGCTACTTAAAAGCATTCAACAGAAACTCACATGCATTTCTCTGAATAAGAAGCAGTCTGTTCCAACACTTCAATTCACTGTGCGAAGTGAATGCAGTGTTGCTTCCCTTTCTAAATGCTGTCCTTTCAAAGAAAATCACTTTCCATTGAAAGGGCCTTAAGCTACTTACAAGCATTAGGACAAACTCACATGCGTTTCTCTGAAAGAGAAGCAGTCTGTTCCAACACTTCAATTAACTGTCTGAAGTCAATGGAGTGTTGCTTCACTTTCTAAATGCTGTCCTTTCAGAGAAAATCAGTTTCCTTTGAAAGTGCCTTGATCTACTTTCAAGCATTCACAAGAAACTCACATGCGTTTCTATGAAAGAGAAGCAGTCTGTTCCAACACTTCAATTCACTGTGGGAAGTGAATGGAGTGTTGCAAGAATTTCTAAATGCTGTCCTTTCAGAGAAAATCACTTTCCTTTGAAAGTGCCTTAAGCTACTTTCAAGCATTCACAAAAAACTTACATGCGTTTCTATGAAAGAGAAGCAGTCTGTTCCAACACTTCAATTCTCTGTGCGAAGTGAATGGAGTTTTGCTTCACTTTCTAAATGCTCTCCTTTCAGAGAAAATCACTTTCCTTTGAAAGTACCTTAAGCAACTTTCAAGCATTCACAAGAAACTCACTTGCATTTCTCTGAATAAGAAGCAGTCTGTTCCAAAACTTCAATTCACTGTGCGACGTGAATGGAGTGTTGCTTCACTTTCTAAATGGTGTACTTTCAGAGAAAATCACTTTCCTTTGAAAGTGAATTATGCTACTTACAAACATTAGGAAAAAACTCACATGCGTTTCTCTGAAAGAGAAGCAGTCTGTTCCAACACTTCAATTCACTGTGCGAAGTTAATGGAGTGTTGTTTCACTTTCTAAATGCTGTCCTTTCAGAGAAAATCACTTTCCTTTGAAAGTGCCTTAAACTACTTACAAGCATTCACAAAAAACTCACATGCGTTTCTCTGAAAGAGAAGCAGTCTGTTCCAAAACTTCAATTAACTGTCCGAAGTGAATGGAGTGTTGCTTCACTTTCTAAATCCTGTCCTTTCAGAGAAAATCACTTTCCTTTGAAAGAGCCTTGAGCTACTTACAAGCATTCAACAGAAACTCACATGCATTTCTCTGAAAGAGAAGCAGTGTTCCAACACTTCAATTCACTGTGCGAAGTGAATGGAGTGTTGCTTCAATTTCTAAATGCTGTCCTTTCAGAGAAAATCACTTTCCTTTGAAAGTGCCTTAAGCTACTTTCAAGCGTTCAAAGAAACTCACATGCGTTTTTCTGAAAGAAAAGCAGTCTGTTCCAACACTTCAATTCACTGTGCGAAGTGAATGGAGTGTTGCTTCACTTTCTAAATCCTGTCCTTTCAGAGAAAATCACTTTCCTTTGAAAGGGCCTTAAGCTACTTACAATCTTTAGGAAGAAACTCACATGACTTTCTGTGAAAGATAAGCAGTCTGTTGCAACCCTTCAATTCACTGTGCGAAGTGAATGGAGTGTTGCTTCACTTTCTAAATGCTGTCCTTTCAGAGAAAATCACTTTCCATTGAAAGGGCCTTAAGCTACTTACAAGCATTAGGAAGAAACTCACAAGCGTTTCTCTGAAAGAGAAGCAGTCTGTTCCAACACTTCAATTCACTGTGCGAAGTGAATGGAGTGTTGCGTCACTTTCTAAATGCTGACCTTTCAGAGAAAATCACTTTCCTTTGAAAGTGCCTTAAACTACTTACAAGTATTCACAAAAAACTCACATGCGTTTCTCTGAAAGAGAAGCAGTCTGTTCCAACATTTCAATTCACTGTGCGAAGTGATTGGAGTGTTGCTTCACTTTCTAAATGCAGTCCTTTCAGAGAAAATCACTCTCCTTTGAAAATGACTTAAGAGACTTACAAGTATTCAACAGAAATTCACATGCGTTTCTCTGAAAGAGAAGCAGTTTGTTCCAAAACTTCAATTCCCTGCATGAAGTGAATGGAGTGTTGTTTCACTTTCTAAATGCTGTCCTTTCAGAGAAAATCACTTTCCTTTGAAAGTGCCTTAAACTACTTACAAGCATTCACAAAAAACTCACATGCGTTTCTCTGAAAGAGAAGCAGTCTGTTCCAACACTTCAATTAACTGTCCGAAGTGAATGCAGTGTTGCTTCACTTTCTAAATGCTGTCCTTTCAGAGAAAATCGCTTTCCTTTGAAAAAGCCTAAAGCTCTTCAAATGTTGCAAGCATTCAACAGAAACTCACATGCGTTTCTCTGAAAGAGAAGCAGTCTGTTCCAACACTTCAATTCACTGCACGAAGGGAATGGAGTGTTGCATCAAGTTCTAAATGCTGTCCTTTCAGAGAAAATCACTTTCCGTTCATAGTGCCTTAAGCTACTTACAAGCATTCAACAGAAACTCACATGCGTTTCTCTGAAAGAGAAGCAGTCTGTTCCAACACTTCAGTTCACTGTGCGAAGTGAATGGAGTGTTGCTTCACTTTCTAAATGCTGTCCTTTCAGAGAAAATCACTTTCCTTTGAAAGTGTCTTTAGCTACTTTCAAGCATTTACAAGAAACTCACGTGCGTTTCTCTGAAAGAGAAGCCTTCTGTTCCAACATTTCAATTCACTGTGCAAAGTGAATGGAGTGTTGCCTCACTTTCTAAATGCTGTCCTTTCAGAGAAAATCACTTTCCTTTGAAAGTGCCTTAAGCTACTTTCAAGCATTCAGAAGAAACTCACATGCGTTTCTCTGAAAGAGAAGCAGACTGATCCAACACTTCAATTCACTGTGCGAAGGGAATAGAGTGATGCTTCACTTTCTAAATGCTGTCCTTTCAGAGAAAATCACTTTCCTTTGAAAGTGCGTTAAGCTACTTACAAGCATTCAACAGAAACTCACATGCATTACTCTGAAAGCGAAGTAGTCTGTTCCAACACTTTAATTCACTGTGCTTAGTGAATGGAGTGTTGCTTCACTTTCGAAAGGCTGTCCTTTCAGAGAAGATCACTTTCCTTTGAAAGTGCCTTAACCTACCTTCAAGCATTCACAAAAAACTCACATGCGTTTCTCTGAAAGAGAAGCAGACTGATCCAACACTTCAATTCACTGTGCGAAGGGAATAGAGTGATGCTTCACTTTCTAAATGCTGTCCTTTCAGAGAAAATCACTTTCCTTTGAAAGTGCCTTAAGCAACTTGCAAGCATTCACAAGAAACACTAATGCGTTTCTATGAAAGAGAAGCACTCTTTTCCAACACTTCAATTCACTGCACGAAGGGAATGGAGTGTTGCTTCACTCTTTAAATGCTATCCTTTCAGAGAAAATCACTTTCCTCTGAAAGTGCCTTAAGCTACTTACAAGCATTCACAAGAAACAGAAATGCGTTTCTGTGAAAGAGAAGCAGTCTGTTCCAACACTTCAATTCACTGCACGAAGGGAATCGAGTGTTGCATCACTTTCTAAATGCTGTCCTTTCAGAGAAAATTACCTTCCTTTGAAAGTTCCTTAAGCTACTTTCAAGCGTTCAGAAGAAACTCACATGCGTTTCTCTGAAAGAGAAGCATTCTGTTCCAACACTTCAATTCACTGTGCAAAGTGACTGGAGTGTTGCCTCACTTTCTAAATGCTCTCCTTTCAGAGAAAATCACTTTCCTTTGAAAGTGCCTTAAGCTACTTACAAGCATTAGGAAGAAACTCACATGCGTTTCTCTGAAAGGGAAGCAGTCTGTTCCAACATTTCAATTCACTGTGCGAAGTGAATGGAGTGTTCCTTCACTTTCTAAATGCTGTCCTTTCATAGAAAATCACTTTCCTTTGAAAGTGCCTTAAGCTACTTACAAGCATTCAACAGAAACTCACATGCATTTCTCTGAAAGAAAAGCAGCATGTTCCAACACTTCAATTCACTGTGAAAAGTGAATGGAGTGTTTCAACAATTTCTAAATGCTGTCCTTTCATTGAAAATCACTTTCCTTTGAAAGTGCCTTAAGCTACTTACAAGCATTCACCAGAAACTCACATACGTTTCTCTGAAAGAGAAGCAGTATGTTCCAACACTTCAATTCACTGTGCGAAGTGAATGGAGTGTTTCTTCACTTTCTAAATGCTGTCCTTTCAGAGAAAATCACTTTCATTTGAAAGTGCCTTAAGCTACTTTCAAGCATTCACAAAAAATTCACATGCTTTTCTCTGAAAGAGAAGCAGACTGATCCAACACTTCAATTCACTGTGAGAAGTGAATAGAGTGTTGCTTCACTTTCTAAATGCTGTCCTTTCAGAGAAAATCACTTTCCTTTGAAAGTGCCTTAAGCTACTTACAAGCATTCAAAGAAACTCACATGCATTTCTCTGAAAGAGAAGCAGTCTGTTCCAGCACTTCAATTCACTGTGCGAAGTGAATGGAGTGTTGCAACAATTTCTAAATCCTATCCTATCAGAGAAAATCACTTTCCTTTCAAAGTGCCTTAAGGTACTTACAAGCATTCGCCAGAAACTCACATGCGTTTCTCTGAAAGAGAAGCAGTCTGTTCCAACACTTCAATTCACTGTGCGAAGTAAATGGAATGTTACCTCACTTTCTAAATGCTGTCCTTTCAGAGAAAATCACTTTCCTTTGAAAGTGCCTTAAGCTACTTACAAGCTTTAGGAAGAAACTCACCTGCGTTTCTCTGAAAGAGAAGCAGTCTGTTCCAACACTTCAATTCACTGTGCGATGTGAATGGAGTTTTGCTTCACTTTCCAAATGCTGTACTTTCAGAGAAAATCACTTTTGTTTGAAAGTGCCTTAAGCAACTTTCAAGCATTCACAAGAAACTCACATGCATTTTTCTGAAAGAGAAGCCTTCACTTCCAACACTTCAATTCTCTGTGCGAAGTGAATGGAGTGTTGCTTCACTTTCTAAATGCTGTCCTTTCAGAGAAAATCACTTTCCTTTGAAAGTGAATTAAGCTACTTACAAGCATTAGGAAGAAACTCACATGCATTTCTCTGAAAAAAAAGCAGTCTGTTCCAACACTTCAATTCACTGTGCGAAGTGAATGGAGTGTTGCTTCACTTTCTAAATGCTCTCCTTTCAGAGAAAATCACTTTCCTTTTAAAGTGCCTTAAGCTAATTACAAGCATTCACCAGAAACTCACATGCGTTTCTATGAAAGAGCAGCATTCTGTTCCAATACTTCAATTCACTGTGCGAAGTCAATGGAATGTTACTTAACTTTCTAAATGCTGTCCTTTCAGAGAAAATCACTTTCCTTTGAAAGTGCCTTAGGCTGCTTTCAAGCATTCACAAGAAACACACATGCGTTTATCTGAAAGAGAAGCAGTCTGTTCCAACACTTCAATTCACTGTGCGAAGTGAATGGAGTGTTGCTTCACTTTCTTAATGATGTACTTTCTGAGAAGATCAATTTCCTTTGAAAGTGCCTTAAGCTACTTACAAGCATTCAACAGAAACTCACATGCATTTCTAAGAAAGAGAAGCAGTCTGTTCCAACACTTCAATTCACTGTGCGAAGTGAATGGAGTGTTGCTTCACTTTCTAAAGGTTGTCCATTCAGAGATAATCACTTTCCTTTGAAAGTGCCTTAAACTACTTTCAAGCATTCACAAAAAACTCACATGCGTTTCTCTGAAAGAGACGCAGTCTGTTCCAACACTTCAATTCACTGTGCGAAGTGAATGGAGTGTTGCAACCATTTCTAAATGCTGTACTTTCAGAGAAAATCACTTTCCTTTGAACGTGCCTTGAGCTATTTACAAGCATTAGGAAGAAACTCACATGCGTTTCTCTGAAAGGGACTCAGTCTGTTCCAACACTTCAATTCACTGTGCGTAGTGAATGGAGTGTTGCTTCACTTTCTAAATGCTGTCCTTTCAGAGAAAATCACTTTCCTTTGAAAGTGCTTTAAACTACTTACAAGCATTCACAAGAAACTCACATGCGTTTCTATGAAAGAGAAGGAATCTGTTCCAACACTTCAATTCACTGCACGAAGGGAATGGAGTGTTGCTTCACTTTCTAAATGCTGTCCTTTCTGAGAAAATCACTTTCCTTTGAAAGTGAATTAAGCTACTTACAAGCATTAGGAAGTAACTCACATGCGTTTCTATGAAAGAGAAGCAGTCTGTTCCAACACTTGAATTCTCTGTGCGAAGTGAATGGAGTGTTGCTTCACTTTCTAAATGCTGTCCTTTCAGAGAAAATCACTCTCTTTTGAAACTGCCTTAAGCTACTTACAAGCATTCAACAGAAACTCACATGCATTTCTCTGAATGAGAAGCAGTCTGTTCCAACACTTCAATTCACTGTGCGAAGTGAATGGAGTGTTGCTTCACTTTCTTAATGCTGTACTTTCTGAGAAGATCAATTTCCTTTGAAAGTGCCTTAAGCTACTTACAAGCATTCAACAGAAACTCACATGCATTTCTAAGAAATCGAAGCAGTCTGTTCCAACACTTCAATTCACTGTGCGAAGTGAATGGAGTGTTGCTTCACTTTCTAAAGGTTGTCCATTCAGAGATAATCACTTTCCTTTGAAAGTGCCTTAAACTACTTTCAAGCATTCACAAAAAACTCACATGCGTTTCTCTGAAAGAGACGCAGTCTGTTCCAACACTTCAATTCAATGTGCGAAGTGAATGGAGTGTTGCAACCATTTCTAAATGCTGTACTTTCAGAGAAAATCACTTTCCTTTGAACGTGCCTTGAGCTACTTACAAGCATTAGGAAGAAACTCACATGCGTTTCTCTGAAAGGGACTCAGTCTGTTCCAACACTTCAATTCACTGTGCGAAGTGAATGGAGTGTTGCTTCACTTTCTAAATGCTGTACTTTCAGAGAAAATCACTTTCCTTTGAAAGTGCTTTAAACTACTTACAAGCATTCACAAGAAACTCACATGTGTTTCTATGAAAGAGAAGGAATCTGTTCCAACACTTCAATTCACTGCACGAAGGGAATGGAGTGTTGCTTCACTTTCTAAATGCTGTCCTTTCAGAGAAAATCACTTTCCTTTGAAAGTGAATTAAGCTACTTACAAGCATTAGGAAGAAACTCACATGCGTTTCTATGAAAGAGAAGCAGTCTGTTCCAACACTTCAGTTCTCTGTGCGAAGTGAATGGAGTGTTGCTTCACTTTCTAAATGCTCTCCTTTCAGAGAAAATCACTCTCTTTTGAAACTGCATTAAGCTACTTACAAGCATTCAACAGAAACTCACATGCATTTCTCTGAATGATAAGCAGTCTGTTCCAACACTTCAATTCACTGTGCGAAGTGAATGGAGTGTTGCTTCACTTTCTAAATGCTGTACTTTCAGAGAAAATCACTTTTGTTTCAAAGTGCCTTAAGCAACTTTCAAGCATTCACAAGAAACTCACTTGCATTTCTCTGAAAGAGAAGCCTTCTCTTCCAACACTTCAATTCACTGTGCGAAGTGAATGGAGTGTTGCTTCACTTTCTAAATGCTGTCCTTTCAGAGAAAATCACTTTCCTTTGAAAGTGTCTTTAGCTATTTTCAAGCGTTCACAAGAAACTCACATGCGTTTCTCTGAAAGAGAAACCTTCTGTTCCAACATTTCAATTCACTGTGCAAAGTGAATGGAGTGTTGCCTCACTTTCTAAATGCTGTCCTTTCAGAGAAAATCACTTTCCTTTGAAAGTGCCTTAAGCTGCTTTCAAGCATTCAGAAGAAACTCACATGCGTTTCTCTGAAAGAGAAGCAGACTGATCCAACACTTTAATTCACTGTGCGAAGTGAATGGGGTGTTGCTTAACTTTCTAAAGGCTGTCCTTTCAGAGAAAATCACTTTCCTTTGAAAGTGCTTTAAGCTACTTACAAGCATTAACAAAAAATTCACATGCGTTTCTCTGAAAGAGAAGCAGTCTGTTCCAAAACTTCAATTCACTGTGCGAAGTGAATAGAGTGTAGCTTCACTTTCTAAATGCTGTCCTTTCAAAGAAAATCACTTTCCTTTGAAAGTGCCTTAAACTACTTTCAAGCATTTACAAAAAACTCACAAGCGTTTCTCTGAAAGAGAAGCAGTCTGTTCCAACACTTCAATTCACTGTGCGAAGTGAATGGAGTGTTGCTTCACTTTCTTAATGCTGTACTTTCTGAGAAGATCAATTTCCTTTGAAAGTGCCTTAAGATACTTACAAGCATGCGCCAGAAACTCACATGCGTTTCTCTGAAAGAGAAGCAGTCTGTTCCAACACTTCAATTCACTGTGCGAAGTGAATGGAATGTTACTTCACTTTCTAAATGCTGTCCTTTCAGAGAAAATCACTTTCCTTTGAAAGTGCCTTAAGCTACTTACAAGCTTTAGGAAGAAGCTCACCTGCGTTTCTCTGAAAGAGAAGCAGTCTGTTCCAACACTTCAATTCACTGTGCGATGTGAATGGAGTTTTGCTTCACTATCCAAATGTTGTACTTTCAGAGAAAATCACTTTTGTTTGAAAGTGCCTTAGCAACTTTCAAGCACTCACAAGAAACTCACATGCATTTTTCTGAAAGAGAAGCCTTCTCTTCCAACACTTCAATTCTCTGTGCGAAGTGAATGGAGTGATGTTTCACTTTCTAAATGCTGTCCTTTCAGAGAAAATCACTTTCCTTTGAAAGTGCCTTAAGCTACTTTCAAGCATTCACAAGAAACACACATGCGTTTCTCTGAAAGAGAAGCAGACTGATCCAACACTTCAATTCACTGTGCGAAGTGAATAGAGTGTTGCTTCACTTTATAAATGCTGTCCTTTCAGAGAAAATCATTTTCCTTTGAAAGTGCCTTAAGTTACTTACAAGCATTCAACAGAAACTCACATGCATTTTTCTGAAAGAAAAGCAGTCTGTTCCAACATTTCAATTCACTGTGCGAAGTGAATGGAGTGTTGCTCCACTTTCTAAATGCTGTCCTTTCAGAGAAAATCACTTTCCTTTGAAAGTGAAATAAGCTACTTACAAGCATTAGGAAGAAACTCACATGCATTTTTCTGAAAGAAAAGCAGTCTGTTCCAACATTTCAATTCACTGTGCGAAGTGAATGGAGTGTTGCTTCTCTTTCTAAATGCTCTCCTTTCAGAGAAAATCACTTTCCTTTTAAAGTGCCTTAAGCTAATTACAAGCATTCACCAGAAACTCACATGCGTTTCTCTGAAAGAGCAGCGTTCAATACTTCAATTCACTGTTCGAAGTCAATGGAATGTTACTTAACTTTCTAAATGCTGTCCTTTCAGAGAAAATCACTTTCCTTTGAAAGTGCCTTAGGCTGCTTTCCAGCATTCACAAGAAACACACATGCGTTTATCTGAAAGAGAAGCAGTCTGTTCCAACACTTCAATTCACTGTGCGAAGTGAATGGAGTGTTGCTTCACTTTCTTAATGCTGTACTTTCTGAGAAGATCAATTTCCTTTGAAAGTGCCTTAAGCTACTTACAAGCATTCACAAAAAATTCACATGCGTTTCTCTGAAAGAGAAGCAGACTGATCCAACACTTCAATTCACTGTGCGAAGTGAATAGAGTGTTGCTTCACTTTCTAAATGCTGTCCTTTCAGAGAAAATCACTTTCTTTTGAAAGTGCCTTAAGCTACTTACAAGCATTCAACAGAAACTCACATGCATTTCTCTGAAAGAGAAGCAGTCTGTTCCAACACTTCAATTCACTGTGCGAAGTGAATGGAGTGTGGCTTCACTTTCTAAAGGCTGTCCTTTCAGAGAAAATCACTTTCCTTTGAAAGTGCCTTAAGCTACTTACAAGCATTCACAAAAAATTCACATGCGTTTCTCTGAAAGAGAAGCAGACTGAACCAACACTTCAATTCACTGTGGGAAGTGAATAGAGTGTTGCTTCACATTCTAAATGCTGTCCTTTCAGAGAAAATCACTTTCCTTTGAAAGTGCCTTAAGCTACTTACAAGCATTCAATAGAAACACACATGCATTTCTCTGAAAGAGAAGCAGTCTGTTCCAACACTTCAATTCACTGTGCAAAGTGAATGGAGTGTTGCTTCACTTTCTAAAGGTTGTCCATTCAGAGATAATCACTTTCCTTTGAAAGTGCCTTAAACTACTTTCATGCATTCACAAAAAACTCACATGCGTTTCTGTGAAAGAGAAGCAGTCTGTTCCAACACTTCAATTCACTGTGCAAAGTGACTGGAGTGTTGCCTTAAGCTACTTACAAGCATTTGGAAGAAACTCACATGCGTTTCTCTGAAAGGGAAGCAGTCTGTTCCAACATTTCAATTCACTGTGCGAAGTGAATGGAGTGTTCCTTCACTTTCTAAATGCTGTCCTTTCATAGAAAATCACTTTCCTTTGAAAGTGCCTTAAGCTACTTACAAGCATTCAACAGAAACTCACATGCATTTCTCTGAAAGAAAAGTAGCATGTTCCAACACTTCAATTCACTGTGCAAAGTGAATGGAGTGTTTCAACAATTTCTAAATGCTGTCCTTTCATTGAAAATCACTTTCCTTTGAAAGTGCCTTAAGCTACTTACAAGCATTCACCAGAAACTCACATACGTTTCTCTGAAAGAGAAGCAGTATGTTCCAACACTTCAATTCACTGTGCGAAGTGAATGGAGAGTTTCTTCACTTTCTAAATGCTGTCCTTTCAGAGAAAATCACTTTCATTTGAAAGTGCCTTAAGCTACTTTCAAGCATTCACAAAAAATTCACATGCGTTTCTCTGAAAGAGAAGCAGACTGATCCAACACTTCAATTCACTGTGAGAAGTGAATAGAGTGTTGCTTCACTTTATAAATGCTGTCCTTTCAGAGAAAATCACTTTCCTTTGAAAGTGCCTTAAGCTACTTACAAGCTTTAGGAAGAAACTCACCTGCGTTTCTCTGAAAGAGAAGCAGTCTGTTCCAACACTTCAATTCACTGTGCGATGTGAATGGAGTTTTGCTTCACTTTCCAAATGCTGTACTTTCAGAGAAAATCACTTTTGTTTGAAAGTGCCTTAAGCAACTTTCAAGCATTCACAAGAAACTCACATGCATTTTTCTGAAAGAGAAGCCTTCTCTTCCAAAACTTCAATTCTCTGTGCGAAGTGAATGGATTGTTGCTTCACTTTCTAAATGCTGTCCTTTCAGAGAAAATCACTTTCCTTTGAAAGTTCCTTAAGCTACTTTCAAGCATTCAGAAGAAACTCACATGCGTTTCTCTGAAAGAGAAGCAGTCTGTTCCAACATTTCAATTCACTGTGCGAAGTCAATGGAATGTTACTTAACTTTCTAAATGCTGTCCTTTCAGAGAAAATCACTTTCCTTCGAAAGTGCCTTAGGCTGCTTTCAAGCATTCACAAGAAACACACATGCGTTTATCTGAAAGAGAAGCAGTCTGTTCCAACACTTCAATTCACTGTGCGAAGTGAATGGAATGTTACTTCACTTTCTAAATGCTGTCCTTTCAGAGAAAATCACTTTCCTTTGAAAGTGCCTTAAGCTACTTACAAGCTTTAGGAAGAAACTCACCTGCGTTTCTCTGAAAGAGAAGCAGTCTGTTCCAACACTTCAATTCACTGTGCGATGTGAATGGAGTTTTGCTTCACTTTCCAAATGTTGTACTTTCAGAGAAAATCACTTTTGTTTGAAAGTGCCTTAAGCAACTTTCAAGCATTCACAAGAAACTCACATGCATTTTTCTGAAAGAGAAGCCTTCTCTTCCAACACTTCAATTCTCTGTGCGAAGTGAATGGAGTGATGCTTCACTTTCTAAATGCTGTCCTTTCAGAGAAAATCACTTTCCTTTAAAAGTGCCTTAAGCTACTTTCAAGCATTCAGAAGAAACTCACATGCGTTTCTCTGAAAGAGAAGCAGACTGATCCAACACTTCAATTCACTGTCCGAAGTGAATAGAGTGTTGCTTCACTTTATAAATGCTGTCCTTTCAGAGAAAATCATTTTCCTTTGAAAGTGCCTTAAGCTACTTACAAGCATTCAACAGAAACTCACATGCATTTCTCTGAAAGAGAAGCAGTCTGTTCCAACACTTCAATTCACTGTGCGCAGTGAATGGAGTGTTGCTTCACTCTCTAAATTCTGTCCTTTCAGAGAAAATCACTTTCCTTTGAAAATTCCTTAAGCTACTTACAAGCATTCAACTGAAACTCACATGCGTTTCTCTGAAAGAGAAGCAGTCTGTTCCAACACTTCAATTCACTGTGCGAAGTCAATGGAGTGTTGCTACACTTTCTAAATGCTGTCCCTTCTGAGAAAATCACTTTCCTTTGAAAGTGCCTTGAGCTACTTACAAGCATTAGGAAGAAACTCACATGCGTTTCTCTGAAAGGGAAGCAGTCTGTTCCAACACTTCAATTCACTGTGCGAAGTGAATAGAGTGTTGCTTCACTTTCTAAATTCTGTCCTTTCAGAGAAAATCACTTTCCTTTGAAAGTGCCTTAAGCTACTTACAAGCATTCAACAGAAACTCACATGCATTTCTCTGAAAGAGAAGCAGTCTGTTCCAACACTTCAAATCACTGTGCGAAGTGAATGGAGTGTTGCTTCACTTTCTAAAGGCTGTCCTTTCAGAGAAAATCACTTTCCTTTGAAAGTGCCTTAATCTACATTCAAGCATTCACAAAAAATACACATGCGTTTCTCTGAAAGAGAAGCAGACTGATCCAACACTTCAATTCATTGTGCGAAGTGAATAGAGTGTTGCTTCACTTTCTTAATGCTGTCCTTTCAGAGAAAATCACTTTCCTTTGAAAATTCCTTAAGCTACTTACAAGCATTCAACAGAAACTCACATGCGTTTCTCTGAAAGAGAAGCAGTCTGTTCCAACCCTTCAATTAACTGTGCGAAGTCAGTGGAGTGTTGCTTCACTTTCTAAATGCTGTCCTTTCTGAGAAAATCACTTTCCTTTGAAAGTGAATTAAGCTACTTACAAGCATTAGGAAGAAACTCACATGCGTTTCTATGAAAGAGAAGCAGTCTATTCCAACACTTCAATTCTCTGTGCGAAGTGAATGGAGTGTTGCTTCACTTTCTAAATGCTCTCCTTTCAGAGAAAATCACTCTCTTTTGAAACTGCCTTAAGCTACTTACAAGCATTCATAAGAAACTCACATGCGTTTCTCTGAAAGAGAAGCAGTATGTTCCAACACTTCAATTCACTGTGTGAAGTGAATGGAGTGTTGCAACCATTTCTAAATGCTGTCCTTTCATTGAAAATCACTTTCCTTTGAAAGTGCCTTAAGCTACTTACAAGCATTCACCAGAAACTCACATGCGTTTCTCTGAAAGAGAAGCAGTCTATTCCAACACTTCAATTCACTGTGCGAAGTGAATGGAGTGGTGCTTTACTTTCTAAATGCTGTATTTTCAGAGAAAATCACTTTTGTTTGAAAGTGCCTTAAGCAACTTTCAAGCATTCACAAGAAACTCACTTGCATTTCTCTGAAAGAGAAGCCTTCTCTTCCAACACTTCAATTCACTGTGCGAAGTGAATGGAGTGTTGCTTCACTTTCTTAATGCTGTCCTTTCAGAGAAAATCACTTTCCTTCGAAAGTGCCTTAAGCTACTTTCAAGCGTTCACAAGAAACTCACATGCATTTCTCTGAAAGAGAAGCAGTCTGTTCCAACACTTCAATTCACTGTGAAAAGTGAATGGAGTGTTGCCTCACTTTCTAAATGCTGTCCTTTCAGAGAAAATCACTTTCCTTTGAAAGTGCCTTAAGCTACTTACAAGCATTCACAAAAAATTCACATGCGTTTCTCTGAAAGAGAAGCAGACTGATCCAACACTTCAATTCACAGTGCGAAGTGAATAGAGTGTTGCTTCACTTTCTAAATGCTGTCCTTTCAGAGAAAATCACTTTCCTTTGAAAGTTCCTTAAGCTACTTACAAGCATTCAACAGAAACTCACATGCATTTCTCTGAAAGAGAAGCAGTCTGTTCCAACACTTCAATTCACTGTGCGAAGTGAATGGAGTGTTGCTTCACTTTCTAAAGGCTGTCCTTTCAGAGAAAATCACTTTCCTTTGAAAGTGCCTTAAGCTACTTACAAGCATTCACAAAAAATTCACATGCGTTTCTCTGAAAGAGAAGCAGACTGATCCAACACTTCAATTCACTGTGCGAAGTGAATAGAGTGTTGCTTCACTTTCTAAATGCTGTCCTTTCAGAGAAAATCACTTTCCTTTGAAAGTGCCTTAAGCTACTTATAAGCATTCAACAAAAACTCACATGCATTTCTCTGAAAGAGAAGCAGTCTGTTCCAACACTTCAATTCACTGTGCGAAGTGAATGGAGTGTTGCTTCACTTTCTAAAGGCTGTCCTTTCAGAGAAAATCACTTTCCTTTGAAAGTGCCTTAAGCTACTTTCAAGCATTCACAAGAAACTCACATTAGTTTCTCTGAAAGAGAAGCAGACTGATCCAACACTTCAATTCATTGTGCGAAGTGAATGGAGTGTTGCTTCACTTTCTAAATGCTGTCCTTTCAGAGAAAATCACTTTCCTTTGAAAGTGCCTTAAGCTACTTAAAAGCATTCAACAGAAACTCACATGCATTTCTCTGAAAGAGAAGCAGTCTGTTCCAACACTTCAATTCACTGTGCGAAGTGAATGGAGTGTTGCTTCACTTTCTAAATGCTGTTCTTTCAGAGAAAATCGCTTTCCTTTGAAAGTGCCTTAAGCTACTTACAAGCATTCACCAGAAACTCACATGCGTTTCTCTGAAAGAGAAGCAGACTGTTCCAACACTTCAATTCACTTTGCGAAGTGAATGGAGTGTTCCTTCACTTTCTAAATGCTGTCCTTTCAGAGAAAATCGCTTTCCTTTGAAAGTGCCTTAAGCTACTTACAAGCATTCACCAGAAACTCACATGCATTTCACTGAAAGAGAAGCAGTCTGTTCCAACACATCAATTCACTGTGCGAAGTGAATGGAGTGTTGCTTCACTTTCTAAAGGCTGTCCTTTCAGAGAAAATCACTTTCCTTTGAAAGTGCCTTAATCTACTTTCAAGCATTCACAAGAAACACACATGCGTTTCTCTGAAATAGAAGCAGTGTGTTCCAACACTTCAATTCACTGTGCGAAGTGAATGGAGTGTTGCTTCACTTTCTAAATGCTGTACTTTCAGAGAAAATCACTTTTGTTTTAAAGTGCCTTAATCAACTTTCAAGCATTCAAAAGAATCTCACTTGCATTTCTCTGAAAGAGAAGCAGTCTGTTCCAACACTTCAATTCACTGTGCGAAGTGAATGGAGTGTTGCTTCACTTTCTAAAGGCTGTCGTTTCAGAGAAAATCACTTTCCTTTGAAAGTGCCTTAAGCTACTTTCAAGCATTCAGAAGAAACTCACATGAGTTTCTCTGAAAGAGAAGCAGACTGATCCAACACTTCAATTCATTGTGCGAAGTGAATGGAGTGTTGCTTCACTTTCTAAATGCTGTCCTTTCAGAGAAAATCACTTTCCTTTGAAAGTGCTTTAAGCTACTTACAAGCATTCAACAGAAACTCACATGCATTTCTCTGAAAGAGAAGCAGTCTGTTCCAACACTTCAATTCACTTTGCGAAGTGAATGGAGTGTTGCTTCACTTTCTAAATGCTGTCCTTTCAGAGAAAATCGCTTTCCTTTGAAAGTGCCTTAAGCTACTTACAAGCATTCACCAGAAACTCACATGCGTTTCTCTGAAAGAGAAGCAGACTGTTCCAACACTTCAATTCACTTTGCGAAGGGAATGGAGTGTTCCTTCACTTTCTAAATGCTGTCCTTTCAGAGAAAATCGCTTTCCTTTGAAAGTGCCTTAAGCTACTAACAAGCATTCACCAGAAACTCACATGCGTTTCTCTGAAAGAGAAGCCTTCTCTTCCAACACTTCAATTCACTGTGCGAAGTGAATGGAGTGTTGCTTCACTTTCTAAATGCTGTCCTTTCAGAGAAAATCACTTTCCTTTGAAAGTGCCTTAAGCTACTTTCAAGCGTTCACAAGAAACTCACATGCGTTTCTCTGAAAGGGAAGTAGTCTGTTCCAACACTTCAATTCACTGTGTGAAGTGAATGGAGTGTTGCAACAATTTCTAAATGCTGTCCTTTCATTGAAAATCACTTTCCTTTGAAAGTGCCTTAAGCTACTTACAAGCATTCACCAGAAACTCACATGCGTTTCTCTGAAAGAGAAGCAGTCTATTCCAACACTTCAATTCACTGTGCGAAGTGAATGGAGTGGTGCTTCACTTTCTAAATGCTGTATTTTCAGAGAAAATCACTTTTGTTTGAAAGTGCCTTAAGCAACTTTCAAGCATTCACAAGAAACTCACTTGCATTTCTCTGAAAGAGAAGCCTTCTCTTCCAAAACTTCAATTCACTGTGCGAAGTGAATGGAGTGTTGCTTCACTTTCTAAATGCTGTCCTTTCAGAGAAAATCACTTTCCTTCGAAAGTGCCTTAAGCTACTTTCAAGCGTTCACAAGAAACTCACATGCGTTTCTCTGAAAGAGAAGCAGTCTGTTCCAACACTTCAATTCACTGTGAAAAGTGAATGGAGTGTTGCCTCACCTTCTAAATGCTGTCCTTTCAGAGAAAATCACTTTCCTTTGAAAGTGCTTTAAGCTACTTGCAAGCATTCACAAAAAATTCACATGCGTTTCTCTGAAAGAGAAGCGGACTGATCCAACACTTGAATTCACTGTGCGAAGTGAATAGAGTGTTGCTTCACTTTCTAAATGCTGTCCTTTCATTGAAAATCACTTTCCTTTGAAAGTGCCTTAAGCTACTTTCAAGCATTCACAAAAAATTCACATGCGTTTCTCTGAAAGAGAAGCAAACTGATCCAACACTTCAATTCACTGTGCGAAGTGAATAGAGTGTTGCTTCATTTTATAAATGCTGTCCTTTCAGAGAAAATCACTTTCCTTTGAAAGTGCCTTAAGCTACTTACAAGCATTCAACAGAAACTCACATGCATTTCTCTGAAAGAGAAGCAGTCTGTTCCGACACTTCAATTCACTGTGCGAAGTGAATGGAGTGTTGCTTCACTTTCGAAATGCTGTCCTTTCAGAGAAAATCACATTCCTTTGAAAGTGCCTTAAGCTACCTACAAGCATTCAACAGAAACTCACATGCATTTCTCTGAAAGAGAAGCAGTCTGTTCCAACACTTCAATTCACTGTGCGAAGTGAATGGAGTGTTGCTTCACTTTCTAAAGGCTGTCCTTTCAGAGAAAATCACTTTCCTTTGAAAGTGCCTTAATCTACATTCAAGCATTCACAAAAAATTCACATGCGTTTCTCTGAAAGAGAAGAAGACTGATCCAACACTTCAATTCACTGTGCGAAGTGAATAGAGTGTTGCTTCACTTTCTAAATGCTGTCTTTTCAGAGAAAATCACTTTCCTTTGAAAGTGCTTTAAACTACTTACAAGCATTCACAAGAAACTCAAATGCGTTTCTAAGAAAGAGAAGGAGTGTGTTCCAACACTTCAATTCACTGTGCGAAGTGAATGGAGTGTTGCTTCACTTTCTAAATGCTGTCCTTTCAGAGAAAATCACTTTCCTTTGAAAATTCCTTAAGCTACTTACAAGCATTCAACAGAAACTCACATGCGTTTCTCTGAAAGAGAAGCAGTCTGTTCCAACCCTTCAATTAACTGTGCGAAGTCAGTGGAGTGTTGCTTCACTTTCTAAATGCTGTCCTTTCAGAGAAAATCACTTTCCTTTGAAAGTGCCTTAAGCTACTTGCAAGCATTCAGAAGAAACTCACATTAGTTTCTCTGAAAGAGAAGCAGACTGATCCAACACTTCAATTCATTGTGCGAAGTGAATGGAGTGTTGCTTCACTTTCTAAATGCTGTCCTTTCAGAGAAAATCGCTTTCCTTTGAAAGTGCCTTAAGCTACTTACAAGCATTCAACAGAAACTCACATGCATTTCTCTGAAAGAGAAGCAGTCTGTTCCAACACTTCAATTCACTGTGCGAAGTGAATGGAGTGTTGCTTCACTTTCTAAATGCTGTTCTTTCAGAGAAAATCGCTTTCCTTTGAAAGTGCCTTAAGCTACTTACAAGCATTCACCAGAAACTCACATGCGTTTCTCTGAAAGAGAAGCAGTCTGTTCCAACACTTCAATTCACTGTGCGAAGTGAATGGAGTGTTGCTTCACTTTCTAAAGGCTGTCCTTTCAGAGAAAATCACTTTCCTTTGAAAGTGCCTTAATCTACTTTCAAGCATTCACAAGAAACACACATGCGTTTCTCTGAAATAGAAGCAGTGTGTTCCAACACTTCAATTCACTGTGCGAAGTGAATGGAGTGTTGCTTCACTTTCTAAATGCTGTACTTTCAGAGAAAATCACTTTTGTTTTAAAGTGCCTTAATCAACTTTCAAGCATTCAAAAGAATCTCACTTGCATTTCTCTGAAAGAGAAGCAGTCTGTTCCAACACTTCAATTCACTGTGCGAAGTGAATGGAGTGTTGCTTCACTTTCTAAAGGCTGTCGTTTCAGAGAAAATCACTTTCCTTTGAAAGTGCCTTAAGCTACTTTCAAGCATTCAGAAGAAACTCACATGAGTTTCTCTGAAAGAGAAGCAGACTGATCCAACACTTCAATTCATTGTGCGAAGTGAATGGAGTGTTGCTTCACTTTCTAAATGCTGTCCTTTCAGAGAAAATCACTTTCCTTTGAAAGTGCCTTAAGCTACTTACAAGCATTCAACAGAAACTCACATGCATTTCTCTGAAAGAGAAGCAGTCTGTTCCAACACTTCAATTCACTTTGCGAAGTGAATGGAGTGTTGCTTCACTTTCTAAATGCTGTCCTTTCAGAGAAAATCGCTTTCCTTTGAAAGTGCCTTAAGCTACTTACAAGCATTCACCAGAAACTCACATGCGTTTCTCTGAAAGAGAAGCAGACTGTTCCAACACTTCAATTCACTTTGCGAAGGGAATGGAGTGTTCCTTCACTTTCTAAATGCTGTCCTTTCAGAGAAAATCGCTTTCCTTTGAAAGTGCCTTAAGCTACTAACAAGCATTCACCAGAAACTCACATGCGTTTCTCTGAAAGAGAAGCCTTCTCTTCCAACACTTCAATTCACTGTGCGAAGTGAATGGAGTGTTGCTTCACTTTCTAAATGCTGTCCTTTCAGAGAAAATCACTTTCCTTTGAAAGTGCCTTAAGCTACTTTCAAGCGTTCACAAGAAACTCACATGCGTTTCTCTGAAAGGGAAGTAGTCTGTTCCAACACTTCAATTCACTGTGTGAAGTGAATGGAGTGTTGCAACAATTTCTAAATGCTGTCCTTTCATTGAAAATCACTTTCCTTTGAAAGTGCCTTAAGCTACTTACAAGCATTCACCAGAAACTCACATGCGTTTCTCTGAAAGAGAAGCAGTCTATTCCAACACTTCAATTCACTGTGCGAAGTGAATGGAGTGGTGCTTCACTTTCTAAATGCTGTATTTTCAGAGAAAATCACTTTTGTTTGAAAGTGCCTTAAGCAACTTTCAAGCATTCACAAGAAACTCACTTGCATTTCTCTGAAAGAGAAGCCTTCTCTTCCAAAACTTCAATTCACTGTGCGAAGTGAATGGAGTGTTGCTTCACTTTCTAAATGCTGTCCTTTCAGAGAAAATCACTTTCCTTCGAAAGTGCCTTAAGCTACTTTCAAGCGTTCACAAGAAACTCACATGCGTTTCTCTGAAAGAGAAGCAGTCTGTTCCAACACTTCAATTCACTGTGAAAAGTGAATGGAGTGTTGCCTCACCTTCTAAATGCTGTCCTTTCAGAGAAAATCACTTTCCTTTGAAAGTGCTTTAAGCTACTTGCAAGCATTCACAAAAAATTCACATGCGTTTCTCTGAAAGAGAAGCGGACTGATCCAACACTTGAATTCACTGTGCGAAGTGAATAGAGTGTTGCTTCACTTTCTAAATGCTGTCCTTTCATTGAAAATCACTTTCCTTTGAAAGTGCCTTAAGCTACTTTCAAGCATTCACAAAAAATTCACATGCGTTTCTCTGAAAGAGAAGCAAACTGATCCAACACTTCAATTCACTGTGCGAAGTGAATAGAGTGTTGCTTCATTTTATAAATGCTGTCCTTTCAGAGAAAATCACTTTCCTTTGAAAGTGCCTTAAGCTACTTACAAGCATTCAACAGAAACTCACATGCATTTCTCTGAAAGAGAAGCAGTCTGTTCCGACACTTCAATTCACTGTGCGAAGTGAATGGAGTGTTGCTTCACTTTCGAAATGCTGTCCTTTCAGAGAAAATCACATTCCTTTGAAAGTGCCTTAAGCTACCTACAAGCATTCAACAGAAACTCACATGCATTTCTCTGAAAGAGAAGCAGTCTGTTCCAACACTTCAATTCACTGTGCGAAGTGAATGGAGTGTTGCTTCACTTTCTAAAGGCTGTCCTTTCAGAGAAAATCACTTTCCTTTGAAAGTGCCTTAATCTACATTCAAGCATTCACAAAAAATTCACATGCGTTTCTCTGAAAGAGAAGAAGACTGATCCAACACTTCAATTCACTGTGCGAAGTGAATAGAGTGTTGCTTCACTTTCTAAATGCTGTCTTTTCAGAGAAAATCACTTTCCTTTGAAAGTGCTTTAAACTACTTACAAGCATTCACAAGAAACTCAAATGCGTTTCTAAGAAAGAGAAGGAGTGTGTTCCAACACTTCAATTCACTGTGCGAAGTGAATGGAGTGTTGCTTCACTTTCTAAATGCTGTCCTTTCAGAGAAAATCACTTTCCTTTGAAAATTCCTTAAGCTACTTACAAGCATTCAACAGAAACTCACATGCGTTTCTCTGAAAGAGAAGCAGTCTGTTCCAACCCTTCAATTAACTGTGCGAAGTCAGTGGAGTGTTGCTTCACTTTCTAAATGCTGTCCTTTCAGAGAAAATCACTTTCCTTTGAAAGTGCCTTAAGCTACTTGCAAGCATTCAGAAGAAACTCACATTAGTTTCTCTGAAAGAGAAGCAGACTGATCCAACACTTCAATTCATTGTGCGAAGTGAATGGAGTGTTGCTTCACTTTCTAAATGCTGTCCTTTCAGAGAAAATCACTTTCCTTTGAAAGTGCCTTAAGCTACTTAAAAGCATTCAACAGAAACTCACATGCATTTCTCTGAAAGAGAAGCAGTCTGTTCCAACACTTCAATTCACTGTGCGAAGTGAATGGAGTGTTGCTTCACTTTCTAAATGCTGTTCTTTCAGAGAAAATCGCTTTCCTTTGAAAGTGCCTTAAGCTACTTACAAGCATTCACCAGAAACTCACATGCGTTTCTCTGAAAGAGAAGCAGACTGTTCCAACACTTCAATTCACTTTGCGAAGTGAATGGAGTGTTCCTTCACTTTCTAAATGCTGTCCTTTCAGAGAAAATCGCTTTCCTTTGAAAGTGCCTTAAGCTACTTACAAGCATTCACCAGAAACTCACATGCATTTCACTGAAAGAGAAGCAGTCTGTTCCAACACTTCAATTCACTGTGCGAAGTGAATGGAGTGTTGCTTCACTTTCTAAAGGCTGTCCTTTCAGAGAAAATCACTTTCCTTTGAACGTGCCTTAATCTACTTTCAAGCATTCACAAGAAACACACATGCGTTTCTCTGAAATAGAAGCAGTGTGTTCCAACACTTCAATTCACTGTGCGAAGTGAATGGAGTGTTGCTTCACTTTCTAAATGCTGTACTTTCAGAGAAAATCACTTTTGTTTTAAAGTGCCTTAATCAACTTTCAAGCATTCAAAAGAATCTCACTTGCATTTCTCTGAAAGAGAAGCAGTCTGTTCCAACACTTCAATTCACTGTGCGAAGTGAATGGAGTGTTGCTTCACTTTCTAAAGGCTGTCGTTTCAGAGAAAATCACTTTCCTTTGAAAGTGCCTTAAGCTACTTTCAAGCATTCAGAAGAAACTCACATGAGTTTCTCTGAAAGAGAAGCAGACTGATCCAACACTTCAATTCATTGTGCGAAGTGAATGGAGTGTTGCTTCACTTTCTAAATGCTGTCTTTTCAGAGAAAATCACTTTCCTTTGAAAGTGCCTTAAGCTACTTACAAGCATTCAACAGAAACTCACATGCATTTCTCTGAAAGAGAAGCAGTCTGTTCCAACACTTCAATTCACTTTGCGAAGTGAATGGAGTGTTGCTTCACTTTCTAAATGCTGTCCTTTCAGAGAAAATCGCTTTCCTTTGAAAGTGCCTTAAGCTACTTACAAGCATTCACCAGAAACTCACATGCGTTTCTCTGAAAGAGAAGCAGACTGTTCCAACACTTCAATTCACTTTGCGAAGGGAATGGAGTGTTCCTTCACTTTCTAAATGCTGTCCTTTCAGAGAAAATCGCTTTCCTTTGAAAGTGCCTTAAGCTACTAACAAGCATTCACCAGAAACTCACATGCGTTTCTCTGAAAGAGAAGCCTTCTCTTCCAACACTTCAATTCACTGTGCGAAGTGAATGGAGTGTTGCTTCACTTTCTAAATGCTGTCCTTTCAGAGAAAATCACTTTCCTTTGAAAGTGCCTTAAGCTACTTACAAGCGTTCACAAGAAACTCACATGCGTTTCTCTGAAAGGGAAGTAGTCTGTTTCAACACTTCAATTCACTGTGTGAAGTGAATGGAGTGTTGCAACAATTTCTAAATGCTGTCCTTTCATTGAAAATCACTTTCCTTTGAAAGTGCCTTAAGCTACTTACAAGCATTCACCAGAAACTCACATGCGTTTCTCTGAAAGAGAAGCAGTCTATTCCAACACTTCAATTCACTGTGCGAAGTGAATGGAGTGGTGCTTCACTTTCTAAATGCTGTATTTTCAGAGAAAATCACTTTTGTTTGAAAGTGCCTTAAGCAACTTTCAAGCATTCACAAGAAACTCACTTGCATTTCTCTGAAAGAGAAGCCTTCTCTTCCAAAACTTCAATTCACTGTGCGAAGTGAATGGAGTGTTGCTTCACTTTCTAAATGCTGTCCTTTCAGAGAAAATCACTTTCCTTCGAAAGTGCCTTAAGCTACTTTCAAGCGTTCACAAGAAACTCACATGCGTTTCTCTGAAAGAGAAGCAGTCTGTTCCAACACTTCAATTCACTGTGAAAAGTGAATGGAGTGTTGCCTCACCTTCTAAATGCTGTCCTTTCAGAGAAAATCACTTTCCTTTGAAAGTGCTTTAAGCTACTTGCAAGCATTCACAAAAAATTCACATGCGTTTCTCTGAAAGAGAAGCGGACTGATCCAACACTTGAATTCACTGTGCGAAGTGAATAGAGTGTTGCTTCACTTTCTAAATGCTGTCCTTTCATTGAAAATCACTTTCCTTTGAAAGTGCCTTAAGCTACTTTCAAGCATTCACAAAAAATTCACATGCGTTTCTCTGAAAGAGAAGCAAACTGATCCAACACTTCAATTCACTGTGCGAAGTGAATAGAGTGTTGCTTCATTTTATAAATGCTGTCCTTTCAGAGAAAATCACTTTCCTTTGAAAGTGCCTTAAGCTACTTACAAGCATTCAACAGAAACTCACATGCATTTCTCTGAAAGAGAAGCAGTCTGTTCCGACACTTCAATTCACTGTGCGAAGTGAATGGAGTGTTGCTTCACTTTCGAAATGCTGTCCTTTCAGAGAAAATCACATTCCTTTGAAAGTGCCTTAAGCTACCTACAAGCATTCAACAGAAACTCACATGCATTTCTCTGAAAGAGAAGCAGTCTGTTCCAACACTTCAATTCACTGTGCGAAGTGAATGGAGTGTTGCTTCACTTTCTAAAGGCTGTCCTTTCAGAGAAAATCACTTTCCTTTGAAAGTGCCTTAATCTACATTCAAGCATTCACAAAAAGTTCACATGCGTTTCTCTGAAAGAGAAGAAGACTGATCCAACACTTCAATTCACTGTGCGAAGTGAATAGAGTGTTGCTTCACTTTCTAAATGCTGTCTTTTCAGAGAAAATCACTTTCCTTTGAAAGTGCTTTAAACTACTTACAAGCATTCACAAGAAACTCAAATGCGTTTCTAAGAAAGAGAAGGAGTGTGTTCCAACACTTCAATTCACTGTGCGAAGTGAATGGAGTGTTGCTTCACTTTCTAAATGCTGTCCTTTCAGAGAAAATCACTTTCCTTTGAAAATTCCTTAAGCTACTTACAAGCATTCAACAGAAACTCACATGCGTTTCTCTGAAAGAGAAGCAGTCTGTTCCAACCCTTCAATTAACTGTGCGAAGTCAGTGGAGTGTTGCTTCACTTTCTAAATGCTGTCCTTTCTGTGAAAATCACTTTCCTTTGAAAGTGAATTAAGCTACTTACAAGCATTAGGAAGAAACTCACATGCGTTTCTATGAAAGAGAAGCAGTCTATTCCAACACTTCAATTCTCTGTGCGAAGTGAATTGAGTGTTGCTTCACTTTCTAAATGCTCTCCTTTCAGAGAAAATCACTCTCTTTTGAAACTGCCTTAAGCTACTTACAAGCATTCACAAGAAACTCACATGCGTTTCTCTGAAAGAGAAGCAGTATGTTCCAACACTTCAATTCACTGTGTGAAGTGAATGGAGTGTTGCAACAATTTCTAAATGCTGTCCTTTCATTGAAAATCACTTTCCTTTGAAAGTGCCTTAAGCTACTTACAAGCTTTCACCAGAAACTCACATGCGTTTCTCTGAAAGAGAAGCAGTCTATTCCAACACTTCAATTCACTGTGCGAAGTGAATGGAGTGGTGCTTCACTTTCTAAATGCTGTATTTTCAGAGAAAATCACTTTTGTTTGAAAGTTCCTTAAGCAACTTTCGAGCATTCACAAGAAACTCACTTGCATTTCTCTGAAAGAGAAGCCTTCTCTTCCAACACTTCAATTCACTGTGCGAAGTGAATGGAGTGTTGCTTCACTTTCTTAATGCTGTCCTTTCAGAGAAAATCACTTTCCTTCGAAAGTGCCTTAAGCTACTTTCAAGCGTTCACAAGAAACTCACATGCGTTTCTCTGAAAGAGAAGCAGTCTGTTCCAACACTTCAATTCACTCTGAAAAGTGAATGGAGTGTTGCCTCACTTTCTAAATGCTGTCCTTTCAGAGAAAATCACTTTCCTTTGAAAGTTCCTTAAGCTACTTACAAGCATTCAACAGAAACTCACATGCATTTCTCTGAAAGAGAAGCAGTCTGTTCCAACACTTCAATTCACTGTGCGAAGTGAATGGAGTGTTGCTTCACTTTCTAAAGGCTGTCCTTTCAGAGAAAATCACTTTCCTTTGAAAGTGCCTTAAGCTACTTACAAGCATTCACAAAAAATTCACATGCGTTTCTCTGAAAGAGAAGCAGACTGATCCAACACTTCAATTGACTGTGCGAAGTGAATAGAGTGTTGCTTCACTTTCTAAATGCTGTCCTTTCAGAGAAAATCACTTTCCTTTGAAAGTGCCTTAAGCTACTTATAAGCATTCAACAAAAACTCACATGCATTTCTCTGAAAGAGAAGCAGTCTGTTCCAACACTTCAATTCACTGTGCGAAGTGAATGGAGTGTTGCTTCACTTTCTAAAGGCTGTCCTTTCAGAGAAAATCACTTTCCTTTGAAAGTGCCTTAAGCTACTTTCAAGCATTCACAAAAATTTCACATGCGTTTCTCTGAAAGAGAAGCAGACTGATCCAACACTTCACTTCACTGTGCGAAGTGAATAGAGTGTTGCTTCACTTTCTAAATGCTGTCCTTTCAGAGAAAAACACTTTCCTTTGAAAGTGCCTTAAGCTTCTTACAAGCATTCAACAGAAACTCACATGCATTTCTCTGAAAGAGAAGCAGTCTGTTCCAACACTTCAATTCACTGTGCGAAGTGAATGGAGTGTTGCTTCACTTTCTAAAGGCTGTCCTTTCAGAGAAAATCACTTTCCTTTGAAAGTGCCTTAAGCTACTTTCAAGCATTCACAAAAAATTCACATGCGTTGCTCTGAAAGAGAAGCAAACTGATCCAACACTTCAATTCACTGTGCGAAGTGAATAGAGTGTTCCTTCACTTTCTAAATGCTGTCCTTTCAGAGAAAATCACTTTCCTTTGAAAGTGCCTTAAGCTACTTACAAGCATTCAACAGAAACTCACATGCATTTCTCTGAAAGAGAAGCAGTCTGTTCCAACACTTCAATTCACTGTGCGAAGTGAATGGAGTGTTGCTTCACTTTCTAAATGCTGTCCTTTCAGAGAAAATCACTTTCCTTTGAAAGTGCCTTAAGCTACTTGCAAGCATTCAGAAGAAACTCACATTAGTTTCTCTGAAAGAGAAGCAGACTGATCCAACACTTCAATTCATTGTGCGAAGTGAATGGAGTGTTGCTTCACTTTCTAAATGCTGTCCTTTCAGGGAAAATCACTTTCCTTTGAAAGTGCCTTAAGCTACTTAAAAGCATTCAACAGAAACTCACATGCATTTCTCTGAAAGAGAAGCAGTCTGTTCCAACACTTCAATTCACTGTGCGAAGTGAATGGAGTGTTGCTTCACTTTCTAAATGCTGTCCTTTCAGAGAAAATCGCTTTCCTTTGAAAGTGCCTTAAGCTACTTACAAGCATTCACCAGAAACTCACATGCGTTTCTCTGAAAGAGAAGCAGACTGTTCCAACACTTCAATTCACTTTGCGAAGTGAATGGAGTGTTCCTTCACTTTCTAAATGCTGTCCTTTCAGAGAAAATCTCTTTCCTTTGAAAGTGCCTTAAGCTACTTACAAGCATTCACCAGAAACTCACATGCATTTCACTGAAAGAGAAGCAGTCTGTTCCAACACTTCAATTCACTGTGCGAAGTGAATGGAGTGTTGCTTCACTTTCTAAAGGCTGTCCTTTCAGAGAAAATCACTTTCCTTTGAAAGTGCCTTAATCTACTTTCAAGCATTCACAAGAAACACACATGCGTTTTTCTGAAATAGAAGCAGTGTGTTCCAACACTTCAATTCACTGTGCGAAGTGAATGGAGTGTTGCTTCACTTTCTAAATGCTGTACTTTCAGAGAAAATCACTTTTGTTTTAAAGTGCCTTAATCAACTTTCAAGCATTCAAAAGAATCTCACTTGCATTTCTCTGAAAGAGAAGCAGTCTGTTCCAACACTTCAATTCACTGTGCGAAGTGAATGGAGTGTTGCTTCACTTTCTAAAGGCTGTCGTTTCAGAAAAAATCACTTTCCTTTGAAAGTGCCTTAAGCTACTTTCAAGCATTCAGAAGAAACTCACATGAGTTTCTCTGAAAGAGAAGCAGACTGATCCAACACTTCAATTCATTGTGGGAAGTGAATGGAGTGTTGCTTCACTTTCTAAATGCTGTCCTTTCAGAGAAAATCACTTTCCTTTGAAAGTGCCTTAAGCTACTTACAAGCATTCAACAGAAACTCACATGCATTTCTCTGAAAGAGAAGCAGTCTGTTCCAACACTTCAATTCACTTTGCGAAGTGAATGGAGTGTTGCTTCACTTTCTAAATGCTGTCCTTTCAGAGAAAATGGCTTTCCTTTGAAAGTGCCTTAAGCTACTTACAAGCATTCACCAGAAACTCACATGCGTTTCTCTGAAAGAGAAGCAGTCTGTTCCAACACTTCAATTCACTTTGCGAAGGGAATGGAGTGTTCCTTCACTTTCTAAATGCTGTCCTTTCAGAGAAAATCGCTTTCCTTTGAAAGTGCCTTAAGCTACTAACAAGCATTCACCAGAAACTCACATGCGTTTCTCTGAAAGAGAAGCCTTCTCTTCCAACACTTCAATTCACAGTGCGAAGTGAATGGAGTGTTGCTTCACTTTCTAAATGCTGTCCTTTCAGAGAAAATCACTTTCCTTTGAAAGTGCCTTAAGCTACTTTCAAGCGTTCACAAGAAACTCACATGCGTTTCTCTGAAAGGGAAGCAGTCTGTTCCAACACTTCAATTCACTGTGTGAAGTGAATGGAGTGTTGCAACAATTTCTAAATGCTGTCCTTTCATTGAAAATCACTTTCCTTTGAAAGTGCCATAAGCTACTTACAAGAATTCACCAGAAACTCACATGCGTTTCTCTGAAAGAGAAGCAGTCTATTCCAACACTTCAATTCACTGTGCGAAGTGAATGGAGTGTTGCTTCACTTTCGAAATGCTGTCCTTTCAGAGAAAATCACATTCCTTTGAAAGTGCCTTAAGCTACTTACAAGCATTCAACAGAAACTCACATGCATTTCTCTGAAAGAGAAGCAGTCTGTTCCAACACTTCAAGTCACTGTGCGAAGTGAATGGAGTGTTGCTTCACTTTCTAAAGGCTGTCCTTTCAGAGAAAATCACTTTCCTTTGAAAGTGCCTTAATCTACATTCAAGCATTCACAAAAAATTCACATGCGTTTCTCTGAAAGAGAAGCAGACTGATCCAACACTTCAATTCACTGTGCGAAGTGAATAGAGTGTTGCTTCACTTTCTAAATGCTGTCTTTTCAGAGAAAATCACTTTCCTTTGAAAGTGCTTTAAACTACTTACAAGCATTCACAAGAAACTCAAATGCGTTTCTAAGAAAGAGAAGGAGTGTGTTCCAACACTTCAATTCACTGTGCGAAGTGAATGGAGTGTTGCTTCACTTTCTAAATGCTTTCCTTTCAGAGAAAATCACTTTCCTTTGAAAGTGCTTTAAACTACTTACAAGCATTCACAAGAAACTCAAATGCGTTTCTAAGAAAGAGAAGGAGTGTGTTCCAACACTTCAATTCACTGTGCGAAGTGAATGGAGTGTTGCTTCACTTTCTAAAGGCTGTCCTTTCAGAGAAAATCACTTTCCTTTGAAAGTGCCTTAATCTACATTCAAGCATTCACAAAAAATTCACATGCGTTTCTCTGAAAGAGAAGCAGACTGATCCAACACTTCAATTCACTGTGCGAAGTGAATAGAGTGTTGCTTCACTTTCTAAATGCTGTCTTTTCAGAGAAAATCACTTTCCTTTGAAAGTGCTTTAAACTACTTACAAGCATTCACAAGAAACTCAAATGCGTTTCTAAGAAAGAGAAGGAGTGTGTTCCAACACTTCAATTCACTGTGCGAAGTGAATGGAGTGTTGCTTCACTTTCTAAATGCTGTCCTTTCAGAGAAAATCACTTTCCTTTGAAAATTCCTTAAGCTACTTACAAGCATTCAACAGAAACTCACATGCGTTTCTCTGATAGAGAAGCAGTCTGTTCCAACCCTTCAATTAACTGTGCGAAGTCAGTGGAGTGTTGCTTCACTTTCTAAATGCTGTCCTTTCTGTGAAAATCACTTTCCTTTGAAAGTGAATTAAGCTACTTACAAGCATTAGGAAGAAACTCACATGCGTTTCTATGAAAGAGAAGCAGTCTATTCCAACACTTCAATTCTCTGTGCGAAGTGAATGGAGTGTTGCTTCACTTTCTAAATGCTCTCCTTTCAGAGAAAATCACTCTCTTTTGAAACTGCCTTAAGCTACTTACAAGCATTCACAAGAAACTCACATGCGTTTCTCTGAAAGAGAAGCAGTATGTTCCAACACTTCAATTCACTGTGTGAAGTGAATGGAGTGTTGCAACAATTTCTAAATGCTGTCCTTTCATTGAAAATCACTTTCCTTTGAAAGTGCCTTAAGCTACTTACAAGCATTCACCAGAAACTCACATGCGTTTCTCTGAAAGAGAAGCAGTCTATTCCAACACTTCAATTCACTGTGCGAAGTGAATGGAGTGGTGCTTCACTTTCTAAATGCTGTATTTTCAGAGAAAATCACTTTTGTTTGAAAGTGCCTTAAGCAACTTTCGAGCATTCACAAGAAACTCACTTGCATTTCTCTGAAAGAGAAGACTTCTCTTCCAACACTTCAATTCACTGTGCGAAGTGAATGGAGTGTTGCTTCACTTTCTAAATGCTGTCCTTTTAGAGAAAATCACTTTCCTTCGAAAGTGCCTTAAGCTACTTTCAAGCGTTCACAAGAAACTCACATGCGTTTCTCTGAAAGAGAAGCAGTCTGTTCCAACACTTCAATTCACTGTGAAAAGTGAATGGAGTGTTGCCTCACTTTCTAAATGCTGTCCTTTCAGAGAAAATCACTTTCCTTTGAAAGTGCCTTAAGCTACTTACAAGCATTCACAAAAAATTCACATGCGTTTCTCTGAAAGAGAAGCAGACTGATCCAACACTTGAATTCACTGTGCGAAGTGAATAGAGTGTTGCTTCACTTTCTAAATGCTGTCCTTTCAGAGAAAATCACTTTCCTTTGAAAGTGCCTTAAGCTACTTTCAAGCGTTCACAAGAAACTCACATGCGTTTCTCTGAAAGGGAAGCAGTCTGTTCCAACACTTCAATTCACTGTGCGAAGTGAATGGAGTGTTGCTTCACTTTCTAAAGACTGTCCTTTCAGAGAAAATCACTTTCCTTTGAAAGTGCCTTCAGCTACTTTCAAGCATTAGGAAGAAACTCACATGCGTTTCTCTGAAAGGGAAGCAGTCTGTTCCAACACTTCAATTGACTGGGCGAAGTGAATGGAGTGTTGCTTCACTTTCTAAAGGCAGTCCTTTCAGTGAAAATCACTTTCCTTTGAAAATTCCTTAAGCTACTTACAAGCATTCAACAGAAACTCACATGCGTTTCTCTGAAAGAGAAGCAGTCTGTTCCAACACTTCAATTCACTGTGAAAAGTGAATGGAGTGTTGCCTCACCTTCTAAATGCTGTCCTTTCAGAGAAAATCACTTTCCTTTGAAAGTGCTTTAAGCTACTTGCAAGCATTCACAAAAAATTCACATGCGTTTCTCTGAAAGAGAAGCGGACTGATCCAACACTTGAATTCACTGTGCGAAGTGAATAGAGTGTTGCTTCACTTTCTAAATGCTGTCCTTTCATTGAAAATCACTTTCCTTTGAAAGTGCCTTAAGCTACTTTCAAGCATTCACAAAAAATTCACATGCGTTTCTCTGAAAGAGAAGCAAACTGATCCAACACTTCAATTCACTGTGCGAAGTGAATAGAGTGTTGCTTCATTTTATAAATGCTGTCCTTTCAGAGAAAATCACTTTCCTTTGAAAGTGCCTTAAGCTACTTACAAGCATTCAACAGAAACTCACATGCATTTCTCTGAAAGAGAAGCAGTCTGTTCCGACACTTCAATTCACTGTGCGAAGTGAATGGAGTGTTGCTTCACTTTCGAAATGCTGTCCTTTCAGAGAAAATCACATTCCTTTGAAAGTGCCTTAAGCTACCTACAAGCATTCAACAGAAACTCACATGCATTTCTCTGAAAGAGAAGCAGTCTGTTCCAACACTTCAATTCACTGTGCGAAGTGAATGGAGTGTTACTTCACTTTCTAAAGGCTGTCCTTTCAGAGAAAATCACTTTCCTTTGAAAGTGCCTTAATCTACATTCAAGCATTCACAAAAAGTTCACATGCGTTTCTCTGAAAGAGAAGAAGACTGATCCAACACTTCAATTCACTGTGCGAAGTGAATAGAGTGTTGCTTCACTTTCTAAATGCTGTCTTTTCAGAGAAAATCACTTTCCTTTGAAAGTGCTTTAAACTACTTACAAGCATTCACAAGAAACTCAAATGCGTTTCTAAGAAAGAGAAGGAGTGTGTTCCAACACTTCAATTCACTGTGCGAAGTGAATGGAGTGTTGCTTCACTTTCTAAATGCTGTCCTTTCAGAGAAAATCACTTTCCTTTGAAAATTCCTTAAGCTACTTACAAGCATTCAACAGAAACTCACATGCGTTTCTCTGAAAGAGAAGCAGTCTGTTCCAACCCTTCAATTAACTGTGCGAAGTCAGTGGAGTGTTGCTTCACTTTCTAAATGCTGTCCTTTCTGTGAAAATCACTTTCCTTTGAAAGTGAATTAAGCTACTTACAAGCATTAGGAAGAAACTCACATGCGTTTCTATGAAAGAGAAGCAGTCTATTCCAACACTTCAATTCTCTGTGCGAAGTGAATTGAGTGTTGCTTCACTTTCTAAATGCTCTCCTTTCAGAGAAAATCACTCTCTTTTGAAACTGCCTTAAGCTACTTACAAGCATTCACAAGAAACTCACATGCGTTTCTCTGAAAGAGAAGCAGTATGTTCCAACACTTCAATTCACTGTGTGAAGTGAATGGAGTGTTGCAACAATTTCTAAATGCTGTCCTTTCATTGAAAATCACTTTCCTTTGAAAGTGCCTTAAGCTACTTACAAGCTTTCACCAGAAACTCACATGCGTTTCTCTGAAAGAGAAGCAGTCTATTCCAACACTTCAATTCACTGTGCGAAGTGAATGGAGTGGTGCTTCACTTTCTAAATGCTGTATTTTCAGAGAAAATCACTTTTGTTTGAAAGTTCCTTAAGCAACTTTCGAGCATTCACAAGAAACTCACTTGCATTTCTCTGAAAGAGAAGCCTTCTCTTCCAACACTTCAATTCACTGTGCGAAGTGAATGGAGTGTTGCTTCACTTTCTTAATGCTGTCCTTTCAGAGAAAATCACTTTCCTTCGAAAGTGCCTTAAGCTACTTTCAAGCGTTCACAAGAAACTCACATGCGTTTCTCTGAAAGAGAAGCAGTCTGTTCCAACACTTCAATTCACTCTGAAAAGTGAATGGAGTGTTGCCTCACTTTCTAAATGCTGTCCTTTCAGAGAAAATCACTTTCCTTTGAAAGTGCCTTAAGCTACTTACAAGCATTCACAAAAAATTCACATGCGTTTCTCTGAAAGAGAAGCAGACTGATCCAACATTTGAATTCACAGTGCGAAGTGAATAGAGTGTTGCTTCACTTTCTAAATGCTGTCCTTTCAGAGAAAATCACTTTCCTTTGAAAGTTCCTTAAGCTACTTACAAGAATTCAACAGAAACTCACATGCATTTCTCTGAAAGAGAAGCAGTCTGTTCCAACACTTCAATTCACTGTGCGAAGTGAATGGAGTGTTGCTTCACTTTCTAAAGGCTGTCCTTTCAGAGAAAATCACTTTCCTTTGAAAGTGCCTTAAGCTACTTACAAGCATTCACAAAAAATTCACATGCGTTTCTCTGAAAGAGAAGCAGACTGATCCAACACTTCAATTGACTGTGCGAAGTGAATAGAGTGTTGCTTCACTTTCTAAATGCTGTCCTTTCAGAGAAAATCACTTTCCTTTGAAAGTGCCTTAAGCTACTTATAAGCATTCAACAAAAACTCACATGCATTTCTCTGAAAGAGAAGCAGTCTGTTCCAACACTTCAATTCACTGTGCGAAGTGAATGGAGTGTTGCTTCACTTTCTAAAGGCTGTCCTTTCAGAGAAAATCACTTTCCTTTGAAAGTGCCTTAAGCTACTTTCAAGCATTCACAAAAATTTCACATGCGTTTCTCTGAAAGAGAAGCAGACTGATCCAACACTTCACTTCACTGTGCGAAGTGAATAGAGTGTTGCTTCACTTTCTAAATGCTGTCCTTTCAGAGAAAAACACTTTCCTTTGAAAGTGCCTTAAGCTTCTTACAAGCATTCAACAGAAACTCACATGCATTTCTCTGAAAGAGAAGCAGTCTGTTCCAACACTTCAATTCACTGTGCGAAGTGAATGGAGTGTTGCTTCACTTTCTAAAGGCTGTCCTTTCAGAGAAAATCACTTTCCTTTGAAAGTGCCTTAAGCTACTTTCAAGCATTCACAAAAAATTCACATGCGTTGCTCTGAAAGAGAAGCAAACTGATCCAACACTTCAATTCACTGTGCGAAGTGAATAGAGTGTTCCTTCACTTTCTAAATGCTGTCCTTTCAGAGAAAATCACTTTCCTTTGAAAGTGCCTTAAGCTACTTACAAGCATTCAACAGAAACTCACATGCATTTCTCTGAAAGAGAAGCAGTCTGTTCCAACACTTCAATTCACTGTGCGAAGTGAATGGAGTGTTGCTTCACTTTCTAAATGCTGTCCTTTCAGAGAAAATCACTTTCCTTTGAAAGTGCCTTAAGCTACTTGCAAGCATTCAGAAGAAACTCACATTAGTTTCTCTGAAAGAGAAGCAGACTGATCCAACACTTCAATTCATTGTGCGAAGTGAATGGAGTGTTGCTTCACTTTCTAAATGCTGTCCTTTCAGGGAAAATCACTTTCCTTTGAAAGTGCCTTAAGCTACTTAAAAGCATTCAACAGAAACTCACATGCATTTCTCTGAAAGAGAAGCAGTCTGTTCCAACACTTCAATTCACTGTGCGAAGTGAATGGAGTGTTGCTTCACTTTCTAAATGCTGTCCTTTCAGAGAAAATCGCTTTCCTTTGAAAGTGCCTTAAGCTACTTACAAGCATTCACCAGAAACTCACATGCGTTTCTCTGAAAGAGAAGCAGACTGTTCCAACACTTCAATTCACTTTGCGAAGTGAATGGAGTGTTCCTTCACTTTCTAAATGCTGTCCTTTCAGAGAAAATCTCTTTCCTTTGAAAGTGCCTTAAGCTACTTACAAGCATTCACCAGAAACTCACATGCATTTCACTGAAAGAGAAGCAGTCTGTTCCAACACTTCAATTCACTGTGCGAAGTGAATGGAGTGTTGCTTCACTTTCTAAAGGCTGTCCTTTCAGAGAAAATCACTTTCCTTTGAAAGTGCCTTAATCTACTTTCAAGCATTCACAAGAAACACACATGCGTTTTTCTGAAATAGAAGCAGTGTGTTCCAACACTTCAATTCACTGTGCGAAGTGAATGGAGTGTTGCTTCACTTTCTAAATGCTGTACTTTCAGAGAAAATCACTTTTGTTTTAAAGTGCCTTAATCAACTTTCAAGCATTCAAAAGAATCTCACTTGCATTTCTCTGAAAGAGAAGCAGTCTGTTCCAACACTTCAATTCACTGTGCGAAGTGAATGGAGTGTTGCTTCACTTTCTAAAGGCTGTCGTTTCAGAGAAAATCACTTTCCTTTGAAAGTGCCTTAAGCTACTTTCAAGCATTCAGAAGAAACTCACATGAGTTTCTCTGAAAGAGAAGCAGACTGATCCAACACTTCAATTCATTGTGCGAAGTGAATGGAGTGTTGCTTCACTTTCTAAATGCTGTCCTTTCAGAGAAAATCACTTTCCTTTGAAAGTGCCTTAAGCTACTTACAAGCATTCAACAGAAACTCACATGCATTTCTCTGAAAGAGAAGCAGTCTGTTCCAACACTTCAATTCACTTTGCGAAGTGAATGGAGTGTTGCTTCACTTTCTAAATGCTGTCCTTTCAGAGAAAATCGCTTTCCTTTGAAAGTGCCTTAAGCTACTTACAAGCATTCACCAGAAACTCACATGCGTTTCTCTGAAAGAGAAGCAGTCTGTTACAACACTTCAATTCACTTTGCGAAGGGAATGGAGTGTTCCTTCACTTTCTAAATGCTGTCCTTTCAGAGAAAATCGCTTTCCTTTGAAAGTGCCTTAAGCTACTAACAAGCATTCACCAGAAACTCACATGCGTTTCTCTGAAAGAGAAGCCTTCTCTTCCAACACTTCAATTCACAGTGCGAAGTGAATGGAGTGTTGCTTCACTTTCTAAATGCTGTCCTTTCAGAGAAAATCACTTTCCTTTGAAAGTGCCTTAAGCTACTTTCAAGCGTTCACAAGAAACTCACATGCGTTTCTCTGAAAGGGAAGCAGTCTGTTCCAACACTTCAATTCACTGTGTGAAGTGAATGGAGTGTTGCAACAATTTCTAAATGCTGTCCTTTCATTGAAAATCACTTTCCTTTGAAAGTGCCATAAGCTACTTACAAGCATTCACCAGAAACTCACATGCGTTTCTCTGAAAGAGAAGCAGTCTATTCCAACACTTCAATTCACTGTGCGAAGTGAATGGAGTGTTGCTTCACTTTCGAAATGCTGTCCTTTCAGAGAAAATCACATTCCTTTGAAAGTGCCTTAAGCTACTTACAAGCATTCAACAGAAACTCACATGCATTTCTCTGAAAGAGAAGCAGTCTGTTCCAACACTTCAAGTCACTTTGCGAAGTGAATGGAGTGTTGCTTCACTTTCTAAAGGCTGTCCTTTCAGAGAAAATCACTTTCCTTTGAAAGTGCCTTAATCTACATTCAAGCATTCACAAAAAATTCACATGCGTTTCTCTGAAAGAGAAGCAGACTGATCCAACACTTCAATTCACTGTGCGAAGTGAATAGAGTGTTGCTTCACTTTCTAAATGCTGTCTTTTCAGAGAAAATCACTTTCCTTTGAAAGTGCTTTAAACTACTTACAAGCATTCACAAGAAACTCAAATGCGTTTCTAAGAAAGAGAAGGAGTGTGTTCCAACACTTCAATTCACTGTGCGAAGTGAATGGAGTGTTGCTTCACTTTCTAAATGCTTTCCTTTCAGAGAAAATCACTTTCCTTTGAAAGTGCTTTAAACTACTTACAAGCATTCACAAGAAACTCAAATGCGTTTCTAAGAAAGAGAAGGAGTGTGTTCCAACACTTCAATTCACTGTGCGAAGTGAATGGAGTGTTGCTTCACTTTCTAAAGGCTGTCCTTTCAGAGAAAATCACTTTCCTTTGAAAGTGCCTTAATCTACATTCAAGCATTCACAAAAAATTCACATGCGTTTCTCTGAAAGAGAAGCAGACTGATCCAACACTTCAATTCACTGTGCGAAGTGAATAGAGTGTTGCTTCACTTTCTAAATGCTGTCTTTTCAGAGAAAATCACTTTCCTTTGAAAGTGCTTTAAACTACTTACAAGCATTCACAAGAAACTCAAATGCGTTTCTAAGAAAGAGAAGGAGTGTGTTCCAACACTTCAATTCACTGTGCGAAGTGAATGGAGTGTTGCTTCACTTTCTAAATGCTGTCCTTTCAGAGAAAATCACTTTCCTTTGAAAATTCCTTAAGCTACTTACAAGCATTCAACAGAAACTCACATGCGTTTCTCTGAAAGAGAAGCAGTCTGTTCCAACCCTTCAATTAACTGTGCGAAGTCAGTGGAGTGTTGCTTCACTTTCTAAATGCTGTCCTTTCTGTGAAAATCACTTTCCTTTGAAAGTGAATTAAGCTACTTACAAGCATTAGGAAGAAACTCACATGCGTTTCTATGAAAGAGAAGCAGTCTATTCCAACACTTCAATTCTCTGTGCGAAGTGAATGGAGTGTTGCTTCACTTTCTAAATGCTCTCCTTTCAGAGAAAATCACTCTCTTTTGAAACTGCCTTAAGCTACTTACAAGCATTCACAAGAAACTCACATGCGTTTCTCTGAAAGAGAAGCAGTATGTTCCAACACTTCAATTCACTGTGTGAAGTGAATGGAGTGTTGCAACAATTTCTAAATGCTGTCCTTTCATTGAAAATCACTTTCCTTTGAAAGTGCCTTAAGCTACTTACAAGCATTCACCAGAAACTCACATGCGTTTCTCTGAAAGAGAAGCAGTCTATTCCAACACTTCAATTCACTGTGCGAAGTGAATGGAGTGGTGCTTCACTTTCTAAATGCTGTATTTTCAGAGAAAATCACTTTTGTTTGAAAGTGCCTTAAGCAACTTTCGAGCATTCACAAGAAACTCACTTGCATTTCTCTGAAAGAGAAGCCTTCTCTTCCAACACTTCAATTCACTGTGCGAAGTGAATGGAGTGTTGCTTCACTTTCTAAATGCTGTCCTTTTAGAGAAAATCACTTTCCTTCGAAAGTGCCTTAAGCTACTTTCAAGCGTTCACAAGAAACTCACATGCGTTTCTCTGAAAGAGAAGCAGTCTGTTCCAACACTTCAATTCACTGTGAAAAGTGAATGGAGTGTTGCCTCACTTTCTCAATGCTGTCCTTTCAGAGAAAATCACTTTCCTTTGAAAGTGCCTTAAGCTACTTACAAGCATTCACAAAAAATTCACATGCGTTTCTCTGAAAGAGAAGCAGACTGATCCAACACTTGAATTCACTGTGCGAAGTGAATAGAGTGTTGCTTCACTTTCTAAATGCTGTCCTTTCAGAGAAAATCACTTTCCTTTGAAAGTGCCTTAAGCTACTTAAAAGCATTCACCAGAAACTCACATGCGTTTCTCTGAAAGAGAAGCCTTCTCTTCCAACACTTCAATTCACTGTGCGAAGTGAATGGAGTGTTGCTTCACTTTCTAAATGCTGTCCTTTCAGAGAAAATCACTTTCCTTTGAAAGTGCCTTAAGCTACTTTCAAGCGTTCACAAGAAACTCACATGCGTTTCTCTGAAAGGGAAGCAGTCTGTTCCAACACTTCAATTCACTGTGCGAAGTGAATGGAGTGTTGCTTCACTTTCTAAAGACTGTCCTTTCAGAGAAAATCACTTTCCTTTGAAAGTGCCTTCAGCTACTTTCAAGCATTAGGAAGAAACTCACATGCGTTTCTCTGAAAGGGAAGCAGTCTGTTCCAACACTTCAATTGACTGGGCGAAGTGAATGGAGTGTTGCTTCACTTTCTAAAGGCAGTCCTTTCAGTGAAAATCACTTTCCTTTGAAAATTCCTTAAGCTACTTACAAGCATTCAACAGAAACTCACATGCGTTTCTCTGAAAGAGAAGCAGTCTGTTCCAACACTTCAATTCACTGTGCGAAGTGAATGGAGTGTTGCTTCACTTTCTAAATGCTGTCCTTTCTGAGAAACTCACTTTCCTTTGAAGGTGAATTAAGCTACTTAAAAGCATTAGGAAGAAACTCACATGCGTTTCTATGAAAGAGAAGCAGTCTGTTCCAAAACTTCAATTCTCTGTGCGAAGTGAATGGAGTGTTGCTTCACTTTTTAAATGCTCTCCTTTCAGAGAAAATCACTCTCTTTTGAAACTGCCTTAAGCTACTTACAAGCATTCACAAGAAACTCACATGTGTTTCTCTGAAAGAGAAGCAGTCTGTTCCAACACTTCAATTCACTGTCCGAAGTGAATGGAGTGTTGCAACAATTCCTAAATGCTGTCCTTTCAGAAAAAATCACTTTTCTTTAAAAGTGCCTGAAGCTACTTAGAAGCATTCACCAGAAACTCACATGCGTTTCTCTGAAAGAGAAGCAGTCTGTTCCAACACTTCAATTCACTGCACGAAGTGAATGGAGTGTTGCTTCACTTTCTAAAGTCTGTCCTTTCAGAGAAAATCACTTTCCTTTGAAAGTGCCTTAAGCTACTTACAAGCATTCACAAAAAATTCACATGTGTTTCTCTGAAAGAGAAGCAGACTGATCCAACAGTTCAATTCACTGTGCGAAGTGAATGGAGTGTTGCTTCACTTTCTAAAGTCTGTCCTTTCAGAGAAAATCACTTTCCTTTGAAAGTGCCTTAAGCTACTTACAAGCATTCACAAAAAATTCACATGTGTTTCTCTGAAAGAGAAGCAGACTGATCCAACAGTTCAATTCATTGTGCGAAGTGAATAGAGTGTTGCTTCACATTCCAAATGCTGTTATTTCAGAGAAAATCACTTTCCTTTTAAGTGCCTTAAGCTACTTACAAGCATTCAACAGAAACTCACATGCATTTCTCTGAAAGAGAAGCAGTCTGTTCCAACACTTCAATTCACTGTGCAAAGTGAATGGAGTGTTGCTTCACTTTCTAATGGCTGTCCTTTCAGAGAAAATCACTTTCCTTTGAAAGTGCCTTAAGTTACTTTCAAGCATTCAGAAGAAACTCACATGCGTTTCTCTGAAAGAGAAGCAGACTGTTCCAAACACTTCAATTCACTGTGGGATGTGAATAGAGTGTTGCTTCACTTTCTAAATGCTGTCCTCTCAGAGAAAATCACTTTCTTCTGAAAGTGCTTTTAGCTACTTACAAGCATTCAACAGAAACTCACATGCATTTCACTGAAAGAGATGCAGTCTGTTCCAACACTTCAATTCACTGTGCGAAGTGAATGGAGTGCTGCTTCACTTTCTAAAGGCTGTCCTTTCAGAGAAAATCACTTTCCTTTGAAAGTGCCTTAATCTACTTTCAAGCATTCACAAGAAACACACATGCGTTTCTCTGAAATAGAAGCAGTGTGTTCCAACACTTCAATTCACGGAGCGAAGTGAATGGAGTGTTGCTTCACTTTCTAAATGCTGTACTTTCAGAAAAAATCACTTTCCTTTGACAGTGCCTTTAGCTACTTTCAAGCATTCACAAGAAAAACACATGCGTTTCTGAAATAGAAGCAGTCTGTTCCAACACTTGAATTCACTGTGCGAAGTGAATGGAGTGTTGCTTTACTTTCTAAATGCTGTCCTTTCAGAGAAAATCACTTTCCTTTGAAAGTGCCTTAATCTACTTTCAAGCATTCACAAGAAACACACGTGCGTTTCTCTGATATAGAAGCAGTGTGTTCCAACACTTCAATTCACTGTGCAAAGTGAATGGAGTGTGCTTCACTTTCTAAAGGCTGTCCTTACAGAAAAAATCACTTTCCTTTGAAATTGCCTTAAGCTACTTACAAGCACTAGGAAGAAACTCACATGCGTTTCTCTGAAAGGGAAGCAGTCTGTTCCAACACTTCAATTCACTGTGCGAAGTGAATGGAGTGTTGCTTCAATTTCTAAAGTCTGTCCTTTCAGAGAAAATCACTTTCCTTTGAAAGTGCCTTAAGCTACTTACAAGCATTCACAAAAAATTCACATGTGTTTCTCTGAAAGAGAAGCAGACTGATCCAACAGTTCAATTCACTGTGCGACTTGAATAGAGTGTTGCTTCACATTCTAAATGCTGTCATTTCAGAGAATATCACTTTCCTTTTAAGTGCCTTAAGCTACTTACAAGCATTCAACAGAAACTCACATGCATTTCTCTGAAAGAGAAGCAGTCTGTTCCAACACTTCAATTCACTGTGCAACGTGAATGGAGTGTCGCTTCACTTTCTAATGGCTGTCCTTTCAGAGAAAATCACTTTCCTTTGAAAGTGCCTTAAGTTACTTTCAAGCATTCAGAAGAAACTCACATGCGTTTCTCTGAAAGAGAAGCAGACTGATCCAAACATTTCAATTCACTGTGGGATGTGAATAGAGTGTTGCTTCACTTTCTAAATGCTGTCCTTTCAGAGAAAACCACTTTCTTCTGAAAGTGCTTTTAGCTACTTACAAGCATTCAACAGAAACTCACATGCATTTCACTGAAAGAGATGCAGTCTGTTCCAACACTTCAATTCACTGTGCGAAGTGAATGGAGTGCTGCTTCACTTTCTAAAGGCTGTCCTTTCAGAGAAAATCACTTTCCTTTGAAAGTGCCTTAATCTACTTTCAAGCATTCACAAGAAACACACATGCGTTTCTCTGAAATAGAAGCAGTGTGTTCCAACACTTCAATTCACTGTGCGAAGTGAATGGAGTGTTGCTTCACTTTCTAAAGGCTGTTTTTCAGAGAAAATCACTTTCCTTTAAAAGTGCCTTAAGCTACTTACAAGCATTAGGAAGAAACTCACATGCGTTTCTCTGAAAGGGAAGCAGTTTTTTCCAACACTTCAATTCACTGGGCGAAGTGAATGGAGTGTTGCTTCACTTTCTAAAGGCTGTCCTTTCAGAGAAAATCACTTTCCTTTGAAAATTCCTTAAGCTACTTACAAGCATTCAACAGAAACTCACATGCGTTTCTCTGAAAGAGAAGCAGTCTGTTCCAACACTTCAATTCACTGTGCGAAGTCAATGGAGTGTTGCTACACTTTCTAAATGCTGTCCTTTCTGAGAAAATCACTTTCCTTTGAAAGTGAATTAAGCTACTTAAAAGCATTAGGAAGAAACTCACATGCGTTTCTATGAAAGAGAAGCAGTCTGTTCCAAAACTTCAATTCTCTGTGCGAAGTGAATGGAGTGCTGCTTCACTTTTTAAATGCTCTCCTTTCAGAGAAAATCACTATCTTTTGAAACTGCCTTAAGCTACTTACAAGCATTCACAAGAAACTCACATGCGTTTCTCTGAAAGAGAAGCAGTCTGTTCCAACACTTCAATTCACTGTCCGAAGTGAATGGAGTGTTGCAACAATTCCTAAATGCTGTCCTTTCAGAAAAAATCACTTTCCTTTAAAAGTGCCTTAAGCTACTTAGAAGCATTCACCAGAAACTCACATGCGTTTCTCTGAAAGAGAAGCAGTCTGTTCCAACACTTCAATTCAATGCACGAAGTGAATGGAGTGTTGCTTCACTTTCTAAATGCTGTACTTTCAGAGAAAATCACTTTCCTTTGAACGTGCCTTAAGCTGCTTACAAGCATTAGGAAGAAACTCACATGCGTTTCTCTGAAAGGGAAGCAGTCTGTTCCAACACTTCAATTCACTGTGCGAAGTGAATGGAGTGTTGCTTCACTTTCTAAAGTCTGTCCTTACAGAGAAAATCACTTTCCTTTGAAAGTGCCTTAAGCTACTTACAAGCATTCAACAGAAACTCACATGCATTTCTCTGAAAGAGAAGCAGTCTGTTCCAACACTTCAATTCACTGTGCGAAGTGAATGGAGTGTTGCTTCAATTCTAAATGCTGTCCTTTCCGAGAAAATCCCTTTCCTTTGAAAGTGCCTTAAGCTACTTTCAAGCATTCAGAAGAAACTCACATGCGTTTCTATGAAAGAGAAGCAGACTGATCCAAACACTTCAATTCACTGTGGGAAGTGAATAGAGTGTTGCTTCACTTTCTAAATGCTGTCCTTTCTGAGAAAATCACTTTCCTTTGAAAGTGCCTTAAGCTACTTACAAGCATTCAACAGAAACTCACATGCATTTCTCTGAAAGAGAAGCAGTCTGTTCCAACATTTCAATTCACTGTGTGAAGTGAATGGAGTGTTGCTCACTTTCAAAAGGCTGTCCTTTCAGAGAAAATCACTTTCCTTGAAAGTGCCTTAAACTACTTTCAAGCATTCACAAAAACTCACCTGCGTTTCTCTGAAAGAGAAGCAGTCTGTTCCAGCACTTCAATTCATGGTGCGAAGTGAATGGAGTGTTGCAACAATTTCTAAATGCTGTCCTATCAGAGAAAATCACTTTCCTTTGAAAGTGCCTTGAGCTACTTACAAGCATTAGGAAGAAACTCACATGTGTTTCTCTGAAAGGGAAGCAGTCTGTTCCAACACTTCAATTCACGGTGCGAAGTGAATGGAGTGTTGCTTCACTTTCTAAATGCTGTACTTTCAGAGAAAATCACTTTCCTTTGAAAGTGCCTTTAGCTACTTTCAAGCATTCACAAGAAACACACATGCGTTTCTCTGAAATAGAAGCCGTCTGTTCAAACACTTGAATTCACTGTGCGAAGTGAATGGAGTGTTGCTTTACTTTCTAAATGCTGTTCTTTCAGAGAAAATCACTTTCCTTTGAAAGTGCCTTAATCTACTTTCAAGCATTCACAAGAAACACACATGCGTTTCTCTGAAATAGAAGCAGTGTGTTCTAACACTTCAATTCACTGTGCAAAGTGAATGGAGTGTTGCTTCACTTTCTAATGGCTGTCCTTTCAGAGAAAATCACTTTCCTTTGAAAGTGCCTTAAGCTACTTACAAGCATTAGGAAGAAACTCACATGCGTTTCTCTGAAAGGGAAGCAGTCTGTTCCAACACTTCAATTCACTGTGCGAAGTGAATGGAGTGTTGTTTCACTTTCTAAATGCTCTCCTTTCAGAGAAAGTCACTCTCTTTTGAAACTACCTTAAGCTATTTACAAGCATTCAAAAGAAACTTACATGCGTTTCTCTGAAAGAGAAGCAGTATGTTCCAACACAACAATTCACTGTGCGAAGTGAATGGAGAGTTGCTTCACTTTCTAAAAGCTGTCCTTTCAGAGAAAATCACTTTCCTTTGAAAGTTCCTTAAACTACTTACAAGCATTCACAAAAAACTCACATGCGTTTCTCTGAAAGAGAAGCAGTCTGTTCCAACACTTCAATTCACTGTGCGCAGTGAATGGAGTGTTGCTTCACTTTCTAAATGCTGTCCTTTCAGAGAAAATCACTTTCCTTTGAAAGTGCCTTGAGCAACTTGCAAGCATTCACAAGAAACACTAATGCGTTTCTACGAAAGAGAAGCCCTCTGCTCCAACACTTCAATTCACTGCACGAAGGGAATGGAGTGTTGTTTCACTTTTTAAATGCTGTCATATCAGAGAAAATCACTTTCCTCCGAAAGTGCCTTAAGCTACTTGCAAGCGTTCACAAGAAACACACATGCGTTTCTCTGATATAGAAGCAGTCTGTTCCAACACTTCAATTCACTATCCGAAGTGAATATAGTGTTGCTTCACTTTCTAAATGCTGTCCTTTCAGAGAAAATCACTTTCCTTTGAAAGTGCCTTAAGCTACTTTCAAGCGTTCACATGAAACTCACATGCGTTTCCCTGAAAGAGAAGCATTTGGTTCCAACACTTCAATTCACTGTGCGAAGTGAATGGAGTGTTGCTTCACTTTGTAAATGCTTTCCTTTCAGATACAATCACTTTCCTTTGAAAATGCCTTAAGCTACTTTCAAGCATTCAACAGAAATTCACATGCGTTTCTCTGAAAGAGAAGCATTCTGTTCCAACATTTCAATTCACTGTGCGAGTGAATGGAGTGTTGCAAGAATTTCTAAAAGCTGTCCTTTCAGAGAAAATCACTTTCCTTTGAAAGTGCCTTAAGTTACTTTCAAGCATTAAACAGAAAGTCACATGCGTTTCTCTGAAAGAGAAGCAGTCTGTTCCAACACTTCAATTCTCTGTGTAAAGTGAATGGAGTGTTGCTTCACTTTCTAAATGCTGTCCTTTCAGAGAAAATCACTTTCCTTTGAAAATTCCTTAAGCTACTTACACGCATTCACAAGAAACACACATGCGTTTCTCTGATATAGAAGCAGTCTGTTCCAACACTTCAATTCACTATCCGAAGCGAATATAGTTTTGCTTCACTTTCTAAATGCTGTCCGTTCAGAGAAAATCTCTTTCCTTTGAAAGTGCCTTAAGCTACTTACAAGCATTTGGACGAAACTCACATGCGTTTCTCTGAAAGGGAAGCAGTCTGTTCCAACACTTCAATTCACTGTGCGAAGTGAAAGGAGTGTTGCTTCACTTTCTAAATGCTCTCCTTTCAGAGAAAATCACTTTTGTTTGAAAGTGCCTTAAGCAACTTTCAAGCATTCACAAGAAAGTCACATGCATTTCTCTGAAAGAGAAGCCTTCTCTTCCAACACTTCAATTCACTGTGCGAAGTGAATGGAGTGTTGCTTCACTTTCTAAATGCTCTCCTTTCAGAGAAAATCACTTTCCTTTGAAAGTCCCTTAAGCTACTTACAAGCATTCAACTGAAACTCACATGCATTTCTCTGAAAAAGAAGCAGTCTGCTCGAACACTTCATTTCACTGTGCGAAGTGAATGGAGTGTTGCTTCACTTTCTAAATGCTGTCCTTTCAGAGAAAATCACTTTCCTTTGAAAGTGCCTTAAGCTACTTACAAGCATTAGGAAGAAACTCACATGCGTTTCTCTGAAAGGGAGTCAGTCTGTTCCAACACTTCAGTTCTCTGTGCGAAGTGAATGGAGTGTTGCTTCACTTTCTAAATGCTCTTCTTTCAGAGAAAATCACTCTCTTTTGAAACTGCCTTAAGCTACTTACAAGCATTCACAAGAAACTCACATGTGTTTCTCTGAAAGAGAAGCAGTATGTTCCAACACTTCAATTCACTGTGCGTAGTGAATGGAGTGTTGCAACAATTTCTAAATGCTGTCCTTTCAGAGAAAATCACTTTCCTTTGAAAGTGCCTTAAGCTACTTACAAGCATTCACAAAAAACTCACATGCGTTTCTCTGAAATAGAAGTAGTCTGTTCCAACACTTCAATTCACTGTGCGAAGTGAATGGAGTGTTGCAACAATTTCTAAATGCTGTACTTTCAGAGAAAATCACTTTTGTTTGAAAGTGCCTTAAGCAACTTTCAAGCATTCATAAGAAACTCACTTGCAATTCTCTGAAAGAGAAGCCTTCTCTTCCAACACTTCAATTCACTGTGCGAAGTGAATGGAGTGTTGCTTCACTTTCTAAATGCTGTCCTTTCAGAGAATATCACTTTCCTTTGAAAGTGCCTTAAGCTACTTTCAAGCGTTCACAAGAAACTCACATGCGTTTCTCTGAAAGAGAAGAATTGTGTACCAACACTTCAATTCACTGTGCAAAGTGAATGGAGTGTTGCCTCACATTCTAAAGGCTGTCCTTTCAGAGAAAATCACTTTCCTTTGAAAGTGCCATAACCTACTTACTAGCATTCACAAGAAACTCACATGCGTTTCTCTGAAAGAGAAGCAGTCTGTTCCAACACTTCAATTCACTGTGCGAAGTGAATGGACTGTTGCTTCACTTTCTAAAAGCTGTCCTTTCAGAGAAAATCACTTTCCTTTGAAAGTGCCTTAAACTACTTACAAGCATTCACAAAAAACTCACATGCGTTTCTCTGAAAGAGAAGCAGTCTGTTCCAACCCTTCAATTCACTGTGCGAAGTGAATGGAGTGTTGCTTCACTTTCTAAATGCTGTACTTTCAGAGAAAATCACTTTCCTTTGAAAGTGCCTTAAGCAACTTTCAAGCATTCACAAGAAACTCACTTGCATTTCTCTGAAAGAGAAGCCTTCTCTTCCAACACTTCAATTCACTGTGCGAAGTGAATGGAGTGTTGCTTCACTTTCTAAATGCTGTCCTTTCAGAGAAAATCACTTTCCTTTGAAAGTGCCTTAAGCTACTTTCAAGCGTTCACATGAAACTCACATGCGTTTCTCTGAAAGAGAAGCATTCTGTACCAACACTTCAATTCACTGTGCAAAGTGAATGGAGTGTTGCCTCACATTCTAAAGGCTGTCCTTTCAGAGAACATCTCTTTCCTTTGAAAGTGCCTTAAGCTACTTTCAAGCGTTCACAAGAAACTCACATGCGTTTCTCTGAAAGAGAATCATTCTGTTCAAACACTCCAATTCACTGTGCAAAGTGAATGGAGTGTTGTCTCACTTTCTAAATGCTGTCCTTTCAGAGAAAATCACTTTCCTTTGTAAGTGCCTTAAACTACTTTCAAGCATTCACAAAAACTCACATGCGTTTCTCTGAAAGAGAAGCAGTCTGTTCCAGCACTTCAATTCATGGTGCGAAGTGAATGGAGTGTTGCAACAATTTCTAAATGCTGTCCTATCAGAGAAAATCACTTTCCTTTGAAAGTGCCTTGAGCTACTTACAAGCATTAGGAAGAAACTCACATGTGTTTCTCTGAAAGGGAAGCAGTCTGTTCCAACACTTCAATTCACGGTGCGAAGTGAATGGAGTGTTGCTTCACTTTCTAAATGCTGTACTTTCAGAGAAAATCACTTTCCTTTGAAAGTGCCTTTAGCTACTTTCAAGCATTCACAAGAAACACACATGCGTTTCTCTGAAATAGAAGCCGTCTGTTCAAACACTTGAATTCACTGTGCGAAGTGAATGGAGTGTTGCTCTACTTTCTAAATGCTGTTCTTTCAGAGAAAATCACTTTCCTTTGAAAGTGCCTTAATCTACTTTCAAGCATTCACAAGAAACACACATGCGTTTCTCTGAAATAGAAGCAGTGTGTTCTAACACTTCAATTCACTGTGCAAAGTGAATGGAGTGTTGCTTCACTTTCTAATGGCTGTCCTTTCAGAGAAAATCACTTTCCTTTGAAAGTGCCTTAAGCTACTTACAAGCATTAGGAAGAAACTCACATGCGTTTCTCTGAAAGGGAAGCAGTCTGTTCCAACACTTCAATTCACTGTGCGAAGTGAATGGAGTGTTGTTTCACTTTCTAAATGCTCTCCTTTCAGAGAAAGTCACTCTCTTTTGAAACTACCTTAAGCTATTTACAAGCATTCAAAAGAAACTTACATGCGTTTCTCTGAAAGAGAAGCAGTATGTTCCAACACAACAATTCACTGTGCGAAGTGAATGGAGAGTTGCTTCACTTTCTAAAAGCTGTCCTTTCAGAGAAAATCACTTTCCTTTGAAAGTGCCTTGAGCAACTTGCAAGCATTCACAAGAAACACTAATGCGTTTCTACGAAAGAGAAGCCCTCTGCTCCAACACTTCAATTCACTGCACGAAGGGAATGGAGTGTTGTTTCACTTTTTAAATGCTGTCATATCAGAGAAAATCACTTTCCTCCGAAAGTGCCTTAAGCTACTTGCAAACGTTCACAAGAAACACACATGCGTTTCTCTGATATAGAAGCAGTCTGTTCCAACACTTCAATTCACTATCCGAAGTGAATATAGTGTTGCTTCACTTTCTAAATGCTGTCCTTTCAGAGAAAATCACTTTCCTTTGAAAGTGCCTTAAGCTACTTTCAAGCGTTCACATGAAACTCACATGCGTTTCCCTGAAAGAGAAGCATTCTGTTCCAACACTTCAATTCACTGTGCGAAGTGAATGGAGTGTTGCTTCACTTTGTAAATGCTTTCCTTTCAGATACAATCACTTTCCTTTGAAAATGCCTTAAGCTACTTTCAAGCATTCAACAGAAATTCACATGCGTTTCTCTGAAAGAGAAGCATTCTGTTCCAACACTTCAATTCACTGTGCGAGTGAATGGAGTGTTGCAAGAATTTCTAAAAGCTGTCCTTTCAGAGAAAATCACTTTCCTTTGAAAGTGCCTTAAGTTACTTTCAAGCATTAAACAGAAAGTCACATGCGTTTCTCTGAAAGAGAAGCAGTCTGTTCCAACACTTCAATTCTCTGTGTAAAGTGAATGGAGTGTTGCTTCACTTTCTAAATGCTGTCCTTTCAGAGAAAATCACTTTCCTTTGAAAATTCCTTAAGCTACTTACACGCATTCACAAGAAACACACATGCGTTTCTCTGATATAGAAGCAGTCTGTTCCAACACTTCAATTCACTATCCGAAGCGAATATAGTGTTGCTTCACTTTCTAAATGCTGTCCGTTCAGAGAAAATCTCTTTCCTTTGAAAGTGCCTTAAGCTACTTACAAGCATTTGGACGAAACTCACATGCGTTTCTCTGAAAGGGAAGCAGTCTGTTCCAACACTTCAATTCACTGTGCGAAGTGAAAGGAGTGTTGCTTCACTTTCTAAATGCTCTCCTTTCAGAGAAAATCACTTTTGTTTGAAAGTGCCTTAAGCAACTTTCAAGCATTCACAAGAAAGTCACATGCATTTCTCTGAAAGAGAAGCCTTCTCTTCCAACACTTCAATTCACTGTGCGAAGTGAATGGAGTGTTGCTTCACTTTCTAAATGCTCTCCTTTCAGAGAAAATCACTTTCCTTTGAAAGTCCCTTAAGCTACTTACAAGCATTCAACTGAAACTCACATGCATTTCTCTGAAAAAGAAGCAGTCTGCTCGAACACTTCATTTCACTGTGCGAAGTGAATGGAGTGTTGCTTCACTTTCTAAATGCTGTCCTTTCAGAGAAAATCACTTTCCTTTGAAAGTGCCTTAAGCTACTTACAAGCATTAGGAAGAAACTCACATGCGTTTCTCTGAAAGGGAGTCAGTCTGTTCCAACACTTCAGTTCTCTGTGCGAAGTGAATGGAGTGTTGCTTCACTTTCTAAATGCTCTTCTTTCAGAGAAAATCACTCTCTTTTGAAACTGCCTTAAGCTACTTACAAGCATTCACAAGAAACTCACATGTGTTTCTCTGAAAGAGAAGCAGTATGTTCCAACACTTCAATTCACTGTGCGTAGTGAATGGAGTGTTGCAACAATTTCTAAATGCTGTCCTTTCAGAGAAAATCACTTTCCTTTGAAAGTGCCTTAAGCTACTTACAAGCATTCACAAAAAACTCACATGCGTTTCTCTGAAATAGAAGTAGTCTGTTCCAACACTTCAATTCACTGTGCGAAGTGAATGGAGTGTTGCAACAATTTCTAAATGCTGTACTTTCAGAGAAAATCACTTTTGTTTGAAAGTGCCTTAAGCAACTTTCAAGCATTCATAAGAAACTCACTTGCAATTCTCTGAAAGAGAAGCCTTCTCTTCCAACACTTCAATTCACTGTGCGAAGTGAATGGAGTGTTGCTTCACTTTCTAAATGCTGTCCTTTCAGAGAATATCACTTTCCTTTGAAAGTGCCTTAAGCTACTTTCAAGCGTTCACAAGAAACTCACATGCGTTTCTCTGAAAGAGAAGAATTGTGTACCAACACTTCAATTCACTGTGCAAAGTGAATGGAGTGTTGCCTCACATTCTAAAGGCTGTCCTTTCAGAGAAAATCACTTTCCTTTGAAAGTGCCATAACCTACTTACTAGCATTCACAAGAAACTCACATGCGTTTCTCTGAAAGAGAAGCAGTCTGTTCCAACACTTCAATTCACTGTGCGAAGTGAATGGACTGTTGCTTCACTTTCTAAAAGCTGTCCTTTCAGAGAAAATCACTTTCCTTTGAAAGTGCCTTAAACTACTTACAAGCATTCACAAAAAACTCACATGCGTTTCTCTGAAAGAGAAGCAGTCTGTTCCAACCCTTCAATTCACTGTGCGAAGTGAATGGAGTGTTGCTTCACTTTCTAAATGCTGTACTTTCAGAGAAAATCACTTTCCTTTGAAAGTGCCTTAAGCAACTTTCAAGCATTCACAAGAAACTCACTTGATTTCTCTGAAAGAGAAGCCTTCTCTTCCAACACTTCAATTCACTGTGCGAAGTGAATGGAGTGTTGCTTCACTTTCTAAATGCTGTCCTTTCAGAGAAAATCACTTTCCTTTGAAAGTGCCTTAAGCTACTTTCAAGCGTTCACATGAAACTCACATGCGTTTCTCTGAAAGAGAAGCATTCTGTACCAACACTTCAATTCACTGTGCAAAGTGAATGGAGTGTTGCCTCACATTCTAAAGGCTGTCCTTTCAGAGAACATCTCTTTCCTTTGAAAGTGCCTTAAGCTACTTTCAAGCGTTCACAAGAAACTCACATGCGTTTCTCTGAAAGAGAATCATTCTGTTCAAACACTCCAATTCACTGTGCAAAGTGAATGGAGTGTTGTCTCACTTTCTAAATGCTGTCCTTTCAGAGAAAATCACTTTCCTTTGTAAGTGCCTTTAGCTACTTTCAAGCATTCAGAAGAAACTCACATGCGTTTCTCTGAAAGATAATCATTCTGTTCCAACACTTCAATTCACTGTGCGCAGTGAATGGAGTGTTGCTTCACTTTCTAAATGCTGTCCTTTCAGAGAAAATCACTTTCCTTTGAAAGTGCCTTGAGCAACTTGCAAGCATTCACAAGAAACACTAATGCATTTCTATGAAAGAGAAGCCCTCTGCTCCAACACTTCAATTCACTGCACGAAGGGAATGGAGTGTTGCTTCACTTTCTAAATGCTGTCATTTCAGAGAAAATCACTTTCCTCCAAAAGTGCCTTAAGCTACTTGCAAGCATTCACAAGAAACACACATGAGTTTCTCTGATATAGAAGCAGTCTGTTCCAACACTTCAATTCACTATCCGAAGTGAATATAGTGTTGCTTCACTTTCTAAATGCTGTCCTTTCAGAGAAAATCACTTTCCTTTGAAAGTGCCTTAAGCTACTTTCAAGCGTTCACATGAAACTCACATGCGTTTCTCTGAAAGAGAAGCATTCTGTTCCAACACTTCAATTCACTGTGCGAAGTGAATGGAGTGTTGCTTCACTTTCTAAATGTTTTCCTTTCAGATAAAATCAGTTTCCTTTGAAAATGCCTTAAGCTACTTACAAGCATTCAACAGAAATTCCCATGCGTTTCTCTGAAAGAGAAGCATTCTGTTCCAACACTTCAATTCACTGTGCAAAGTGAATGGAGTGTTGCAAGAATTTCTAAAAGCTGTCCTTTCAGAGAAAATCACTTTCCTTTGAAAGTGCCTTAAGCTACTTTCAAGCATTCAACAGAAATTCACATGCGTTTCTCTGAAAGAGAAGCAGTCTGTTCCAACACTTCAATTCACTATCCGAAGTGAATATAGTGTTGCTTCACTTTGTAAATGCTGTCCTTTCAGAGAAAATCACTTTCCTTTGAAAGTGCCTTAAGCTACTTACAAGCATTAGGAAGAAACTCACATGCATTTCTCTGAAAGGGAAGCAGTCTGTTCCAACACTTCAATTCACTGTGCGAAGTGAAAGGAGTGTTGCCTCACTTTCTAAATGCTCTCCTTTCAGAGAAAATCACTTTTGTTTGAAAGTGCCTTAAGCAACTTTCAAGCATTCACAAGAAACTCACATGCATTTGTCTGAAAGAGAAGCCTTCTCTTCCAACACTTCAATTCACTGTGCGAAATGAATGGAGTGTTGCTTCACTTTCTAAATGCTCTCTTTTCAGAGAAAATCACTTTCCTTTGAAATTGCCTTAAGCTACTTACAAGCATTCAACTGAAACTCACATGCATTTCTCTGAAAAAGAAGCAGTCTGCTCGAACACTTCTTTTCACTGTGCGAAGTGAATGGAATGTTGCTTCACTTTCCAAATGCTGTCCCTTCAGAGAAAATCACTTTTCTATGAAAGTGCCTTAAACTACTTACAAGCATTCACAAAAAACTAACATGCGTTTCTCTGAAAGAGAAGCAGTCTGTTCCAACACTTCAATTCACTGTGCGAAGTGAATGGAGTGTTGCCTCACTTTCTAAATGCCGTACTTTCAGAGAAAATCAATTTGTTTGAAAGTGCCTTAAGCAACTTTCAAGCATTCACAAGAAACTCACTTGCATTTCTCTGAAAGAGAAGCCTTCTCTTCCAACACTTCAATTCACTGTGCAAAGTGAATGGAGTGTTGCCTCACATTCTAAAGGCTGTCCTTTCAGAGGACATCTCTTTCCTTTGAAAGTGCCTTAAGCTACTTTCAAGCGTTCACAAGAAACTCACATGCGTTTCTCTGAAAGAGAATCATTCTGTTCCAACACTTCAATTCACTGTGCAAAGTGAATGGAGTGTTGCCTCACTTTCTAAATGCTGTCCTTTCAGAGAAAATCACTTTCCTTTGTAAGTGTCTTTAGCTACTTTCAAGCATTCAGAAAAAACTCACATGCGTTTCTCTGAAAGAGAATCATTCTGTTCCAACACTTCAATTCACTGTGCAAAGTGAATGGAGTGTTGCCTCACTTTCTAAATGCTGTCCTTTCAGAGAAAATCACTTTCCTTTGTATGTGCCTTTAGCTACTTTCAAGCATTCAGAAGAAACTCACATGCGTTTCTCTGAAAGAGAAGCAGACTGATCCAACACTTCAATTCACGGTGCGAAGTGAATAGAGTGTTGCTTCACTTTCTAAATGCTGACCTTTCAGAGAAAATCACTTTCCTTTGAAAGTGCCTTAAGCTACTTACAAGCATTCAATTGAAACTCACATGGATTTCTCTGAAAGAGAAGCCTTCTCTTCCAACACTTCGATTCACTGTGCGAAGTGAATAGAGTGTTACTTCACTTTCTAAATGCTCTCCATTCAGAGAAAATAACTTTCCTTTGAAAGTGCCTTAAGCTACTTACAAGCATTCAATTGAAACTCACATGCATTTCTCTGAAAGAGAAGCAGTCTGCTCAAACACTTCATTTCACTGTGCGAATTGAATGGAGTGTTGCTTCACTTTCTAAATGCTGTCCTTTCAGAGAAAATCACTTTTCTTTGAAAGTGCCTTGAGCAACTTGCAAGCATTCACAAGAAACACTAATGCGTTTCTATGAAAGAGAAGTCCTCAGTTCCAACACTTCAATTCACTGCACGAAGGGAATGGAGTGTTGCTTCACTTTCTAAATGCTGTCCTTTCATAGAAAATCACTTTCCTCCGAAAGTGCCTTAAGCTACTTACAAGCATTCACAAGAAACACAAATGCGTTTCTATGAAAGAGAAGCAGTCTGTTCCAGCACTTCAATTCACTGAACGAAGGGAATGGAGTGTTGCTTCACTTTCTAAATGCTGTCCTTTCAGAGAAAATCACTTTGCTTTGAAAATGCCTTAAGCTACACACAAGCATTCAACAGAAATTCCCATGCGTTTCTCTGAAAGAGAAGCATTCTGTTCCAACACTTCAATTCACTGAACGAAGGGAATGGAGTGTTGCTTCACTTTCTAAATGCTGTCCTTTCAGAGAAAATCTCTTTTGTTTGAAAGTGCCTTAAGCAACTTTCAAGCATTCACAAGAAACTCACTTGCATTTCTCTGAAAGAGAAGCCTTCTCTTCCAACACTTCAATTCACTGTGCGAAGTGAATGGAGTGTTGCTTCACTTTCTAAAAGCTGTCCTTTCAGAGAAAATCACTTTCCTTTGAAAGTGCCTTAAGTTACTTTCAAGCATTCAACAGACTCACATGCATTTCTCTGAAAGAGAAGCAGTCTGTTCCAACACTTCAATTCACTGTGCGAAGTGAATGGTGTGTTGCTTCACTTTCTAAAGGCTGTCCTTTCAGAGAAAATCACTTCCTTTGAAAGTGCTTTAAACTACTTTCAAGCATTCACAAAAAACTCACATGCGTTTCTCTGAAAGAGAAGTAGTGTGTTCCAACACTTCAATTCACAGTGAGAAGTGAAGGGAGTGTTGCTTCACTTTCTAAATGCTGTCCTTTCAGAGAAAATCACTTTCCTTTGAAAGTGCCTTAAGCAACTTGCAAGCATTCACAAGAAACACTTATGTGTTTCTATGAAAGAAAAGTACTTTGTTCCAACACTTCAAATCACTGCACGAAGGGAATGGAGTATTGCTTCACTTTCTAAATGCTGTCCTTTCAGAGAAAATCACTTTCCTTTGAAAGTGCCTTAAGCTACTTACAAGCATTAGGAAGAAACTCACATGCGTTTCTCTGAATGGGAAGCAGCCTGTTCCAACACTTCAATTCTCTGTGCGAAGTGAATGGAGTGTTGCTTCACTTTCTAAATGCTCTCCTTTCAGAGAAAATCACTCTCTTTTGAAACTGCCTTAAGCTACTTAAAAGCATTCAGAAGAAACTCACATGCGTTTCTCTGAAAGACAAGCAGTATTTTCCAACACTTCAATTCACTTTGCGAAGTGAATGGAGTGTTGCAACAATTTCTAAATGCTGTCCTTTCAGAGATAATCACTTTCCTTTGACAGTGCCTTAAGCTACTTACAAGCATTCACCAGAAGCTCACATGCGTTTCTCTGAAAGAGAAGCAGTATGTTCCAACACTTCAATTCACTGTGCGAAGTGAATGGAGTGTTGCTTCACTTTCTAAATGCTGTCCTTTCAGAGAAAATCAATTTGTTTGAAAGTGCCTTAAGCAACTTTCAAGCATTCACAAGAAACTCACTTGCATTTCTCTGAAAGAGAAGCAGTTTGTTCCAACACTTCAATTCACTGAGCGAAGTGAATGGAGTGTTGCTTCACTTTCTAAATGCGGTCCTTTCAGAGAAAATCACTTTCCTTTGAAAGTGACTTAAGCTACTTACAAGCATTAGGAAGAAACTCACATGCATTTCTCTGAAAGGGAAGCAGTTTGTTCCAACACTTCAATTCACTGTGCGAAGTGAATGGAGTGTTGCTTCACTTTCTATATGCTCTCCTTTCAGAGAAAATCACTTTCCTTTGAAAGTGCCTTGAGCAAGTTGCAAGCATTCACAAGAAACACTAATGCGTTTCTATGAAAGAGAAGCCCTCTGTTCCAACACTTCAATTCACTGCACGAAGGGAATGGAGTGTTGCTTCACTTTCTAAATGCTGTCCTTTCAGAGAAAATCACTTTCCTCCGAAAGTGCCTTAAGCTACTTGCAAGTATTCACAAGAAACACAAATGCGTTTCTATGAAAGAGAAGCAGTCTGTTCCAACACTTCAATTAACAGCACGAAGTGAATGGAGTGTTGCTTCATTTTCTAAATGCTGTCCTTTCAGAGGAAATCACTTTCCTTTGAAAGTGCCTTAAGCTACTTACAAGCATTCACCAGAAACTCACATGCGTTTCTCTGAAAGAGAAGCAGTCTGTTCCAACACTTCAATTCACTGTGCGAAGTGAATGGAGTGTTGCTTCACTTTCTAAATGCTGTCCTTTCAAAGAAAATCACTTTTGTTTGAAAGTGTCTTAAGCAACTTGCAAGCATTCACAAGGAACTCATTTGCATTTCTCTGAAAGAGAAGCCTTCTCTTCCAACACTTCAATTCACTGTGCGAAGTGAATGGAGTGTTGCTTCACTTTCTAAATGCTGTCCTTTCAGAGAAAATCACCTTCCTTTGAAAGTGCCTTAAGCTACTTTCAAGCGTTCACAAGAAACTCACATGCGTTTCTCTGAAAGAGAAGCATTCTGTTCCAACACTTCAATTCACTGTGCGAAGTGAATGGAGTGTTGCCTCACTTTCTAAATGCTGTCCTTTCAGAGAAAATCACTTTCCTTTGTAAGTGCCTTTAGCTACTTTCAAGCATTCAGAAGAAACTCACATGCGTTTCTCTGAAAGAGAAGCATTCTGTTTCAACACTTCAATTCACTGTGCAAAGTAAATGGAGTGTTGCCTCACTTTCTAAATGCTGTCCTTTCAGAGAAAATCACTTTCCTTTGCAAGTGCCTTTAGCTACTTTAAAGCATTCAGAAGAAACTCACATGCGTTTCTCTGAAAGAGAAGCAGACTGATCCAACACTTCAACTCACTGTGTGAAGTGAATGGAGTGTTGCTTCACTTTCTAAATGCTGTCCTTTCAGAGAAAATCACTTTCCTTTGAAAGTGCCTTAAGCTACTTACAGGCATTCAACAGAAACTCACATGCATTTCTCTGAAAGAGAAGCAGTCTGTTCCAACACTTCAATTCACTGTGCGAAGTGAATGGAGTGTTGCTTCACTTTCTAAAAGCTGTCCTTTCGGAGAAAATCACTTTCCTTTGAAAGTGCCTTAAACTACTTACAAGCATTCACAAAAAACTCACATGCGTTTCTCTGAAAGAGAAGCAGTCTGTTCCAACACCTCAATTCACTGTGCGAAGTGAATGGAGTGTTGTTTCACTTTCTAAATGCTCTCCTTTCAGAGAAAGTCACTCTCTTTTGAAACTACCTTAAGCTATTTACAAGCATTCAAAAGAAACTTGAATGCGTTTCTCTGAAAGAGAAGCAGTATGTTCCAACACATCAATTCACTGTGCGAAGTGAATGGAGTGTTGCAACAATTTCTAAATGCTGTCCTTTCAGAGAAAATCTCTTTTGTTTGAAAGTGCCTTAAGCAACTTTCAAGCATTCACAAGAAACTCACTTGCATTTCTCTGAAAGAGAAGCCTTCTCTTCCAACACTTCAATTCACTGTGCGAAGTGAATGGAGTGTTGCTTCACTTTCTAAAAGCTGTCCTTTCAGAGAAAATCACTTTCCTATGAAAGTGCCTTAAGTTACTTACAAGCATTCAACAGAAACTCACATGCATTTCTCTGAAAGAGAAGCAGTCTGTTCCAACACTTCAATTCACTGTGCGAAGTGAATGGTGTGTTGCTTCACTTTCTAAAGGCTGTCCTTTCAGAGAAAATCACTTTCCTTTGAAAGTGCTTTAAACTACTTTCAAGCATTCACAAAAAACTCACATGCGTTTCTCTGAAAGAGAAGTAGTCTGTTCCAACACTTCAATTCACAGTGCGAAGTGAAGGGAGTGTTGCTTCACTTTCTAAATGCTGTCCTTTCAGAGAAAATCACTTTCCTTTGAAAGTGCCTTAAGCAACTTGCAAGCATTCACAAGAAACACTTATGTGTTTCTATGAAAGAAAAGCACTTTGTTCCAACACTTCAAATCACTGCACGAAGGGAATGGAGTATTGCTTCACTTTCTAAATGCTGTCCTTTCAGAGAAAATCACTTTCCTTTGAAAGTGCCTTAAGCTACTTACAAGCATTAGGAAGAAACTCACATGCGTTTCTCTGAATGGGAAGCAGTCTGTTCCAACACTTCAATTCTCTGTGCGAAGTGAATGGAGTGTTGCTTCACTTTCTAAATGCTGTCCTTTCCGAGAAAATCACTCTCTTTTGAAACTGCCTTAAGCTACTTACAAGCATTCAGAAGAAACTCACATGCGTTTCTCTGAAAGACAAGCAGTATTTTCCAACACTTCAATTCACTGTGCGAAGTGAATGGAGTGTTGCAACAATTTCTAAATGCTGTCCTTTCAGAGATAATCACTTTCCTTTGACAGTGCCTTAAGCTACTTACAAGCATTCACCAGAAGCTCACATGCGTTTCTCTGAAAGAGAAGCAGACTGATCCAACACTTCAATTCACTGTGTGAAGTGAATGGAGTGTTGCTTCACTTTCTAAATGCTGTCCTTTCAGAGAAAATCACTTTCCTTTGACAGTGCCTTAAGCTACTTACAAGCATTCACCAGAAGCTCACATGCGTTTCTCTGAAAGAGAAGCAGACTGATCCAACACTTCAATTCACTGTGTGAAGTGAATGGAGTGTTGCTTCACTTTCTAAATGCTGTCCTTTCAGAGAAAATCACTTTCCTTTGAAAGTGCCTTAAGCTACTTACAGGCATTCAACAGAAACTCACATGCGTTTCTCTGAAAGAGAAGCAGACTGATCCAACACTTCAACTCACTGTGTGAAGTGAATGGAGTGTTGCTTCACTTTCTAAATGCTGTCCTTTCAGAGAAAATCACTTTCCTTTGAAAGTGCCTTAAGCTACTTACAAGCATTCACAAGAAACACAAATGCGTTTCTATGAAAGAGAAGCAGTCTGTTCCAGCACTTCAATTCACAGCACGAAGTGAATGGAGTGTTGCTTTACTTTCTAAATGCTGTCCTTTCAGAGAAAATCACTTTCCTTTGAAAGTGCCTTAAGCTACTTACAAGCATTCAACAAAAACTCACATGCATTTCTCTGAAAGAGAAGCAGTCTGTTCCAACACTTCAATTCACTGTGCGAAGTGAATGGAGTGTTGTTTCACTTTCTAAATGCTCTCCTTTCAGAGAAAGTCACTCTCTTTTGAAACTACCTTAAGCGATTTACAAGCATTCAAAAGAAACTTACATGCGTTTCTCTGAAAGAGAAGCAGTATGTTCCAACACATCAATTCACTGTGCGAAGTGAATGGAGTGTTGCAACAATTTCTAAATGCTGTCCTTTCAGAGAAAATTTCTTTTGTTTGAAAGTGCCTTAAGCAACTTTCAAGCATTCACAAGAAACTCACTTGCATTTCTCTGAAAGAGAAGCCTTCTCTTCCAACACTTCAATTCACTGTGCGAAGTGAATGGAGTGTTGCTTCACTTTCTAAAAGCTGTCCTTTCAGAGAAAATCACTTTCCTTTGAAAGTGCCTTAAGTTACTTACAAGCATTCAACAGAAACTCACATGCATTCCTCTGAAAGTGAAGCAGTCTGTTCCAACACTTCAATTCACTGTGCGAAGTGAATGGTGTGTTGCTTCACTTTCTAAAGGCTGTCCTTTCAGAGAAAATCACTTTCCTTTGAAAGTGCTTTAAACTACTTTCAAGCATTCACAAAAAACTCACATGCGTTTCTCTGAAAGAGAAGTAGTCTGTTCCAACACTTCAATTCACAGTGCGAAGTGAAGGGAGTGTTGCTTCACTTTCTAAATGCTGTCCTTTCAGAGAAAATCACTTTCCTTTGAAAGTGCCTTAAGCAACTTGCAATAATTCACAAGAAACACTTATGCGTTTCTATGAAAGAAAAGCACTTTGTTCCAACACTTCAAATCACTGCACGAAGGGAATGGAGTATTGCTTCACTTTCTAAATGCTGTCCTTTCAGAGAAAATCACTTTCCTTTGAAAGTGCCTTAAGCTACTTACAAGCATTAGGAAGAAACTCACATGCGTTTCTCTGAATGGGAAGCAGTCTGTTCCAACACTTCAATTCACTGTGCGTAGTGAATGGAGTGTTGCTTCACTTTCTAAATGCTCTCCTTTCAGAGAAAATCACTTTCCTTTGAAAGTGCCTTAAGTTACTTTCAAGCGTTCACATGAAACTCACATGCGTTTCTCTGAAAGAGAAGCATTCTGTTCCAACACTTCAATTCACTGTGCGAAGTGAATGGAGTTTTGCTTCACTTTCTAAATGCTGTCCTTTCAGAGAAAATCACTTTCCTTTGAAAATGCCTTAAGCAACTTTCAAGCATTCACAAGAAACTCACTTGCATTTCTCTGAAAGAGAAGCCTTCTCTTCCAACACTTCAATTCACTGTGCGAAGTGAATGGAGTGTTGCTTCACTTTCTAAAAGCTGTCCTTTCAGAGAAAATCACTTTCCTTTGAAAGTGCCTTAAGTTACTTACAAGCATTCAACAGAAACTCACATGCATTCCTCTGAAAGTGAAGCAGTCTGTTCCAACACTTCAATTCACTGTGCGAAGTGAATGGTGTGTTGCTTCACTTTCTAAAGGCTGTCCTTTCAGAGAAAATCACTTTCCTTTGAAAGTGCTTTAAACTACTTTCAAGCATTCACAAAAAACTCACATGCGTTTCTCTGAAAGAGAAGTAGTCTGTTCCAACACTTCAATTCACAGTGCGAAGTGAAGGGAGTGTTGCTTCACTTTCTAAATGCTGTCCTTTCAGAGAAAATCACTTTCCTTTGAAAGTAACTTAAGCAACTTGCAAGCATTCACAAGAAACACTTATGCATTTCTATGAAAGAAAAGCACTTTGTTCCAACACTTCAAATCACTGCACGAAGGGAATGGAGTATTGCTTCACTTTCTAAATGCTGTCCTTTCAGAGAAAATCACTTTCCTTTGAAAGTGCCTTAAGCTACTTACAAGCATTAGGAAGAAACTCACATGCGTTTCTCTGAATGGGAAGCAGTCTGTTCCAACACTTCAATTCACTGTGCGTAGTGAATGGAGTGTTGCTTCACTTTCTAAATGCTCTCCTTTCAGAGAAAATCACTTTCCTTTGAAAGTGCCTTAAGTTACTTTCAAGCGTTCACATGAAACTCACATGCGTTTCTCTGAAAGAGAAGCATTCTGTTCCAACACTTCAATTCACTGTGCGAAGTGAATGGAGTTTTGCTTCACTTTCTAAATGCTGTCCTTTCAGAGAAAATCACTTTCCTTTGAAAATGCCTTAAGCTACACACAAGCATTCAACAGAAATTCCCATGCGTTTCTCTGAAAGAGAAGCATTCTGTTCCAACACTTCAATTCACTGTGCGAAGTGAATGGAGTGTTGCAAGAATTTCTAAAAGCTGTCCTTTCAGAGAAAATCACTTTCCTTTGAAAGTGCCTTAAGCTACTTTCAAGCGTTCACAAGAAACTCACATGCGTTTCTCTGAATGGGAAGCAGTCTGTTCCAACACTTCAATTCTCTGTGCGAAGTGAATGGAGTGTTGCTTCACTTTCTAAATGCTCTCCTTTCAGAGAAAATCACTCTCTTTTGAAACTGCCTTAAGCTACTTACAAGCATTCAGAAGAAACTCACATGCGTTTCTCTGAAAGACAAGCAGTATTTTCCAACACTTCAATTCACTGTGCGAAGTGAATGGAGTGTTGCAACAATTTCTAAATGCTGTCCTTTCAGAGATAATCACTTTCCTTTGACAGTGCCTTAAGCTACTTACAAGCATTCACCAGAAGCTCACATGCGTTTCTCTGAAAGAGAAGCAGTATGTTCCAACACTTCAATTCACTGTGCGAAGTGAATGGAGTGTTGCTTCACTTTCTAAATGCTGTCCTTTCAGAGAAAATCAATTTGTTTGAAAGTGCCTGAAGCAACTTTCAAGCATTCACAAGAAACTCACTTGCATTTCTCTGAAAGAGAAGCAGTTTGTTCCAACACTTCAATTCACTGTGCGAAGTGAATGGAGTGTTGCTTCACTTTCTAAATGCTGTCCTTTCAGAGAAAATCACCTTCCTTTGAAAGTTCCTTAAGCTACTTTCAAGCGTTCACAAGAAACTCTCATGCGTTTCTCTGAAAGAGAAGCATTCTGTTCCAACACTTCAATTCACTGTGCAAAGTGAATGGAGTGTTGCCTCACTTTCTAAATGCTGTCCTTTCAGGGAAAATCACTTTCCTTTGAAAGTGCCTTAAGCTACTTACAAGCATTCACAAGAAACACAAATGCGTTACTATGAAAGAGAAGCAGTCTGTTCCAGCACTTCAATTCACTGAACGAAGGGAATGGAGTGTTGCTTCACTTTCTAAATGCTGTCCTTTCAGAGAAAATCACTTTGCTTTGAAAGTGCCTTAAGCTATTTACAAGCATTCACAAGAAACTCACATGCGTTTCTCTGAAAGAGAAGCAGTATGTTCCAACACTTCAATTCACTGTGCGAAGTGAATGGAGTGTTGCAACAATTTCTAAATGCTGTCCTTTCAGAGAAAATCACTTTCCTTTGAAAGTGCCTTAAGCTACTTACAAGCATTCACCAGAAACTCACATGCGTTTCTCTGAAAGAAAAGGATTCTGTTCCAACACTTCAATTCACTGTGCAAAGTGAATGGAGTGTTGCTTCACTTTCTAAATGCTGTCCTTTCAGAGAAAATCTCTTTTGTTTGAAAGTGCCTTAAGCAACTTTCAAGCATTCACAAGAAACTCACTTGCATTTCTCTGAAAGAGAAGCCTTCTCTTCCAACACTTCAATTCACTGTGCGAAGTGAATGGAGTGTTGCTTCACTTTCTAAAAGCTGTCCTTTCAGAGAAAATCACTTTCCTTTGAAAGTGCCTTAAGTTACTTTCAAGCATTCAACAGAAACTCACATGCATTTCTCTGAAAGAGAAGCAGTCTGTTCCAACACTTCAATTCACTGTGCGAAGTGAATGGTGTGTTGCTTCACTTTCTAAAGGCTGTCCTTTCAGAGAAAATCACTTCCTTTGAAAGTGCTTTAAACTACTTTCAAGCATTCACAAAAAACTCACATGCGTTTCTCTGAAAGAGAAGTAGTCTGTTCCAACACTTCAATTCACAGTGAGAAGTGAAGGGAGTGTTGCTTCACTTTCTAAATGCTGTCCTTTCAGAGAAAATCACTTTCCTTTGAAAGTGCCTTAAGCAACTTGCAAGCATTCACAAGAAACACTTATGTGTTTCTATGAAAGAAAAGTACTTTGTTCCAACACTTCAAATCACTGCACGAAGGGAATGGAGTATTGCTTCACTTTCTAAATGCTGTCCTTTCAGAGAAAATCACTTTCCTTTGAAAGTGCCTTAAGCTACTTACAAGCATTAGGAAGAAACTCACATGCGTTTCTCTGAATGGGAAGCAGTCTGTTCCAACAATTCAATTCTCTGTGCGAAGTGAATGGAGTGTTGCTTCACTTTCTAAATGCTCTCCTTTCAGAGAAAATCACTCTCTTTTGAAACTGCCTTAAGCTACTTAAAAGCATTCAGAAGAAACTCACATGCGTTTCTCTGAAAGACAAGCAGTATTTTCCAACACTTCAATTCACTTTGCGAAGTGAATGGAGTGTTGCAACAATTTCTAAATGCTGTCCTTTCAGAGATAATCACTTTCCTTTGACAGTGCCTTAAGCTACACACAAGCATTCAACAGAAATTCCCATGCGTTTCTCTGAAAGAGAAGCATTCTGTTCCAACACTTCAATTCACTGTGCGAAGTGAATGGAGTGTTGCAAGAATTTCTAAAAGCTGTCCTTTCAGAGAAAATCACTTTCCTTTGAAAGTGCCTTAAGCTACTTTCAAGCGTTCACAAGAAACTCACATGCGTTTCTCTGAATGGGAAGCAGTCTGTTCCAACACTTCAATTCTCTGTGCGAAGTGAATGGAGTGTTGCTTCACTTTCTAAATGCTCTCCTTTCAGAGAAAATCACTCTCTTTTGAAACTGCCTTAAGCTACTTACAAGCATTCAGAAGAAACTCACATGCGTTTCTCTGAAAGACAAGCAGTATTTTCCAACACTTCAATTCACTGTGCGAAGTGAATGGAGTGTTGCAACAATTTCTAAATGCTGTCCTTTCAGAGATAATCACTTTCCTTTGACAGTGCCTTAAGCTACTTACAAGCATTCACCAGAAGCTCACATGCGTTTCTCTGAAAGAGAAGCAGTATGTTCCAACACTTCAATTCACTGTGCGAAGTGAATGGAGTGTTGCTTCACTTTCTAAATGCTGTCCTTTCAGAGAAAATCAATTTGTTTGAAAGTGCCTGAAGCAACTTTCAAGCATTCACAAGAAACTCACTTGCATTTCTCTGAAAGAGAAGCAGTTTGTTCCAACACTTCAATTCACTGTGCGAAGTGAATGGAGTGTTGCTTCACTTTCTAAATGCTGTCCTTTCAGAGAAAATCACCTTCCTTTGAAAGTTCCTTAAGCTACTTTCAAACGTTCACAAGAAACTCTCATGCGTTTCTCTGAAAGAGAAGCATTCTGTTCCAACACTTCAATTCACTGTGCAAAGTGAATGGAGTGTTGCCTCACTTTCTAAATGCTGTCCTTTCAGGGAAAATCACTTTCCTTTGAAAGTGCCTTAAGCTACTTACAAGCATTCACAAGAAACACAAATGCGTTACTATGAAAGAGAAGCAGTCTGTTCCAGCACTTCAATTCACTGAACGAAGGGAATGGAGTGTTGCTTCACTTTCTAAATGCTGTCCTTTCAGAGAAAATCACTTTGCTTTGAAAGTGCCTTAAGCTATTTACAAGCATTCACAAGAAACTCACATGCGTTTCTCTGAAAGAGAAGCAGTATGTTCCAACACTTCAATTCACTGTGCGAAGTGAATGGAGTGTTGCAACAATTTCTAAATGCTGTCCTTTCAGAGAAAATCACTTTCCTTTGAAAGTGCCTTAAGCTACTTACAAGCATTCACCAGAAACTCACATGCGTTTCTCTGAAAGAAAAGGATTCTGTTCCAACACTTCAATTCACTGTGCAAAGTGAATGGAGTGTTGCTTCACTTTCTAAATGCTGTCCTTTCAGAGAAAATCTCTTTTGTTTGAAAGTGCCTTAAGCAACTTTCAAGCATTCACAAGAAACTCACTTGCATTTCTCTGAAAGAGAAGCCTTCTCTTCCAACACTTCAATTCACTGTGCGAAGTGAATGGAGTGTTGCTTCACTTTCTAAAAGCTGTCCTTTCAGAGAAAATCACTTTCCTTTGAAAGTGCCTTAAGTTACTTTCAAGCATTCAACAGAAACTCACATGCATTTCTCTGAAAGAGAAGCAGTCTGTTCCAACACTTCAATTCACTGTGCGAAGTGAATGGTGTGTTGCTTCACTTTCTAAAGGCTGTCCTTTCAGAGAAAATCACTTCCTTTGAAAGTGCTTTAAACTACTTTCAAGCATTCACAAAAAACTCACATGCGTTTCTCTGAAAGAGAAGTAGTCTGTTCCAACACTTCAATTCACAGTGAGAAGTGAAGGGAGTGTTGCTTCACTTTCTAAATGCTGTCCTTTCAGAGAAAATCACTTTCCTTTGAAAGTGCCTTAAGCAACTTGCAAGCATTCACAAGAAACACTTATGTGTTTCTATGAAAGAAAAGTACTTTGTTCCAACACTTCAAATCACTGCACGAAGGGAATGGAGTATTGCTTCACTTTCTAAATGCTGTCCTTTCAGAGAAAATCACTTTCCTTTGAAAGTGCCTTAAGCTACTTACAAGCATTAGGAAGAAACTCACATGCGTTTCTCTGAATGGGAAGCAGTCTGTTCCAACACTTCAATTCTCTGTGCGAAGTGAATGGAGTGTTGCTTCACTTTCTAAATGCTCTCCTTTCAGAGAAAATCACTCTCTTTTGAAACTGCCTTAAGCTACTTAAAAGCATTCAGAAGAAACTCACATGCGTTTCTCTGAAAGACAAGCAGTATTTTCCAACACTTCAATTCACTTTGCGAAGTGAATGGAGTGTTGCAACAATTTCTAAATGCTGTCCTTTCAGAGATAATCACTTTCCTTTGACAGTGCCTTAAGCTACTTACAAGCATTCACCAGAAGCTCACATGCGTTTCTCTGAAAGAGAAGCAGTATGTTCCAACACTTCAATTCACTGTGCGAAGTGAATGGAGTGTTGCTTCACTTTCTAAATGCTGTCCTTTCAGAGAAAATCAATTTGTTTGAAAGTGCCTTAAGCAACTTTCAAGCATTCACAAGAAACTCACTTGCATTTCTCTGAAAGAGAAGCAGTTTGTTCCAACACTTCAATTCACTGTGCGAAGTGAATGGAGTGTTGCTTCACTTTCTAAATGCGGTCCTTTCAGAGAAAATCACTTTCCTTTGAAAGTGACTTAAGCTACTTACAAGCATTAGGAAGAAACTCACATGCATTTCTCTGAAAGGGAAGCAGTTTGTTCCAACACTTCAATTCACTGTGCGAAGTGAATGGAGTGTTGCTTCACTTTCTATATGCTCTCCTTTCAGAGAAAATCACTTTCCTTTGAAAGTGCCTTGAGCAAGTTGCAAGCATTCACAAGAAACACTAATGCGTTTCTATGAAAGAGAAGCCCTCTGTTCCAACACTTCAATTCACTGCACGAAGGGAATGGAGTGTTGCTTCACTTTCTAAATGCTGTCCTTTCAGAGAAAATCACTTTCCTCCGAAAGTGCCTTAAGCTACTTGCAAGCATTCACAAGAAACACAAATGCGTTTCTATGAAAGAGAAGCAGTCTGTTCCAACACTTCAATTAACAGCACGAAGTGAATGGAGTGTTGCTTCATTTTCTAAATGCTGTCCTTTCAGAGGAAATCACTTTCCTTTGAAAGTGCCTTAAGCTACTTACAAGCATTCACCAGAAACTCACATGCGTTTCTCTGAAAGAGAAGCAGTCTGTTCCAACACTTCAATTCACTGTGCGAAGTGAATGGAGTGTTGCTTCACTTTCTAAATGCTGTCCTTTCAAAGAAAATCACTTTTGTTTGAAAGTGTCTTAAGCAACTTGCAAGCATTCACAAGGAACTCACTTGCATTTCTCTGAAAGAGAAGCCTTCTCTTCCAACACTTCAATTCACTGTGCGAAGTGAATGGAGTGTTGCTTCACTTTCTAAATGCTGTCCTTTCAGAGAAAATCACCTTCCTTTGAAAGTGCCTTAAGCTACTTTCAAGCGTTCACAAGAAACTCACATGCGTTTCTCTGAAAGAGAAGCATTCTGTTCCAACACTTCAATTCACTGTGCAAAGTGAATGGAGTGTTGCCTCACTTTCTAAATGCTGTCCTTTCAGAGAAAATCACTTTCCTTTGTAAGTGCCTTTAGCTACTTTCAAGCATTCAGAAGAAACTCACATGCGTTTCTCTGAAAGAGAAGCATTCTGTTCCAACACTTCAATTCACTGTGCAAAGTAAATGGAGTGTTGCCTCACTTTCTAAATGCTGTCCTTTCAGAGAAAATCACTTTCCTTTGCAAGTGCCTTTAGCTACTTTAAAGCATTCAGAAGAAACTCACATGCGTTTCTCTGAAAGAGAAGCAGACTGATCCAACACTTCAACTCACTGTGTGAAGTGAATGGAGTGTTGCTTCACTTTCTAAATGCTGTCCTTTCAGAGAAAATCACTTTCCTTTGAAAGTGCCTTAAGCTACTTACAGGCATTCAACAGAAACTCACATGCATTTCTCTGAAAGAGAAGCAGTCTGTTCCAACACTTCAATTCACTGTGCGAAGTGAATGGAGTGTTGCTTCACTTTCTAAAAGCTGTCCTTTCGGAGAAAATCACTTTCCTTTGAAAGTGCCTTAAACTACTTACAAGCATTCACAAAAAACTCACATGCGTTTCTCTGAAAGAGAAGCAGTCTGTTCCAACACCTCAATTCACTGTGCGAAGTGAATGGAGTGTTGTTTCACTTTCTAAATGCTCTCCTTTCAGAGAAAGTCACTCTCTTTTGAAACTACCTTAAGCTATTTACAAGCATTCAAAAGAAACTTGAATGCGTTTCTCTGAAAGAGAAGCAGTATGTTCCAACACATCAATTCACTGTGCGAAGTGAATGGAGTGTTGCAACAATTTCTAAATGCTGTCCTTTCAGAGAAAATCACTTTCCTTTGAAAATGCCTTAAGCAACTTTCAAGCATTCACAAGAAACTCACTTGCATTTCTCTGAAAGAGAAGCCTTCTCTTCCAACACTTCAATTCACTGTGCGAAGTGAATGGAGTGTTGCTTCACTTTCTAAATGCTCTCCTTTCAGAGAAAATCACTCTCTTTTGAAACTGCCTTAAGCTACTTAAAAGCATTCAGAAGAAACTCACATGCGTTTCTCTGAAAGACAAGCAGTATTTTCCAACACTTCAATTCACTTTGCGAAGTGAATGGAGTGTTGCAACAATTTCTAAATGCTGTCCTTTCAGAGATAATCACTTTCCTTTGACAGTGCCTTAAGCTACTTACAAGCATTCACCAGAAGCTCACATGCGTTTCTCTGAAAGAGAAGCAGTATGTTCCAACACTTCAATTCACTGTGCGAAGTGAATGGAGTGTTGCTTCACTTTCTAAATGCTGTCCTTTCAGAGAAAATCAATTTGTTTGAAAGTGCCTTAAGCAACTTTCAAGCATTCACAAGAAACTCACTTGCATTTCTCTGAAAGAGAAGCAGTTTGTTCCAACACTTCAATTCACTGTGCGAAGTGAATGGAGTGTTGCTTCACTTTCTAAATGCGGTCCTTTCAGAGAAAATCACTTTCCTTTGAAAGTGACTTAAGCTACTTACAAGCATTAGGAAGAAACTCACATGCATTTCTCTGAAAGGGAAGCAGTTTGTTCCAACACTTCAATTCACTGTGCGAAGTGAATGGAGTGTTGCTTCACTTTCTATATGCTCTCCTTTCAGAGAAAATCACTTTCCTTTGAAAGTGCCTTGAGCAAGTTGCAAGCATTCACAAGAAACACTAATGCGTTTCTATGAAAGAGAAGCCCTCTGTTCCAACACTTCAATTCACTGCACGAAGGGAATGGAGTGTTGCTTCACTTTCTAAATGCTGTCCTTTCAGAGAAAATCACTTTCCTCCGAAAGTGCCTTAAGCTACTTGCAAGCATTCACAAGAAACACAAATGCGTTTCTATGAAAGAGAAGCAGTCTGTTCCAACACTTCAATTAACAGCACGAAGTGAATGGAGTGTTGCTTCATTTTCTAAATGCTGTCCTTTCAGAGGAAATCACTTTCCTTTGAAAGTGCCTTAAGCTACTTACAAGCATTCACCAGAAACTCACATGCGTTTCTCTGAAAGAGAAGCAGTCTGTTCCAACACTTCAATTCACTGTGCGAAGTGAATGGAGTGTTGCTTCACTTTCTAAATGCTGTCCTTTCAAAGAAAATCACTTTTGTTTGAAAGTGTCTTAAGCAACTTGCAAGCATTCACAAGGAACTCACTTGCATTTCTCTGAAAGAGAAGCCTTCTCTTCCAACACTTCAATTCACTGTGCGAAGTGAATGGAGTGTTGCTTCACTTTCTAAATGCTGTCCTTTCAGAGAAAATCACCTTCCTTTGAAAGTGCCTTAAGCTACTTTCAAGCGTTCACAAGAAACTCACATGCGTTTCTCTGAAAGAGAAGCATTCTGTTCCAACACTTCAATTCACTGTGCGAAGTGAATGGAGTGTTGCCTCACTTTCTAAATGCTGTCCTTTCAGAGAAAATCACTTTCCTTTGTAAGTGCCTTTAGCTACTTTCAAGCATTCAGAAGAAACTCACATGCGTTTCTCTGAAAGAGAAGCATTCTGTTCCAACACTTCAATTCACTGTGCAAAGTAAATGGAGTGTTGCCTCACTTTCTAAATGCTGTCCTTTCAGAGAAAATCACTTTCCTTTGCAAGTGCCTTTAGCTACTTTAAAGCATTCAGAAGAAACTCACATGCGTTTCTCTGAAAGAGAAGCAGACTGATCCAACACTTCAACTCACTGTGTGAAGTGAATGGAGTGTTGCTTCACTTTCTAAATGCTGTCCTTTCAGAGAAAATCACTTTCCTTTGAAAGTGCCTTAAGCTACTTACAGGCATTCAACAGAAACTCACATGCATTTCTCTGAAAGAGAAGCAGTCTGTTCCAACACTTCAATTCACTGTGCGAAGTGAATGGAGTGTTGCTTCACTTTCTAAAAGCTGTCCTTTCGGAGAAAATCACTTTCCTTTGAAAGTGCCTTAAACTACTTACAAGCATTCACAAAAAACTCACATGCGTTTCTCTGAAAGAGAAGCAGTCTGTTCCAACACCTCAATTCACTGTGCGAAGTGAATGGAGTGTTGTTTCACTTTCTAAATGCTCTCCTTTCAGAGAAAGTCACTCTCTTTTGAAACTACCTTAAGCTATTTACAAGCATTCAAAAGAAACTTGAATGCGTTTCTCTGAAAGAGAAGCAGTATGTTCCAACACATCAATTCACTGTGCGAAGTGAATGGAGTGTTGCAACAATTTCTAAATGCTGTCCTTTCAGAGAAAATCACTTTCCTTTGAAAATGCCTTAAGCAACTTTCAAGCATTCACAAGAAACTCACTTGCATTTCTCTGAAAGAGAAGCCTTCTCTTCCAACACTTCAATTCACTGTGCGAAGTGAATGGAGTGTTGCTTCACTTTCTAAAAGCTGTCCTTTCAGAGAAAATCACTTTCCTATGAAAGTGCCTTAAGTTACTTACAAGCATTCAACAGAAACTCACATGCATTTCTCTGAAAGAGAAGCAGTCTGTTCCAACACTTCAATTCACTGTGCGAAGTGAATGGTGTGTTCCTTCACTTTCTAAAGGCTGTCCTTTCAGAGAAAATCACTTTCCTTTGAAAGTGCTTTAAACTACTTTCAAGCATTCACAAAAAACTCACATGCGTTTCTCTGAAAGAGAAGTAGTCTGTTCCAACACTTCAATTCACAGTGCGAAGTGAAGGGAGTGTTGCTTCACTTTCTAAATGCTGTCCTTTCAGAGAAAATCACTTTCCTTTGAAAGTGCCTTAAGCAACTTGCAAGCATTCACAAGAAACACTTATGCGTTTCTATGAAAGAAAAGCACTTTGTTCCAACACTTCAAATCACTGCACGAAGGGAATGGAGTATTGCTTCACTTTCTAAATGCTGTCCTTTCAGAGAAAATCACTTTCCTTTGAAAGTGCCTTAAGCTACTTACAAGCATTAGGAAGAAACTCACATGCGTTTCTCTGAATGGGAAGCAGTCTGTTCCAACACTTCAATTCTCTGTGCGAAGTGAATGGAGTGTTGCTTCACTTTCTAAATGCTGTCCTTTCCGAGAAAATCACTCTCTTTTGAAACTGCCTTAAGCTACTTACAAGCATTCAGAAGAAACTCACATGCGTTTCTCTGAAAGACAAGCAGTATTTTCCAACACTTCAATTCACTGTGCGAAGTGAATGGAGTGTTGCAACAATTTCTAAATGCTGTCCTTTCAGAGATAATCACTTTCCTTTGACAGTGCCTTAAGCTACTTACAAGCATTCACCAGAAGCTCACATGCGTTTCTCTGAAAGAGAAGCAGACTGATCCAACACTTCAATTCACTGTGTGAAGTGAATGGAGTGTTGCTTCACTTTCTAAATGCTGTCCTTTCAGAGAAAATCACTTTCCTTTGACAGTGCCTTAAGCTACTTACAAGCATTCACCAGAAGCTCACATGCGTTTCTCTGAAAGAGAAGCAGACTGATCCAACACTTCAATTCACTGTGTGAAGTGAATGGAGTGTTGCTTCACTTTCTAAATGCTGTCCTTTCAGAGAAAATCACTTTCCTTTGAAAGTGCCTTAAGCTACTTACAGGCATTCAACAGAAACTCACATGCGTTTCTCTGAAAGAGAAGCAGACTGATCCAACACTTCAACTCACTGTGTGAAGTGAATGGAGTGTTGCTTCACTTTCTAAATGCTGTCCTTTCAGAGAAAATCACTTTCCTTTGAAAGTGCCTTAAGCTACTTACAAGCATTCACAAGAAACACAAATGCGTTTCTATGAAAGAGAAGCAGTCTGTTCCAGCACTTCAATTCACAGCACGAAGTGAATGGAGTGTTGCTTTACTTTCTAAATGCTGTCCTTTCAGAGAAAATCACTTTCCTTTGAAAGTGCCTTAAGCTACTTACAAGCATTCAACAAAAACTCACATGCATTTCTCTGAAAGAGAAGCAGTCTGTTCCAACACTTCAATTCACTGTGCGAAGTGAATGGAGTGTTGTTTCACTTTCTAAATGCTCTCCTTTCAGAGAAAGTCACTCTCTTTTGAAACTACCTTAAGCGATTTACAAGCATTCAAAAGAAACTTACATGCGTTTCTCTGAAAGCGAAGCAGTATGTTCCAACACATCAATTCACTGTGCGAAGTGAATGGAGTGTTGCAACAATTTCTAAATGCTGTCCTTTCAGAGAAAATTTCTTTTGTTTGAAAGTGCCTTAAGCAACTTTCAAGCATTCACAAGAAACTCACTTGCATTTCTCTGAAAGAGAAGCCTTCTCTTCCAACACTTCAATTCACTGTGCGAAGTGAATGGAGTGTTGCTTCACTTTCTAAAAGCTGTCCTTTCAGAGAAAATCACTTTCCTTTGAAAGTGCCTTAAGTTACTTACAAGCATTCAACAGAAACTCACATGCATTCCTCTGAAAGTGAAGCAGTCTGTTCCAACACTTCAATTCACTGTGCGAAGTGAATGGTGTGTTGCTTCACTTTCTAAAGGCTGTCCTTTCAGAGAAAATCACTTTCCTTTGAAAGTGCTTTAAACTACTTTCAAGCATTCACAAAAAACTCACATGCGTTTCTCTGAAAGAGAAGTAGTCTGTTCCAACACTTCAATTCACAGTGCGAAGTGAAGGGAGTGTTGCTTCACTTTCTAAATGCTGTCCTTTCAGAGAAAATCACTTTCCTTTGAAAGTGCCTTAAGCAACTTGCAAGCATTCACAAGAAACACTTATGCGTTTCTATGAAAGAAAAGCACTTTGTTCCAACACTTCAAATCACTGCACGAAGGGAATGGAGTATTGCTTCACTTTCTAAATGCTGTCCTTTCAGAGAAAATCACTTTCCTTTGAAAGTGCCTTAAGCTACTTACAAGCATTAGGAAGAAACTCACATGCGTTTCTCTGAATGGGAAGCAGTCTGTTCCAACACTTCAATTCACTGTGCGTAGTGAATGGAGTGTTGCTTCACTTTCTAAATGCTCTCCTTTCAGAGAAAATCACTTTCCTTTGAAAGTGCCTTAAGTTACTTTCAAGCGTTCACATGAAACTCACATGCGTTTCTCTGAAAGAGAAGCATTCTGTTCCAACACTTCAATTCACTGTGCGAAGTGAATGGAGTTTTGCTTCACTTTCTAAATGCTGTCCTTTCAGAGAAAATCACTTTCCTTTGAAAATGCCTTAAGCAACTTTCAAGCATTCACAAGAAACTCACTTGCATTTCTCTGAAAGAGAAGCCTTCTCTTCCAACACTTCAATTCACTGTGCGAAGTGAATGGAGTGTTGCTTCACTTTCTAAAAGCTGTCCTTTCAGAGAAAATCACTTTCCTTTGAAAGTGCCTTAAGTTACTTACAAGCATTCAACAGAAACTCACATGCATTCCTCTGAAAGTGAAGCAGTCTGTTCCAACACTTCAATTCACTGTGCGAAGTGAATGGTGTGTTGCTTCACTTTCTAAAGGCTGTCCTTTCAGAGAAAATCACTTTCCTTTGAAAGTGCTTTAAACTACTTTCAAGCATTCACAAAAAACTCACATGCGTTTCTCTGAAAGAGAAGTAGTCTGTTCCAACACTTCAATTCACAGTGCGAAGTGAAGGGAGTGTTGCTTCACTTTCTAAATGCTGTCCTTTCAGAGAAAATCACTTTCCTTTGAAAGTAACTTAAGCAACTTGCAAGCATTCACAAGAAACACTTATGCATTTCTATGAAAGAAAAGCACTTTGTTCCAACACTTCAAATCACTGCACGAAGGGAATGGAGTATTGCTTCACTTTCTAAATGCTGTCCTTTCAGAGAAAATCACTTTCCTTTGAAAGTGCCTTAAGCTACTTACAAGCATTAGGAAGAAACTCACATGCGTTTCTCTGAATGGGAAGCAGTCTGTTCCAACACTTCAATTCACTGTGCGTAGTGAATGGAGTGTTGCTTCACTTTCTAAATGCTCTCCTTTCAGAGAAAATCACTTTCCTTTGAAAGTGCCTTAAGTTACTTTCAAGCGTTCACATGAAACTCACATGCGTTTCTCTGAAAGAGAAGCATTCTGTTCCAACACTTCAATTCACTGTGCGAAGTGAATGGAGTTTTGCTTCACTTTCTAAATGCTGTCCTTTCAGAGAAAATCACTTTCCTTTGAAAATGCCTTAAGCTACACACAAGCATTCAACAGAAATTCCCATGCGTTTCTCTGAAAGAGAAGCATTCTGTTCCAACACTTCAATTCACTGTGCGAAGTGAATGGAGTGTTGCAAGAATTTCTAAAAGCTGTCCTTTCAGAGAAAATCACTTTCCTTTGAAAGTGCCTTAAGCTACTTTCAAGCGTTCACAAGAAACTCACATGCGTTTCTCTGAATGGGAAGCAGTCTGTTCCAACACTTCAATTCTCTGTGCGAAGTGAATGGAGTGTTGCAACAATTTCTAAATGCTGTCCTTTCAGAGAAAATTTCTTTTGTTTGAAAGTGCCTTAAGCAACTTTCAAGCATTCACAAGAAACTCACTTGCATTTCTCTGAAAGAGAAGCCTTCTCTTCCAACACTTCAATTCACTGTGCGAAGTGAATGGAGTGTTGCTTCACTTTCTAAAAGCTGTCCTTTCAGAGAAAATCACTTTCCTTTGAAAGTGCCTTAAGTTACTTACAAGCATTCAACAGAAACTCACATGCATTCCTCTGAAAGTGAAGCAGTCTGTTCCAACACTTCAATTCACTGTGCGAAGTGAATGGTGTGTTGCTTCACTTTCTAAAGGCTGTCCTTTCAGAGAAAATCACTTTCCTTTGAAAGTGCTTTAAACTACTTTCAAGCATTCACAAAAAACTCACATGCGTTTCTCTGAAAGAGAAGTAGTCTGTTCCAACACTTCAATTCACAGTGCGAAGTGAAGGGAGTGTTGCTTCACTTTCTAAATGCTGTCCTTTCAGAGAAAATCACTTTCCTTTGAAAGTGCCTTAAGCAACTTGCAAGCATTCACAAGAAACACTTATGCGTTTCTATGAAAGAAAAGCACTTTGTTCCAACACTTCAAATCACTGCACGAAGGGAATGGAGTATTGCTTCACTTTCTAAATGCTGTCCTTTCAGAGAAAATCACTTTCCTTTGAAAGTGCCTTAAGCTACTTACAAGCATTAGGAAGAAACTCACATGCGTTTCTCTGAATGGGATGCAGTCTGTTCCAACACTTCAATTCACTGTGCGTAGTGAATGGAGTGTTGCTTCACTTTCTAAATGCTCTCCTTTAAGAGAAAATCACTTTCCTTTGAAAGTGCCTTAAGTTACTTTCAAGCGTTCACATGAAACTCACATGCGTTTCTCTGAAAGAGAAGCATTCTGTTCCAACACTTCAATTCACTGTGCGAAGTGAATGGAGTTTTGCTTCACTTTCTAAATGCTGTCCTTTCAGAGAAAATCACTTTCCTTTGAAAATGCCTTAAGCTACACACAAGCATTCAACAGAAATTCCCATGCGTTTCTCTGAAAGAGAGGCATTCTGTTCCAACACTTCAATTCACTGTGCGAAGTGAATGGAGTGTTGCAAGAATTTCTAAAAGCTGTCCTTTCAGAGAAAATCACTTTCCTTTGAAAGTGCCTTAAGCTACTTTCAAGCGTTCACAAGAAACTCACATGCGTTTCTCTGAATGGGAAGCAGTCTGTTCCAACACTTCAATTCTCTGTGCGAAGTGAATGGAGTGTTGCTTCACTTTCTAAATGCTCTCCTTTCAGAGAAAATCACTCTCTTTTGAAACTGCCTTAAGCTACTTACAAGCATTCAGAAGAAACTCACATGCGTTTCTCTGAAAGACAAGCAGTATTTTCCAACCCTTCAATTCACTGTGCGAAGTGAATGGAGTGTTGCAACAATTTCTAAATGCTGTCCTTTCAGAGATAATCACTTTCCTTTGACAGTGCCTTAAGCTACTTACAAGCATTCACCAGAAGCTCACATGCGTTTCTCTGAAAGAGAAGCAGTATGTTCCAACACTTCAATTCACTGTGCGAAGTGAATGGAGTGTTGCTTCACTTTCTAAATGCTGTCCTTTCAGAGAAAATCAATTTGTTTGAAAGTGCCTGAAGCAACTTTCAAGCATTCACAAGAAACTCACTTGCATTTCTCTGAAAGAGAAGCAGTTTGTTCCAACACTTCAATTCACTGTGCGAAGTGAATGGAGTGTTGCTTCACTTTCTAAATGCTGTCCTTTCAGAGAAAATCACCTTCCTTTGAAAGTGCCTTAAGCTACTTTCAAGCGTTCACAAGAAACTCTCATGCGTTTCTCTGAAAGAGAAGCATTCTGTTCCAACACTTCAATTCACTGTGCAAAGTGAATGGAGTGTTGCCTCACTTTCTAAATGCTGTCCTTTCAGGGAAAATCACTTTCCTTTGTAAGTGCCTTTAGCTACTTTCAAGCATTCAGAAGAAACTCACATGCGTTTCTCTGAAAGAGAAGCATTCTGTTCCAACACTTCAATTCACTGTGCAAAGTAAATGGAGTGTTACCTCATTTTCTAAATGCTGTCCTTTCAGAGAAAATCACTTTCCTTTGCAAGTGCCTTTAGCTACTTTAAAGCATTCAGAAGAAACTCACATGCGTTTCTCTTAAAGAGAAGCAGACTGATCCAACACTTCAATTCACTGTGTGAAGTGAATGGAGTGTTGCTTCACTTTCTAAATGCTGTCCTTTCAGAGAAAATCACTTTCCTTTGAAAGTGCCTTAAGCTACTTACAGGCATTCAACAGAAACTCACATGCATTTCTCTGAAAGAGAAGCAGTCTGTTCCAACACTTCAATTCACTGTGCGAAGTGAATGGAGTGTTGCTTCACTTTCTAAAGGCTGTCCTTTCAGAGAAAATCACTTTCCTTTGAAAGTGCCTTAAGCTACTTAAAAGCATTCACAAGAAACTCACATGCGTTTCTCTGAAAGAGAAGCAGTCTTTTCCAACACTTCAATTCACTGTGCGAAGTGAATGGAGTGTTGCTTCACTTTCTAAAAGCTGTCCTTTCGGAGAAAATCACTTTCCTTTGAAAGTGCCTTAAACTACTTACAAGCATTCACAAAAAACTCACATGCGTTTCTCTGAAAGAGAAGCAGTCTGTTCCAACACTTCAATTCACTGTGCGTAGTGAATGGAGTGTTGCTTCACTTTCTAAATGCTCTCCTTTCAGAGAAAATCACTTTCCTTTGAAAGTGCCTTAAGTTACTTTCAAGCGTTCACATGAAACTCACATGCGTTTCTCTGAAAGAGAAGCATTCTGTTCCAACACTTCAATTCACTGTGCGAAGTGAATGGAGTGTTGCTTCACTTTCTAAATGCTGTCCTTTCAGAGAAAATCACTTTCCTTTGAAAATGCCTTAAGCTACACACAAGCATTCAACAGAAATTCCCATGCGTTTCTCTGAAAGAGAAGCATTCTGTTCCAACACTTCAATTCACTGTGCGAAGTGAATGGAGTGTTGCAAGAATTTCTAAAAGCTGTCCTTTCAGAAAAAATCACTTTCCTTTGAAAGTGCCTTAAGCTACTTTCAAGCGTTCACAAGAAACTCACATGCGTTTCTCTGAAAGAGAAGCATTCTGTTCCAACACTTCAATTCACTGTGCAAAGTAAATGGAGTGTTGCCTCACTTTCTAAATGCTGTCCTTTCAGAGAAAATCACTTTCCTTTGCAAGTGCCTTTAGCTACTTTAAAGCATTCAGAAGAAACTCACATGCGTTTCTCTGAAAGAGAAGCAGACTGATCCAACACTTCAATTAACTGTGCGAAGTGAATAGAGTGTTGCTTCACTTTCTAAATGCTGTCCTTTCAGAGAAAATCACTTTCCTTTGAAAGTGCCTTAAGGTACTTACAAGCATTCACAAGAAACACAAATGCGTTTCTATGAAAGAGAAGCAGTCTGTTCCAGCACTTCAATTCACAGCACGAAGTGAATGGAGTGTTGCTTTACTTTCTAAATGCTGTCCTTTCAGAGAAAATCACTTTCCTTTGAAAGTGCCTTAAGCTACTTACAAGCATTCAACAAAAACTCACATGCATTTCTCTGAAAGAGAAGCAGTCTGTTCCAACACTTCAATTCACTTTGCGAAGTGAATGGAGTGTTGTTTCACTTTCTAAATGCTCTCCTTTCAGAGAAAGTCACTCTCTTTTGAAACTACCTTAAGCTATTTACAAGCATTCAAAAGAAACTTACATGCGTTTCTCTGAAAGAGAAGCAGTATGTTCCAACTCATCAATTCACTGTGCGAAGTGAATGGAGTGTTGCAACAATTTCTAAATGCTGTCCTTTCAGAGAAAATCACTTTCCTTTGAAAGTGCCTTAAGCTACTTAGAAGCATTCACCAGAAACTCACATGCGTTTCTCTGAAAGAGAAGCAGTCTGTTCCAACACTTCAATTCACTGCGCGAAGTGAATGGAGTGTTGCTTCACTTTCTAAAGGCTGTCCTTTCAGAGAAAATCACTTTCCTTTGAAAGTGCTTTAAACTACTTTCAAGCATTCACAAAAAACTCACATGCGTTTCTCTGAAAGAGAAGCAGTCTGTTCCAACACTTCAATTCACAGTGCGAAGTGAAGGGAGTGTTGCTTCACTTTCTAAATGCTGTCCTTTCAGAGAAAATCACTTTCCTTTGAAAGTGCCTTAAGCAACTTGCAAGCATTCACAAGAAACACTTATGCGTTTCTATGAAAGAAAAGCACTCTGTTCCAACACTTCAAATCACTGCACGAAGGGAATGGAGTATTGCTTCACTTTCTAAATGCTGTCCTTTCAGAGAAAATCACTTTCCTTTGAATGTGCCTTAAGCTACTTACAAGCATTAGGAAGAAACTCACATGCGTTTCTCTGAATGGGAAGCAGTCTGTTCCAACATTTCAATTTTCTGTACGAAGTAAATGGAGTGTTGCTTCACTTTCTAAATGCTCTCCATTCAGAGAAAATCACTCTCTTTTGAAACTGCCTTAAGCTACTTACAAGCATTCACAAGAAACTCACATGCGTTTCTCTGAAAGAGAAGCAGTATGTTCCAACACATCAATTCACTGTGCGAAGTGAATGGAGTGTTGCAACAATTTCTAAATGCTGTCCTTTCAGAGAAAATTTCTTTTGTTTGAAAGTGCCTTAAGCAACTTTCAAGCATTCACAAGAAACTCACTTGCATTTCTCTGAAAGAGAAGCCTTCTCTTCCAACACTTCAATTCACAGTGCAAAGTGAATGGAGTGTTGCTTCACTTTCTAAATGCTGTCCTTTCAGAGAAAATCACTTTCCTTTGAAAGTGCCTTAAGCTACTTTCAAGCGTTCACAAGAAACTCACATGCGTTTCTCTGAAAGAGAAGCAGTCTGTACCAACACTTCAATTCACTGTGCGAAGTGAATGGAGTGTTGCTTCACTTTTAAATGCTGTCCTTTCAGAGAAAATCACGTTCCTTTGAAAGTGCCTTTAGCTACTTTCAAGCATTCAGAAGAAACTCACATGCGTTTCTCAGAAAGAGAAGCAGTATGTTCCGACACTTCAATTCACTGTGCGAAGTGAACAGAGTGTTGCTTCACTTTCTAAATGCTGTCCTTTCAGAGAAAATCACTTTCCTTTGAAAGTGCCTTAAGCTACTTACAAGCATTCACAAGAAACTCACATGCCTTTCTCTGAAAGAGAAGCAGTCTGTTCCAACACTTCAATTCACTGTGCGAAGTGAATGGAGTGTTGCTTCACTTTCTAAAAGCTGTCCTTTCAGAGAAAATCACTTTCCTTTGAAAGTGCCTTAAGCTACTTACAGGCATTCAACAGAAACTCACATGCATTTCTCTGAAAGAGAAGCAGTCTGTTCCAACACTTCAATTCACTGTGCGAAGTGAATGGAGTGTTGCTTCACTTTCTAAAGGCTGTACTTTCAGAGAAAATCACTTTCCTTTGAAAGTGCCTTAAGCTACTTACAAGCATTCACAAGAAACTCACATGCCTTTCTCTGAAAGAGAAGCAGTCTGTTCCAACACTTCAATTCACTGTGCGAAGTGAATGGAGTGTTGCTTCACTTTCTAAATGCTGTCCTTTCAGAGAAAATCACTTTCCTTTGAAAGTGGCTTAAACTACTTACAAGCATTCACAAAAAACTCACATGTGTTTCTCTGAAAGAGAAGCAGTCTGTTACAACACTTCAATTCACTGCACGAAGTGAATGGAGTGTTGCTTCACTTTCTAAATTCTGTACATTCAGAGAAAATCACTTTTGTTTGAAAGTGCCTTAAGCAACTTTCAAGCATTCACAAGAAACTCACTTGCATTTTTCTGAAAGAGAAGCCTTCTCTTCCAACACTTCAATTCACTGCACGAAGGGAATGGAGTGTTGCTTCACTTTCTTAATGCTGTCCTTTCAGAGAAAATCACTTTCCTCCGAAAGTGCCTTAAGCTACATGCAAGCATTCACAAGAAACACAAATGCGTTTCTATGAAAGAGAAGCAGTCTGTTCCAACATTTCAATTTACTGCACGAAGGGAATGGAGTGTTGCTTCATTTGCTAAATGCTGTCCTTTCAGAGAAAATCACTTTCCTTTGAAAGTGCCTTAAGAAACTTTCAAGCATTCACGAGAAACTCACTTGCATTTCTCTGAAAGAGAAGCAGTCTGTTCCAACACTTCAATTCACTGTGCGAAGTTAATGGAGTGTTGCTTCACTTTCTAAATGCTGTCCTTTCAGAGAAAATCACCTTCCTTTGAAAGTGCCTTAGTTACTTTCAAGCGTTCACATGAAACTCACACGCGTTTCTCTGAAAGAGAAGCATTCTGTTCCAACACTTCAATTCACTCTGCGAAGTGAATGGAGTGTTGCTTCTCTCTCTTAATGCTGTCCTTTCAGAGAAAATCACTTTCCTTTGAAAATGCCTTGAGCTACTTACAAGCATTCAACAGAAATTCCCATGCGTTTCTCTGAAAGAGAAGCATTCTGTTCCAACACTTCAATTCACTGTGCGAAGTGAATGGAGTGTTGCTTCACTTTCTAAATGCTGTCCTTTCAGAGAAAATCACTTTCCTTTGAAAATTCCTTAAACTACTTACACGAATTCACAAGAAGCACACATGCGTTTCTCTGATAAAGAAGCAGTCTGTTCCAACATTTCAATTCACTATCCGAAGTGAATATAGTGTTGCTTCACTTTCTAAATGCTGTCCTTTCAGAGAAAATCACTTTCCTTTGAAAGTGCCTTAAGCTACTTACAGGCATTCAACAGAAACTCACATGCATTTCTCTGAAAGAGAAGCAGTCTGTTCCAACACTTCAATTCACTGTGCGAAGTGAATGGAGTGTTGCTTCACATTCTAAAGGCTGTACTTTCAGAGAAAATCACTTTCCTTTGAAAGTGCCTTAAGCTACTTACAAGCATTCACAAGAAACTCACATGCCTTTCTCTGAAAGAGAAGCAGTCTGTTCCAACACTTCAATTCACTGTGCGAAGTGAATGGAGTGTTGCTTCACTTTCTAAAAGCTGTCCTTTCAGAGAAAATCACTTTCCTTTGAAAGTGCCTTAAACTACTTACAAGCATTCACAAAAAACTCACATGCGTTTCTCTGAAAGAGAAGCAGTCTGTTCCAACACTTCAATTCACTGCACGAAGTGAATGGAGTGTTGCTTCACTTTCTAAATGCTGTACTTTCAGAGAAAATCACTTTTGTTTGAAAGTGTCTTAAGCAACTTTCAAACATTCACAAGAAACTCACTTCCATTTCTCTGAAAGAGAAGCCTTCTCTTCCAACACTTCAATTCACTGCACCAAGGGAATGGAGTCTTGCTTCACTTTCTAAATGCTGTCCTTTCAGAGAAAATCACTTTCCTCCGAAAGTGCCTTAAGCTACTTGCAAGCATTCACAAGAAACACAAATGCGTTTCTATGAAAGAGAAGCAGTCTGTTCCAACACTTCAATTCACTGTGCGTAGTTAATGGAGTGTTGCTTCCCTTTCTAAATGCTGTCCTTTCAGAGAAAATCACTTTCCTTTGAAAGTGCCTTAGTTACTTTCAAGCGTTCACATGAAACTCACATGCGTTTCTCTGAAAGTGAAGCATTCTGTTCCAACACTTCAATTCACTCTGCGAAGTGAATGGAGTGTTGTTTACCTGTCTAAATGCTGTCCTTTCAGAGAAAATCACTTTCCTTTGAAAATGCCTTAAGCTACTTACAAGCATTCAACAGAAATTCCCATGCGTTTCTCTGAAAGAGAAGCATTCTGTTCCAACACTTCAATTCACTGTGCGAAGTGAATGGAGTGTTGCAAGAATTTCTAAAAGCTGTCCTTTCAGAGAAAATCACTTTCCTTTGCAAGTGCCTTAAGCTACTTTCAAGCATTCAACAGAAACTCACATGGGTTTCTCTGAAAGAGAAGCAGTCTGTTCCAACACTTCAATTCACTGTGTAAAGTGAATGGAGTGTTGCTTCACTTTCCAAATGCTGTCCTTTCAGAGAAAATCACTTTCCTTTGAAAATTCGTTAACTACTTACACGCATTCACAAGAAACACACATGCGTTTCTCTGATATAGAAGCAGTCTGTTCCAACATTTCAATTCACTATCCGAAATGAATATAGTGTTGCTTCACTTTCTAAATGCTGTCCTTTCAGAGAAAATCACTTTCCTTTGAAAGTGCCTTAAGCTACTTACAAGCATTAGGAAGAAACTCACATGCGTTTCTCTGAAAGGGAAGCAGTCTGTTCCAACACTTCTATTCACTGTGCGAAGTGAATGGAGTGTTGCTTCACTTTCTAAATGCTCTCCTTTCAGAGAAAATCACTTTTGTTTGAAAGTGCCTTAAGCAACTTTCAAGCATTCACAAGAAACTTACATGCATTTCTCTGAAAGAGAAGCATTCTCTTCCAACACTTCTATTCACTGTGCGAAGTGAATGGAGTGTTGCTTCACTTTCTAAATGCTCTCCTTTCAGAGAAAATCACTTTCCTTTGAAAGTGCCTTATTCTACTTACAAGCATTCAACTGAAACTCACATGCATTTCTCTGAAAAAGAAGCAGTCTGCTCGAACACTTCATTTCACTGTGCAAAGTGAATGGAGTGTTGCTTCACTTTCTAAATGCTGTCCTTTCAGAGAAAATCACTTTCCTATGAAAGTGCCTTAAACTACTTACATGCATTCACAAAAAACTAACATGCGTTTCTCTGAAAGAGAAGCAGTCTGTTCCAGCACTTCAATTCAATGTGCGAAGTGAATGGAGTGTTGCTTCACTTTCTAAATGCTGTCCTTTCAGAGAAAATCACTTTCCATTGAAAGTGCCCTAAGCTACTTACAAGCATTAGGAAGAAACTCACATGCGTTTCTCTGAAAGGGAAGCAGTCTGTTCCAACACATCAATTCTCTGTGCGAAGTGAATGGAGTGTTGCTTCACTTTCTAAATGCTCTCCTTTCAGAGAAAATCACTCTCTTTTGAAACTGCCTTAAGCTACTTACAAGCATTCACAAGAAACTCACATGCGTTTCTCTGAAAGAGAAGCAGTATGTTCCAACATTTTAATTCACTGTGCGAAGTGAATGGAGTGTTGCAATAATTTCTAAATGCTGTCCTTTCAGAGAAAATCACTTTCCTTTGAAAGTGCCTTAAGCTACTTACAAGCATTCACCAGAAACTCACATGCGTTTCTCTGAAATAGAAGCAGTCTGTTCCAACAATTCAATTCACTGTGCGAAGTGAATGGAGTGTTGCTTCACTTTCTAAATGCTGTACTTTCAGAGAAAATCACTTTTGTTTTAAAGTGCCTTAAGCAACTTTCAAGCATTCACAAGAAACTCACTTGCATTTCTCTGAAAGAGAAGCCTTCTCTTCCAACACTTCAATTCACTGTGCGAAGTGAATGGAGTGTTGCTTCACTTTCTAAATGCTGTCCTTTCAGAGAAAATCACTTTCCTTTGAAAGTGCCTTAAGCTACTTTCAAGCGTTCACAAGAAACTCACATGCGTTTTTTTGAAAGAGAAGCATTCTGTTCCAACACTTCAATTCACTGTGCAAAGTGAATGGAGTGTTGCCTCACATTCTAAAGGCTGTCCTTTCAGAGGACATCTCTTTCCTTTGAAAGTGCCTTAAGCTACTTTCAAGCGTTCAGAAGAAACTCACATGCGTTTCTCTGAAAAAGAAGCAGTCTGTACCAACACTTCAATTCACTGTGCGAAGTGAATGGAGTGTTGCTTCACTTTCTAAATGCTGTCCTTTCAGAGAAAATCACTTTCCTTTGAAAATGCCTTAAGCTACTTACAAGCATTCAACAGAAATTCCCATGCGTTTCTCTGAAAGAGAAGCATTCTGTTCCAACACTTCAATTCACTGTGCGAAGTGAATGGAGTGTTGCAAGAATTTCTAAAAGCTGTCCTTTCAGAGAAAATCACTTTCCTTTGCAAGTGCCTTAAGCTACTTTCAAGCATTCAACAGAAACTCACATGGGTTTCTCTGAAAGAGAAGCAGTCTGTTCCAACACTTCAATTCACTGTGTAAAGTGAATGGAGTGTTGCTTCACTTTCCAAATGCTGTCCTTTCAGAGAAAATCACTTTCCTTTGAAAATTCGTTAACTACTTACACGCATTCACAAGAAACACACATGCGTTTCTCTGATATAGAAGCAGTCTGTTCCAACATTTCAATTCACTATCCGAAGTGAATATAGTGTTGCTTCACTTTCTAAATGCTGTCCTTTCAGAGAAAATCACTTTCCTTTGAAAGTGCCTTAAGCTACTTACAAGCATTAGGAAGAAACTCACATGCGTTTCTCTGAAAGGGAAGCAGTCTGTTCCAACACTTCTATTCACTGTGCGAAGTGAATGGAGTGTTGCTTCACTTTCTAAATGCTCTCCTTTCAGAGAAAATCACTTTTGTTTGAAAGTGCCTTAAGCAACTTTCAAGCATTCACAAGAAACTCACATGCATTTCTCTGAAAGAGAAGCATTCTCTTCCAACACTTCTATTCACTGTGCGAAGTGAATGGAGTGTTGCTTCACTTTCTAAATGCTCTCCTTTCAGAGAAAATCACTTTCCTTTGAAAGTGCCTTAATCTACTTACAAGCATTCAACTGAAACTCACATGCATTTCTCTGAAAAAGAAGCAGTCTGCTCGAACACTTCATTTCACTGTGCAAAGTGAATGGAGTGTTGCTTCACTTTCTAAATGCTGTCCTTTCAGAGAAAATCACTTTCCTATGAAAGTGCCTTAAACTACTTACATGCATTCACAAAAAACTAACATGCGTTTCTCTGAAAGAGAAGCAGTCTGTTCCAGCACTTCAATTCAATGTGCGAAGTGAATGGAGTGTTGCTTCACTTTCTAAATGCTGTCCTTTCAGAGAAAATCACTTTCCATTGAAAGTGCCCTAAGCTACTTACAAGCATTAGGAAGAAACTCACATGCGTTTCTCTGAAAGGGAAGCAGTCTGTTCCAACACATCAATTCTCTGTGCGAAGTGAATGGAGTGTTGCTTCACTTTCTAAATGCTCTCCTTTCAGAGAAAATCACTCTCTTTTGAAACTGCCTTAAGCTACTTACAAGCATTCACAAGAAACTCACATGCGTTTCTCTGAAAGAGAAGCAGTATGTTCCAACATTTTAATTCACTGTGCGAAGTGAATGGAGTGTTGCAATAATTTCTAAATGCTGTCCTTTCAGAGAAAATCACTTTCCTTTGAAAGTGCCTTAAGCTACTTACAAGCATTCACCAGAAACTCACATGCGTTTCTCTGAAATAGAAGCAGTCTGTTCCAACAATTCAATTCACTGTGCGAAGTGAATGGAGTGTTGCTTCACTTTCTAAATGCTGTACTTTCAGAGAAAATCACTTTTGTTTTAAAGTGCCTTAAGCAACTTTCAAGCATTCACAAGAAACTCACTTGCATTTCTCTGAAAGAGAAGCCTTCTCTTCCAACACTTCAATTCACTGTGCGAAGTGAATGGAGTGTTGCTTCACTTTCTAAATGCTGTCCTTTCAGAGAAAATCACTTTCCTTTGAAAGTGCCTTAAGCTACTTTCAAGCGTTCACAAGAAACTCACATGCGTTTTTTTGAAAGAGAAGCATTCTGTTCCAACACTTCAATTCACTGTGCAAAGTGAATGGAGTGTTGCCTCACATTCTAAAGGCTGTCCTTTCAGAGGACATCTCTTTCCTTTGAAAGTGCCTTAAGCTACTTTCAAGCGTTCAGAAGAAACTCACATGCGTTTCTCTGAAAAAGAAGCAGTCTGTACCAACACTTCAATTCACTGTGCGAAGTGAATGGAGTGTTGCTTCACTTTCTAAATGCTGTCCTTTCAGAGAAAATCACGTTCCTTTGAAAGTGCCTTTAGCTACTTTCAAGCATTCAGAAGAAACTCACATGCATTTCTCAGAAAGAGGAGCAGTATGTTCCAACACTTCAATTCACTGTGCGAAGTGAACAGAGTGTTGCTTCACTTTCTAAATGCTGTCCTTTCAGAGAAAATCCCTTTCCTTTGAAAGTGCCTTAAGCTACTTACAGGCATTCAACAGAAACTCACATGCATTTCTCTGAAAGAGAAGCAGTCTGTTCCAACACTTCAATTCACTGTGCGAAGTGAATGGAGTGTTGCTTCACTTTCTAAAGGCTGTACTTTCAGAGAAAATCACTTTCCTTTGAAAGTGCCTTAAGCTACTTACAAGCATTCACAAGAAACTCACATGCCTTTCTCTGAAAGAGAAGCAGTCTGTTCCAACACTTCAATTCACTGTGCGAAGTGAATGGAGTGTTGCTTCACTTTCTAAAAGCTGTCCTTTCAGAGAAAATCACTTTCCTTTGAAAGTGGCTTAAACTACTTACAAGCATTCACAAAAAACTCTCATGCGTTTCTCTGAAAGAGAAGCAGTCTGTTACAACACTTCAATTCACTGCACGAAGTGAATGGAGTGTTGCTTCACTTTCTAAATGCTGTACTTTCAGAGAAAATCACTTTTGTTTGAAAGTGCCTTAAGCAACTTTCAAGCATTCACAAGAAACTCACTTGCATTTCTCTGAAAGAGAAGCCTTCTCTTCCAACACTTCAATTCACTGCACGAAGGGAATGGAGTATTGCTTCACTTTCTAAATGCTGTCCTTTCAGAGAAAATCACTTTCCTTTGAATGTGCCTTAAGCTACTTACAAGCATTAGGAAGAAACTCACATGCGTTTCTCTGAATGGGAAGCAGTCTGTTCCAACACTTCAATTTTCTGTTCGAAGTGAATGGAGTGTTGCCTCCCTTTCTAAATGCTCTCCATTCAGAGAAAATCACTCTCTTTTGAAACTGCCTTAAGCTACTTACAAGCATTCACAAGAAACTCACATGCGTTTCTCTGAAAGAGAAGCAGTATGTTCCAACACTTCAATTCACTGTGCGAAGTGAATGGAGTGTTGCAACAATTTCTAAATGCTGTCCTTTCAGAGATAATCACTTTCCTTTGAAAGTGCCTTAAGCTACTTACAAGCATTCACCAGAAACTCACATGCGTTTCTCTGAAAGAGAAGCAGTCTGTTCCAACACTTCAATTCACTGTGCGAAGTGAATGGAGTGTTGCTTCACTTTCTAAATGCTGTCCTTTCAAAGAAAATCACTTTTGTTTGAAAGTGCCTTAAGCAACTTTCAAGCATTCACAAGAAACTCACTTGCATTTCTCTGAAAGAGAAGCCTTCTCTTCCAACACTTCAATTCACAGTGCGAAGTGAATGGAGTGTTGCTTCTCTCTCTTAATGCTGTCCTTTCAGAGAAAATCACTTTCCTTTGAAAATGCCTTGAGCTACTTACAAGCATTCAACAGAAATTCCCATGCGTTTCTCTGAAAGAGAAGCATTCTGTTCCAACACTTCAATTCACTGTGCGAAGTGAATGGAGTGTTGCTTCACTTTCTAAATGCTGTCCTTTCAGAGAAAATCACTTTCCTTTGAAAATTCCTTAAACTACTTACACGCATTCACAAGAAACACACATGCGTTTCTCTGATAAAGAAGCAGTCTGTTCCAACATTTCAATTCACTATCCGAAGTGAATATAGTGTTGCTTCACTTTCTAAATGCTGTCCTTTCAGAGAAAATCACTTTCCTTTGAAAGTGCCTTAAGCTACTTACAGGCATTCAACAGAAACTCACATGCATTTCTCTGAAAGAGAAGCAGTCTGTTCCAACACTTCAATTCACTGTGCAAAGTGAATGGAGTGTTGCTTCACTTTCTAAATGCTGTCCTTTCAGAGAAAATCACTTTCCTATGAAAGTGCCTTAAACTACTTACATGCATTCACAAAAAACTAACATGCGTTTCTCTGAAAGAGAAGCAGTCTGTTCCAGCACTTCAATTCAATGTGCGAAGTGAATGGAGTGTTGCTTCACTTTCTAAATGCTGTCCTTTCAGAGAAAATCACTTTCCATTGAAAGTGCCCTAAGCTACTTACAAGCATTAGGAAGAAACTCACATGCGTTTCTCTGAAAGGGAAGCAGTCTGTTCCAAAACATCAATTCTCTGTGCGAAGTGAATGGAGTGTTGCTTCACTTTCTAAATGCTCTCCTTTCAGAGAAAATCACTCTCTTTTGAAACTGCCTTAAGCTACTTACAAGCATTCACAAGAAACTCACATGCGTTTCTCTGAAAGAGAAGCAGTATGTTCCAACATTTTAATTCACTGTGCGAAGTGAATGGAGTGTTTCAATAATTTCTAAATGCTGTCCTTTCAGAGAAAATCACTTTCCTTTGAAAGTGCCTTAAGCTACTTACAAGCATTCACCAGAAACTCACATGCGTTTCTCTGAAATAGAAGCAGTCTGTTCCAACAATTCAATTCACTGTGCGAAGTGAATGGAGTGTTGCTTCACTTTCTAAATGCTGTACTTTCAGAGAAAATCACTTTTGTTTTAAAGTGCCTTAAGCAACTTTCAAGCATTCACAAGAAACTCACTTGCATTTCTCTGAAAGAGAAGCCTTCTCTTCCAACACTTCAATTCACTGTGCGAAGTGAATGGAGTGTTGCTTCACTTTCTAAATGCTGTCCTTTCAGAGAAAATCACTTTCCTTTGAAAGTGCCTTAAGCTACTTTCAAGCGTTCACAAGAAACTCACATGCGTTTTTTTGAAAGAGAAGCATTCTGTTCCAACACTTCAATTCACAGTGCGAAGTGAATGGAGTGTTGCTTCACTTTCTAAATGCTGTCCTTTCAGAGAAAATCACTTTCCTTTGAAAGTGCCTTAAGCTACTTTCAAGCGTTCACAAGAAACTCACATGCGTTTCTCTGAAAGAGAAGCAGTCTGTACCAACACTTCAATTCACTGTGCGAAGTGAATGGAGTGTTGCTTCACTTTCTAAATGCTGTCCTTTCAGAGAAAATCACGTTCCTTTGAAAGTGCCTTTAGCTACTTTCAAGCATTCAGAAGAAACTCACATGCGTTTCTCAGAAAGAGAAGCAGTATGTTCCAACACTTCAATTCACTGTGCGAAGTGAACAGAGTGTTGCTTCACTTTCTAAATGCTGTCCTTTCAGAGAAAATCCCTTTCCTTTGAAAGTGCCTTAAGCTACTTACAGGCATTCAACAGAAACTCACATGCATTTCTCTGAAAGAGAAGCAGTCTGTTCCAACACTTCAATTCACTGTGGGAAGTGAATGGAGTGTTGCTTCACTTTCTAAAGGCTGTCCTTTCAGAGAAAATCACTTTCCTTTGAAAGTGCCTTAAGCTACTTACAAGCATTCACAAGAAACTCACATGCCTTTCTCTGAAAGAGAAGCAGTCTGTTCCAACACTTCAATTCACTGTGCGAAGTGAATGGAGTGTTGCTTCACTTTCTAAAAGCTGTCCTTTCAGAGAAAATCACTTTCCTTTGAAAGTGCCTTAAGCTACTTACAGGCATTCAACAGAAACTCACATGCATTCCTCTGAAAGAGAAGCAGTCTGTTCCAACACTTCAATTCACTGTGCGAAGTGAATGGAGTGTTGCTTCACTTTCTAAAGGCTGTACTTTCAGAGAAAATCACTTTCCTTTGAAAGTGCCTTAAGCTACTTACAAGCATTCACAAGAAACTCACATGCCTTTCTCTGAAAGAGAAGCAGTCTGTTCCAACACTTCAATTCACTGTGCGAAGTGAATGGAGTGTTGCTTCACTTTCTAAAAGCTGTCCTTTCAGAGAAAATCACTTTCCTTTGAAAGTGGCTTAAACTACTTACAAGCATTCACAAAAAACTCACATGTGTTTCTCTGAAAGAGAAGCAGTCTGTTACAACACTTCAATTCACTGCACGAAGTGAATGGAGTGTTGCTTCACTTTCTAAATGCTGTACTTTCTGAGAAAATCACTTTTGTTTGAAAGTGCCTTAAGCAACTTTCAAGCATTCACAAGAAACTCACTTGCATTTCTCTGAAAGTTAAGCCTTCTCTTCCAACACTTCAATTCACTGCACGAAGAGAATGGAGTGTTGCTTCACTTTCTAAATGCTGTCCTTTCAGAGAAAATCACTTTCCTCCGAAAGTGCCTTAAGCTACATGCAAGCATTCACAAGAAACACAAATGCGTTTCTATGAAAGAGAAGCAGTCTGTTCCAACATTTCAATTAACTGCACGAAGGGAATGGAGTGTTGCTTCATTTGCTAAATGCTGTCCTTTCAGAGAAAATCACTTTCCTTTGAAAGTGCCTTAAGAAACTTTCAAGCATTCACAAGAAACTCACTTGCATTTCTCTGAAAGAGAAGCAGTCTGTTCCAACACTTCAATTCACTGTGCGAAGTTAATGGAGTGTTGCTTCACTTTCTAAATACTGTCCTTTCAGAGAAAATCACTTTCCTTTGAAAGTGCCTTAGTTACTTTCAAGCGTTCACATGAAACTCACACGCGTTTCTCTGAAAGAGAAGCATTCTGTTCCAACACTTCAATTCACTCTGCGAAGTGAATGGAGTGTTGCTTCTCTCTCTTAATGCTGTCCTTTCAGAGAAAATCACTTTCCTTTGAAAATGCCTTGAGCTACTTACAAGCATTCAACAGAAATTCCCATGCGTTTCTCTGAAAGAGAAGCATTCTGTTCCAACACTTCAATTCACTGTGCGAAGTGAATGGAGTGTTGCTTCACTTTCTAAATGCTGTCCTTTCAGAGAAAATCACTTTCCTTTGAAAATTCCTTAAACTACTTACACGCATTCACAAGAAACACACATGCGTTTCTCTGATAAAGAAGCAGTCTGTTCCAACATTTCAATTCACTATCCGAAGTGAATATAGTGTTGCTTCACTTTCTAAATGCTGTCCTTTCAGAGAAAATCACTTTCCTTTGAAAGTGCCTTAAGCTACTTACAGGCATTCAACAGAAACTCACATGCATTTCTCTGAAAGAGAAGCAGTCTGTTCCAACACTTCAATTCACTGTGCAAAGTGAATGGAGTGTTGCTTCACTTTCTAAATGCTGTCCTTTCAGAGAAAATCACTTTCCTATGAAAGTGCCTTAAACTACTTACATGCATTCACAAAAAACTAACATGCGTTTCTCTGAAAGAGAAGCAGTCTGTTCCAGCACTTCAATTCAATGTGCGAAGTGAATGGAGTGTTGCTTCACTTTCTAAATGCTGTCCTTTCAGAGAAAATCACTTTCCATTGAAAGTGCCCTAAGCTACTTACAAGCATTAGGAAGAAACTCACATGCGTTTCTCTGAAAGGGAAGCAGTCTGTTCCAACACATCAATTCTCTGTGCGAAGTGAATGGAGTGTTGCTTCACTTTCTGAATGCTCTCCTTTCAGAGAAAATCACTCTCTTTTGAAACTGCCTTAAGCTACTTACAAGCATTCACAAGAAACTCACATGCGTTTCTCTGAAAGAGAAGCAGTATGTTCCAACATTTTAATTCACTGTGCGAAGTGAATGGAGTGTTGCAATAATTTCTAAATGCTGTCCTTTCAGAGAAAATCACTTTCCTTTGAAAGTGCCTTAAGCTACTTACAAGCATTCACCAGAAACTCACATGCGTTTTTCTGAAATAGAAGCAGTCTGTTCCAACAATTCAATTCACTGTGCGAAGTGAATGGAGTGTTGCTTCACTTTCTAAATGCTGTACTTTCAGAGAAAATCACTTTTGTTTTAAAGTGCCTTAAGCAACTTTCAAGCATTCACAAGAAACTCACTTGCATTTCTCTGAAAGAGAAGCCTTCTCTTCCAACACTTCAATTCACTGTGCGAAGTGAATGGAGTGTTGCTTCACTTTCTAAATGCTGTCCTTTCAGAGAAAATCACTTTCCTTTGAAAGTGCCTTAAGCTACTTTCAAGCGTTCACAAGAAACTCACATGCGTTTTTTTGAAAGAGAAGCATTCTGTTCCAACACTTCAATTCACTGTGCAAAGTGAATGGAGTGTTGCCTCACATTCTAAAGGCTGTCCTTTCAGAGGACATCTCTTTCCTTTGAAAGTGCCTTAAGCTACTTTCAAGCGTTCACAAGAAACTCACATGCATTTCTCTGAAAAAGAAGCAGTCTGTACCAACACTTCAATTCACTGTGCGAAGTGAATGGAGTGTTGCTTCACTTTCTAAATGCTGTCCTTTCAGAGAAAATCACGTTCCTTTGAAAGTGCCTTTAGCTACTTTCAAGCATTCAGAAGAAACTCACATGCATTTCTCAGAAAGAGGAGCAGTATGTTCCAACACTTCAATTCACTGTGCGAAGTGAACAGAGTGTTGCTTCACTTTCTAAATGCTGTCCTTTCAGAGAAAATCCCTTTCCTTTGAAAGTGCCTTAAGCTACTTACAGGCATTCAACAGAAACTCACATGCATTTCTCTGAAAGAGAAGCAGTCTGTTCCAACACTTCAATTCACTGTGCGAAGTGAATGGAGTGTTGCTTCACTTTCTAAAGGCTGTACTTTCACAGAAAATCACTTTCCTTTGAAAGTGCCTTAAGCTACTTACAAGCATTCACAAGAAACTCACATGCCTTTCTCTGAAAGAGAAGCAGTCTGTTCCAACACTTCAATTCACTGTGCGAAGTGAATGGAGTGTTGCTTCACTTTCTAAAAGCTGTCCTTTCAGAGAAAATCACTTTCCTTTGAAAGTGGCTTAAACTACTTACAAGCATTCACAAAAAACTCTCATGCGTTTCTCTGAAAGAGAAGCAGTCTGTTACAACACTTCAATTCACTGCACGAAGTGAATGGAGTGTTGCTTCACTTTCTAAATGCTGTACTTTCAGAGAAAATCACTTTTGTTTGAAAGTGCCTTAAGCAACTTTCAAGCATTCACAAGAAACTCACTTGCATTTCTCTGAAAGTGAAGCCTTCTCTTCCAACACTTCAATTCACTGCACGAAGGGAATGGAGTATTGCTTCACTTTCTAAATGCTGTCCTTTCACAGAAAATCACTTTCCTTTGAATGTGCCTTAAGCTACTTACAAGCATTAGGAAGAAACTCACATGCGTTTCTCTGAATGGGAAGCAGTCTGTTCCAACACTTCAATTTTCTGTTCGAAGTGAATGGAGTGTTGCCTCCCTTTCTAAATGCTCTCCATTCAGAGAAAATCACTCTCTTTTGAAACTGCCTTAAGCTACTTACAAGCATTCACAAGAAACTCACATGCGTTTCTCTGAAAGAGAAGCAGTATGTTCCAACACTTCAATTCACTGTGCGAAGTGAATGGAGTGTTGCAACAATTTCTAAATGCTGTCCTTTCAGAGATAATCACTTTCCTTTGAAAGTGCCTTAAGCTACTTACAAGCATTCACCAGAAACTCACATGCGTTTCTCTGAAAGAGAAGCAGTCTGTTCCAACACTTCAATTCACTGTGCGAAGTGAATGGAGTGTTGCTTCACTTTCTAAATGCTGTCCTTTCAAAGAAAATCACTTTTGTTTGAAAGTGCCTTAAGCAACTTTCAAGCATTCACAAGAAACTCACTTGCATTTCTCTGAAAGAGAAGCCTCTCTTTCAACACTTCAATTCACAGTGCGAAGTGAATGGAGTGTTGCTTCACTTTCTAAATGCTGTCCTTTCAGAGAAAATCACTTTCCTTTGAAAGTGCCTTAAGCTACTTTCAAGCGTTCACAAGAAACTCACATGCGTTTCTCTGAAAGAGAAGCAGTCTGTACCAACACTTCAATTCACTGTGCGAAGTGAATGGAGTGTTGCTTCACTTTCTAAATGCTGTCCTTTCAGAGAAAATCACGTTCCTTTGAAAGTGCCTTTAGCTACTTTCAAGCATTCAGAAGAAACTCACATGCGTTTCTCAGAAAGAGAAGCAGTATGTTCCAACACTTCAATTCACTGTGCGAAGTGAACAGAGTGTTGCTTCACTTTCTAAATGCTGTCCTTTCAGAGAAAATCCCTTTCCTTTGAAAGTGCCTTAAGCTACTTACAGGCATTCAACAGAAACTCACATGCATTTCTCTGAAAGAGAAGCAGTCTGTTCCAACACTTCAATTCACTGTGCGAAGTGAATGGAGTGTTGCTTCACTTTCTAAAGGCTGTCCTTTCAGAGAAAATCACTTTCCTTTGAAAGTGCCTTAAGCTACTTACAAGCATTCACAAGAAACTCACATGCCTTTCTCTGAAAGAGAAGCAGTCTGTTCCAACACTTCAATTCACTGTGCGAAGTGAATGGAGTGTTGCTTCACTTTCTAAAAGCTGTCCTTTCAGAGAAAATCACTTTCCTTTGAAAGTGCCTTAAGCTACTTACAGGCATTCAACAGAAATTCACATGCATTTCTCTGAAAGAGAAGCAGTCTGTTCCAACACTTCAATTCACTGTGCGAAGTGAATGGAGTGTTGCTTCACTTTCTAAAGGCTGTACTTTCAGAGAAAATCACTTTCCTTTGAAAGTGCCTTAAGCTACTTACAAGCATTCACAAGAAACTCACATGCCTTTCTCTGAAAGAGAAGCAGTCTGTTTCAACACTTCAATTCACTGTGCGAAGTGAATGGAGTGTTGCTTCACTTTCTAAAAGCTGTCCTTTCAGAGAAAATCACTTTCCTTTGAAAGTGGCTTAAACTACTTACAAGCATTCACAAAAAACTCACATGTGTTTCTCTGAAAGAGAAGCAGTCTGTTACAACACTTCAATTCACTGCACGAAGTGAATGGAGTGTTGCTTCACTTTCTAAATGCTGTACTTTCTGAGAAAATCACTTTTGTTTGAAAGTGCCTTAAGCAACTTTCAAGCATTCACAAGAAACTCACTTGCATTTCTCTGAAAGTTAAGCCTTCTCTTCCAACACTTCAATTCACTGCACGAAGGGAATGGAGTGTTGCTTCACTTTCTAAATGCTGTCCTTTCAGAGAAAATCACTTTCCTCTGAAAGTGCCTTAAGCTACATGCAAGCATTCACAAGAAACACAAATGCGTTTCTATGAAAGAGAAGCAGTCTGTTCCAACATTTCAATTAACTGCACGAAGGGAATGGAGTGTTGCTTCATTTGCTAAATGCTGTCCTTTCAGAGAAAATCACTTTCCTTTGAAAGTGCCTTAAGAAACTTTCAAGCATTCACAAGAAACTCACTTGCATTTCTCTGAAAGAGAAGCAGTCTGTTCCAACACTTCAATTCACTGTGCGAAGTTAATGGAGTGTTGCTTCACTTTCTAAATACTGTCCTTTCAGAGAAAATCACTTTCCTTTGAAAGTGCCTTAGTTACTTTCAAGCGTTCACATGAAACTCACACGCGTTTCTCAGAAAGAGAAGCAGTATGTTCCAACACTTCAATTCACTGTGCGAAGTGAATGGAGTGTTGCTTCACTTTCTAAAAGCTGTCCTTTCAGAGAAAATCACTTTCCTTTGAAAGTGGCTTAAACTACTTACAAGCATTCACAAAAAACTCACATGTGTTTCTCTGAAAGAGAAGCAGTCTGTTACAACACTTCAATTCACTGCACGAAGTGAATGGAGTGTTGCTTCACTTTCTAAATGCTGTACTTTCTGAGAAAATCACTTTTGTTTGAAAGTGCCTTAAGCAACTTTCAAGCATTCACAAGAAACTCACTTGCATTTCTCTGAAAGTTAAGCCTTCTCTTCCAACACTTCAATTCACTGCACGAAGGGAATGGAGTGTTGCTTCACTTTATAAATGCTGTCCTTTCAGAGAAAATCACTTTCCTCCGAAAGTGCCTTAAGCTACATGCAAGCATTCACAAGAAACACAAATGGGTTTCTATGAGAGAGAAGCAGTCTGTTCCAACATTTCAATTAACTGCACGAAGGGAATGGAGTGTTGCTTCATTTGCTAAATGCTGTCCTTTCAGAGAAAATCACTTTCCTTTGAAAGTGCCTTAAGAAACTTTCAAGCATTCACAAGAAACTCACTTGCATTTCTCTGAAAGAGAAGCAGTCTGTTCCAACACTTCAATTCACTGTGCGAAGTTAATGGAGTGTTGCATCACTTTCTAAATACTGTCCTTTCAGAGAAAATCACTTTCCTTTGAAAGTGCCTTAGTTACTTTCAAGCGTTCACATGAAACTCACACGCGTTTCTCAGAAAGAGAAGCAGTATGTTCCAACACTTCAATTCACTGTGCGAAGTGAACAGAGTGTTGCTTCACTTTCTAAATGCTGTCCTTTCAGAGAAAATCCCTCTCCTTTGAAAGTGCCTTAAGCTACTTACAGGCATTCAACAGAAACTCACATGCATTTCTCTGAAAGAGAAGCAGTCTGTTCTAACACTTCAATTCACTGTGCGAAGTGAATGGAGTGTTGCTTCACTTTCTAAAGGCTGTCCTTTCAGAGAAAATCACTTTCCTTTGAAAGTGCCTTAAGCTACTTACAAGCATTCACAAGAAACTCACATGCCTTTCTCTGAAAGAGAAGCAGTCTGTTCCAACACTTCAATTCACTGTGCGAAGTGAATGGAGTGTTGCTTCACTTTCTAAAAGCTGTCCTTTCAGAGAAAATCACTTTCCTTTGAAAGTGCCTTAAGCTACTTACAGGCATTCAACAGAAACTCACATGCATTTCTCTGAAAGAGAAGCAGTCTGTTCCAACACTTCAATTCACTGTGCGAAGTGAATGGAGTGTTGCTTCACTTTCTAAAGGCTGTACTTTCAGAGAAAATCACTTTCCTTTGAAAGTGCCTTAAGCTACTTACAAGCATTCACAAGAAACTCACATGCCTTTCTCTGAAAGAGAAGCAGTCTGTTCCAACACTTCAATTCACTGTGCGAAGTGAATGGAGTGTTGCTTCACTTTCTAAAAGCTGTCCTTTCAGAGAAAATCACTTTCCTTTGAAAGTGGCTTAAACTACTTACAAGCATTCACAAAAAACTCACATGTGTTTCTCTGAAAGAGAAGCAGTCTGTTACAACACTTCAATTCACTGCACGAAGTGAATGGAGTGTTGCTTCACTTTCTAAATGCTGTACTTTCTGAGAAAATCACTTTTGTTTGAAAGTGCCTTAAGCAACTTTCAAGCATTCACAAGAAACTCACTTGCATTTCTCTGAAAGTTAAGCCTTCTCTTCCAACACTTCAATTCACTGCACGAAGGGAATGGAGTGTTGCTTCACTTTCTAAATGCTGTCCTTTCAGAGAAAATCACTTTCCTCCGAAAGTGCCTTAAGCTACATGCAAGCATTCACAAGAAACACAAATGCGTTTCTATGAAAGAGAAGCAGTCTGTTCCAACATTTCAATTAACTGCACGAAGGGAATGGAGTGTTGCTTCATTTGCTAAATGCTGTCCTTTCAGAGAAAATCACTTTCCTTTGATAGTGCCTTAAGAAACTTTCAAGCATTCACAAGAAACTCACTTGCATTTCTCTGAAAGAGAAGCAGTCTGTTCCAACACTTCAATTCACTGTGCGAAGTTAATGGAGTGTTGCTTCACTTTCTAAATACTGTCCTTTCAGAGAAAATCACTTTCCTTTGAAAGTGCCTTAGTTACTTTCAAGCGTTCACATGAAACTCACACGCGTTTCTCTGAAAGAGAAGCATTCTGTTCCAACACTTCAATTCACTCTGCGAAGTGAATGGAGTGTTGCTTCTCTCTCTTAATGCTGTCCTTTCAGAGAAAATCACTTTCCTTTGAAAATGCCTTGAGCTACTTACAAGCATTCAACAGAAATTCCCATGCGTTTCTCTGAAAGAGAAGCATTCTGTTCCAACACTTCAATTCACTGTGCGAAGTGAATGGAGTGTTGCTTCACTTTCTAAATGCTGTCCTTTCAGAGAAAATCACTTTCCTTTGAAAATTCCTTAAACTACTTACACGCATTCACAAGAAACACACATGGGTTTCTCTGATAAAGAAGCAGTCTGTTCCAACATTTCAATTCACTATCCGAAGTGAATATAGTGTTGCTTCACTTTCTAAATGCTGTCCTTTCAGAGAAAATCACTTTCCTTTGAAAGTGCCTTAAGCTACTTACAGGCATTCAACAGAAACTCACATGCATTTCTCTGAAAGAGAAGCAGTCTGTTCCAACACTTCAATTCACTGTGCGAAGTGAATGGAGTGTTGCTTCACTTTCTAAATGCTGTCCTTTCAGAGAAAATCACTTTCCTTTGAAAGTGCCTTAAGCTACTTAAAAGCATTCACAAGAAACTCACATGCCTTTCTCTGAAAGAGAAGCAGTCTGTTCAAACACTTCAATTCACTGTGCGAAGTGAATGGAGTGTTGCTTCACTTTCTAAAAGCTGTCCTTTCAGAGAAAATCACTTTCCTTTGAAAGTGCCTTAAACTACTTACAAGCATTCACAAAAAACTCACATGCGTTTCTCTGAAAGAGAAGCAGTCTGTTCCAACACTTCAATTCACTGCACGAAGTGAATGGAGTGTTGCTTCACTTTCTAAATGCTGTACTTTCAGAGAAAATCACTTTTGTTTGAAAGTGCCTTAAGCAACTTTCAAACATTCACAAGAAACTCACTTCCATTTCTCTGAAAGAGAAGCCTTCTCTTCCAACACTTCAATTCACTGCACCAAGGGAATGGAGTCTTGCTTCACTTTCTAAATGCTGTCCTTTCAGAGAAAATCACTTTCCTCCGAAAGTGCCTTAAGCTACTTGCAAGCATTCACAAGAAACACAAATGCGTTTCTATGAAAGAGAAGCAGTCTGTTCCAACTCTTCAATTAACTGTACGAAGGGAATGGAGTGTTGCTTCATTTGCTAAATGCTGTCCTTTCAGAGAAAATCACTTTCCTTTGAAAGTGCCTTAAGCTACTTACAAGCATTCAACAAAAACTCACACGCATTTCTCTGAAAGAGAAGCAGTCTGTTCCAACACTTCAATTCACTGTGCGTAGTGAATGGAGTGTTGCTTCCCTTTCTAAATGCTGTCCTTTCAGAGAAAATCACTTTCCTTTGAAAGTGCCTTAGTTACTTTCAAGCGTTCACATGAAACTCACATGCGTTTCTCTGAAAGAGAAGCATTCTGTTCCAACACTTCAATTCACTCTGCGAAGTGAATGGAGTGTTGCTTACCTCTCTAAATGCTGTCCTTTCAGAGAAAATCACTTTCCTTTGAAAATGCCTTAAGTTACTTACAAGCATTCAACAGAAATTCCCATGCGTTTCTCTGAAAGAGAAGCATTCTGTTCCAACACTTCAATTCACTGTGCGAAGTGAATGGAGTGTTGCAAGAATTTCTAAAAGCTGTCCTTTCAAAGAAAATCACTTTCCTTTGCAAGTGCCTTAAGCTACTTTCAAGCATTCAACAGAAACTCACATGCGTTTCTCTGAAAGAGAAGCAGTCTGTTCCAACACTTCAATTCACTGTGTAAAGTGAATGGAGTGTTGCTTCACTTTCCAAATGCTGTCCTTTCAGAGAAAATCACTTTCCTTTGAAAATTCGTTAAACTACTTACACGCATTCACAAGAAACACACATGCGTTTCTCTGATATAGAAGCAGTCTGTTCCAACATTTCAATTCACTATCCGAAGTGAATATAGTGTTGCTTCACTTTCTAAATGCTGTCCTTTCAGAGAAAATCACTTTCCTTTGAAAGTGCCTTAAGCTACTTACAAGCATTAGGAAGAAACTCACATGCGTTTCTCTGAAAGGGAAGCAGTCTGTTCCAACACTTCAATTCACTGTGCGAAGTGAATGGAGTGTTGCTGCACTTTCTAAATGCTCTCCTTTCAGAGAAAATCACTTTTGTTTGAAAGTGCCTTAAGCAACTTTCAAGCATTCACAAGAAACTCACATGCATTTCTCTGAAAGAGAAGCATTCTCTTCCAACACTTCTATTCACTGTGCAAAGTGAATGGAGTGTTGCTTCACTTTCTAAATGCTCTCCTTTCAGAGAAAATCACTTTCCTTTGAAAGTGCCTTAATCTACTTACAAGCATTCAACTGAAACTCACATGCATTTCTCTGAAAAAGAAGCAGTCTGCTCGAACACTTCAATTCACTGTGCAAAGTGAATGGAGTGTTGCTTCACTTTCTAAATGCTGTCCTTTCAGAGAAAATCACTTTCCTATGAAAGTGCCTTAAACTACTTACATGCATTCACAAAAAACTAACATGCGTTTCTCTGAAAGAGAAGCTGTCTGTTCCAGCACTGCAATTCAATGTGCGAAGTGAATGGAGTGTTGCTTCACTTTCTAAATGCTGTCCTTTCAGAGATAATCACTTTCCTTTGAAAGTGCCCTAAGCTACTTACAAGCATTAGGAAGAAACTTACATGCGTTTCTCTGAAAGGGAAGCCATCTGTTCCAACACATCAATTCTCTGTGCGAAGTGAATGGAGTGTTGCTTCACTTTCTAAATGCTCTCCTTTCAGAGAAAATCACTGTCTTTTGAAACTGCCTTAAGCTACTTACAAGCATTCACAAGAAACTCACATGCCTTTCTCTGAAAGAGAAGCAGTATGTTCCAACACTTCAATTCACTGTGCGAAGTGAATGGAGTGTTGCAATAATTTCTAAATGCTGTCCTTTCAGAGAAAATCACTTTCCTTTGAAAGTGCCTTAAGCTACTTACAAGCATTCACCAGAAACTCACATGCGTTTCTCTGAAATAGAAGCAGTCTGTTCCAACACATCAATTCTCTGTGCGAAGTGAATGGAGTGTTGCTTCACTTTCTAAATGCTGTACTTTCAGAGAAAATCACTTTTGTTTGAAAGTGCCTTAAGCAACTTTCAAGCATTCACAAGAAACTCACTTGCATTTCTCTGAAAGAGAAGCCTTCTCTTCCAACACTTCAATTCACTGTGCGAAGTGAATGGAGTGTTGCCTCACTTTCTAAATGCTGTCCTTTCAGAGAAAATCACTTTCCTTTGAAAGTGCCTTAAGCTACTTTCAAGCGTTCACAAGAAACTCACATGCGTTTCTCTGAAAGAGAAGCATTCTGTTCCAACACTTCAATTTACTGTGCAAAGTGAATGGAGTGTTGCCTCACTTTCTAAAGGCTTGTCCTTTGAGAGAACATCTCTTTCCTTTGAAAGTGCCCTAAGCTTCTTTCAAGCATTCACAAAAAACTCACATGCGTTTCTCTGAAGGAGAAGCAGTCTGTTCCAACACTTCAATACACAGTGCGAAGTGAATGGAGTGTTGCTTCACTTTCTAAATGCTGTCCTTTCAGAGAAAATCACTTTCCTTTGAAAGTGCCTTAAGCAACTTGGAAGCATTCACAAGAAACACTAATGCGTTTCTGTGAAAGAGAAGCACTCTGTTCCAACACTTCAATTCACTGCACGAAGGGAATGGAGTGTTGCTTCACTTTCTAAATGCTATCCTTTCAGAGAAAATCACTTTCCTCTGAAAGTGCCTTTAGCTACTTGCAAGCATTCACAAGAAACGCAAATGCGTTTCTATGAAAGAGAAGCAGTATGTTCCAACACTTCAATACACTGTGCGAAGTGAATGGAGTGTTGCAACAATTTCTAAATGCTGTCCTTTCAGAGAAAATCACTTTCCTTTGAATGTGCCTTAAGCTAATTACAAGCATTCACCAGAAACTCACATGTGTTTCTCGAAAGAGAAGCAGTCTGTTCCAACACTTCAATTCACCGTGCGAAGTGAATGGAGTGTTGCTTCACTTTCTAAATGCTGTCCTTTCAGAGAAAATCACTTTCCTATGAAAGTGCCTTAAGCTACTTACAAGCATTCAACAGAAACTCACATGCGTTTCTCTGAAAGAGAAGCAGACTGATCCAACACTTCAATACAGTGTGCGAAGTGAATGGAGTGTTGCTTCACTTTCTAAATGCTGTCCTTTCAGAGAAAATCACTTTCCTTTCAAAGTGCCGTAAGCAACTTGGAAGCATTCACAAGAAACACTAATGCGTTCTGTGAAAGAGAAGCACTCTGTTCCAACACTTCAATTCACTGCACGAAGGGAATGGAGTGTTGCTTCACTTTCTAAATGCTGTCTTTTCAGAGAAAATCACTTTCCTTTGTAAGTGCCCTAAGCTACTTACATGCATTCAACAAAAACTCACATGCATTTCTCTGAAAGAGAAGCAGTCTGTTCCAACACTTCAATTCACTTTGAGAAGTGAATGGAGTGTTGCTTCACTTTCTAAATGCTGTACTTTCAGAGAAAATCACTTTTGTTTGAAAGTGCCTTAAGCAACTTTCAAGCATTCTCAAGAAACTCACTTGCATTTCTCTGAAAGAGAAGCCTTCTCTTCCAACACTTCTATTCACTGTGCGAAGTGAATGGAGTGTTGCTTCCCTTTCTAAATGCTGTCCTTTCATTGAAAATCACTTTCCTTTGAAAGTCCCTTAAGCTACTTACAAGCATTCAACAGAAACTCACATGCATTTCTCTGAAAGAGAAGCAGTCTGTTCCCACACTTCAATTCACTGTGAGAAGTGAATGGAGTGTTGCTTCACTTTCTAAAGGCTGTCCTTTCAGAGAAAATCACTTTCCTTTGAAAGTGCTTTAAACTACTTTCAAGCATTCACAAAAAACTCACATGCGTTTCTCTGAAAGAGAAGCATTCTGTTCCAACACTTCTATTCACAGTGCGAAGTGAATGGAGTGTTGCTTCACTCTCTAAATGCTGTCCTTTCAGTGAAAATCACTTTCCTTTGAAAGTGCCTTAAGCAACTTGCAAGCATTCACAAGAAACACTAATGCGTTTCTATGAAAGAGAAGCACTCTGTTCCAACACTTCAATTCACTGCACGAAGTGAATGGAGTGTTGCTTCACTTTCTAAATGCTATCCTTTCAAAGAAAATCACTATCCTCTGAAAATGCCTTAAGCTGCTGGCAAGCATTCACAAGAGACACAAATGAGTTTCTATGAAAGAAAAGCAGTCTGTTCCAACACTTCAATTCACTGCACGAAGGGAATGGAGTGTTGCTTCACTTTCTAAATCCTGTCCTTTCAGAGAAAATCACTTTCCTTTGAAAGTGCCTTAAGATACTTACAAGCATTCACCAGAAACTCACATGCGCTTCTCTGAAAGAGAAGCAGTCTGTTCCAACACTTCAATTCACAGTGCGAAGTGAATGGAGTGTTACTTCACTTTCCAAATGCTAACCTTTAAGAGAAAAACAATTTCCTTTGAAAATTCCTTAAGCTACTTACAGGCATTCAACAGAAACTCACATGCGTTTCTCTGAGATAGAAGCAGTCTGTTCCAACACTTCAATTCACTGTGCGAAGTGAATGGAGTGTTGCTTCACTTTCTAAATGCTGTCCTTTCAGAGAAAATCACTTTCCTTTGAAAATTCCTTAAGCTACTTACAAGCATTCAATAGAAACTCACATGTGTTTTTCTGAAAGAGAAGCAGTCTGTTCCAACACTTCAATTCACTGTGCCAAGTGAATGGAGTGTTGCTTCACTTTCTAAATGCTGTCTTTTCTGAGAAAATCACTTTCCTTTGAAAGTGAATTAAGCTACTTACAAGCATTAGGAAGAAACTCATGCGTTTCTATGAAAGAGAAGCAGTCTGTTCCAAAACTTCAATTCTCTGTGCGAAGTGAATGGAGTGTTGCTTCACTTTTTAAATGCTGTCCTTTCAGAGAAAATCACTTTCCTTTGAAAGTGCCTTAAGCTACTTTCAAGCGTTCACAAGAAACTCACATGCGTTTCTCTGAAAGAGAAGCATTCTGTTCCAACAGTTCAATTCACTGTGCAAAGTGAATGGAGTGTTGGTTCACTTTCTAAATGCTGTCCTTTCAGAGAAAATCACTTTCCTTTGTAAGTGCCTTTAGCTACTTTCAAGCATTCAGAAGAAACTCACATGCGTTTCTCTGAAAGAGAAGCAGACTGATCCAACACATCAATTCACTGTGCGAAGTGAATAGAGTGTTGCATCACTTTCTAAATGCTGTCCTTTCAGAGAAAATCACTTTCCTTTGAAAGTGCCTTAAGCTACTTACAGGCATTCAACAGAAACTCACATGCATTTCTCTGAAAGAGAAACAGTCTGTTCCAACACTTCTATTCACTGTTTGAAGTGAATGGAGTGTTGCTTCACTTTCTAAATGCTCTCCTTTCAGAGAAAATCACTTTCCTTTGAAAGTGCCTTAAGCAACTTTCAAGCATTCACAAGAAACTCACATGCATTTCTCTGAAAGAGAAGCCTTCTCTTCCAACACTTCAATTCACTGTGCGAAGTGAATGGAGTGTTGCTTCACTTTCTAAATGCTGTCCTTTCAGAGAAAATCACTTTCCTTTGAAAGTGCCTTAAGCTACTTTCAAGCGTTCACAAGAAACTCACATGCGTTTCTCTGAAAGAGAAGCATTCTGTTCCAACACTTCAATTTACTGTGCAAAGTGAATGGAGTGTTGCATCACTTTCTAAAGGCTTGTCCTTTGAGAGAACATCTCTTTCCTTTGAAAGTGCCCTAAGCTTCTTTCAAGCATTCACAAAAAACTCACATGCGTTTCTCTGAAGGAGAAGCAGTCTGTTCCAACACTTCAATACACAGTGCGAAGTGAATGGAGTGTTGCTTCACTTTCTAAATGCTGTCCTTTCAGAGAAAATCACTTTCCTTTGAAAGTGCCTTAAGCAACTTGGAAGCATTCACAAGAAACACTAATGCGTTTCTGTGAAAGAGAAGCACTCTGTTCCAACACTTCAATTCACTGCACGAAGGGAATGGAGTGTTGCTTCACTTTCTAAATGCTATCCTTTCAGAGAAAATCACTTTCCTCTGAAAGTGCCTTTAGCTACTTACAAGCATTCACAAGAAACGCAAATGCGTTTCTATGAAAGAGAAGCAGTATGTTCCAACACTTCAATACACTGTGCGAAGTGAATGGAGTGTTGCAACAATTTCTAAATGCTGTCCTTTCAGAGAAAATCACTTTCCTTTGAATGTGCCTTAAGCTAATTACAAGCATTCACCAGAAACTCACATGTGTTTCTCGAAAGAGAAGCAGTCTGTTCCAACACTTCAATTCACCGTGCGAGTGAATGGAGTGTTGCTTCACTTTCTAAATGCTGTCCTTTCAGAGAAAATCACTTTCCTATGAAAGTGCCTTAAGCTACTTACAAGCATTCAACAGAAACTCACATGCGTTTCTCTGAAAGAGAAGCAGACTGATCCAACACTTCAATACAGTGTGCGAAGTGAATGGAGTGTTGCTTCACTTTCTAAATGCTGTCCTTTCAGAGAAAATCACTTTCCTTTCAAAGTGCCGTAAGCAACTTGGAAGCATTCACAAGAAACACTAATGCGTTCTGTGAAAGAGAAGCACTCTGTTCCAACACTTCAATTCACTGCACGAAGGGAATGGAGTGTTGCTTCACTTTCTAAATGCTGTCTTTTCAGAGAAAATCACTTTCCTTTGTAAGTGCCCTAAGCTACTTACATGCATTCAACAAAAACTCACATGCATTTCTCTGAAAGATAAGCAGTCTGTTCCAACACTTCAATTCACTTTGAGAAGTGAATGGAGTGTTGCTTCACTTTCTAAATGCTGTACTTTCAGAGAAAATCACTTTTGTTTGAAAGTGCCTTAAGCAACTTTCAAGCATTCTCAAGAAACTCACTTGCATTTCTCTGAAAGAGAAGCCTTCTCTTCCAACACTTCTATTCACTGTGCGAAGTGAATGGAGTGTTGCTTCCCTTTCTAAATGCTGTCCTTTCATTGAAAATCACTTTCCTTTGAAAGTCCCTTAAGCTACTTACAAGCATTCAACAGAAACTCACATGCATTTCTCTGAAAGAGAAGCAGTCTGTTCCCACACTTCAATTCACTGTGAGAAGTATATGGAGTGTTGCTTCACTTTCTAAAGGCTGTCCTTTCAGAGAAAATCACTTTCCTTTGAAAGTGCTTTAAACTACTTTCAAGCATTCACAAAAAACTCACATGCGTTTCTCTGAAAGAGAAGCATTCTGTTCCAACACTTCTATTCACAGTGCGAAGTGAATGGAGTGTTGCTTCACTCTCTAAATGCTGTCCTTTCAGTGAAAATCACTTTCCTTTGAAAGTGCCTTAAGCAACTTGCAAGCATTCACAAGAAACACTAATGCGTTTCTATGAAAGAGAAGCACTCTGTTCCAACACTTCAATTCACTGCACGAAGTGAATGGAGTGTTGCTTCACTTTCTAAATGCTATCCTTTCAAAGAAAATCACTATCCTCTGAAAATGCCTTAAGCTGCTGGCAAGCATTCACAAGAGACACAAATGAGTTTCTATGAAAGAAAAGCAGTCTGTTCCAACACTTCAATTCACTGCACGAAGGGAATGGAGTGTTGCTTCACTTTCTAAATCCTGTCCTTTCAGAGAAAAACAATTTCCTTTGAAAATTCCTTAAGCTACTTACAGGCATTCAACAGAAACTCACATGCGTTTCTCTGAAATAGAAGCAGTCTGTTCCAACACTTCAATTCACTGTGCGAAGTGAATGGAGTGTTGCTTCACTTTCTAAATGCTGTCCTTTCAGAGAAAATCACTTTCCTTTGAAAATTCCTTAAGCTACTTACAAGCATTCAATAGAAACTCACATGTGTTTTTCTGAAAGAGAAGCAGTCTGTTCCAACACTTCAATTCACTGTGCGAAGTGAATGGAGTGTTGCTTCACTTTCTAAATGCTGTCTTTTCTGAGAAAATCACTTTCCTTTGAAAGTGAATTAAGCTACTTACAAGCATTAGGAAGAAACTCATGCGTTTCTATGAAAGAGAAGCAGTCTGTTCCAAAACTTCAATTCTCTGTGCGAAGTGAATGGAGTGTTGCTTCACTTTTTAAATGCTGTCCTTTCAGAGAAAATCACTTTCCTTTGAAAGTGCCTTAAGCTACTTTCAAGCGTTCACAAGAAACTCACATGCGTTTCTCTGAAAGAGAAGCATTCTGTTCCAACAGTTCAATTCACTGTGCAAAGTGAATGGAGTGTTGGTTCACTTTCTAAATGCTGTCCTTTCAGAGAAAATCACTTTCCTTTGTAAGTGCCTTTAGCTACTTTCAAGCATTCAGAAGAAACTCACATGTGTTTCTCTGAAAGAGAAGCAGACTGATCCAACACATCAATTCACTGTGCGAAGTGAATAGAGTGTTGCATCACTTTCTAAATGCTGTCCTTTCAGAGAAAATCACTTTCCTTTGAAAGTGCCTTAAGCTACTTACAGGCATTCAACAGAAACTCACATGCATTTCTCTGAAAGAGAAACAGTCTGTTCCAACACTTCTATTCACTGTTTGAAGTGAATGGAGTGTTGCTTCACTTTCTAAATGCTCTCCTTTCAGAGAAAATCACTTTCCTTTGAAAGTGCCTTAAGCAACTTTCAAGCATTCACAAGAAACTCACATGCATTTCTCTGAAAGAGAAGCCTTCTCTTCCAACACTTCAATTCACTGTGCGAAGTGAATGGAGTGTTGCTTCACTTTCTAAATGCTGTCCTTTCAGAGAAAATCACTTTTGTTTGAAAGTGCCTTAAGCAACTTTCAAGCATTCACAAGAAACTCACTTGCATTTCTCTGAAAGAGAAGCCTTCTCTTCCAACACTTCAATTCACTGCACGAAGGGAATGGAGTGTTGCTTCACTTTCTAAATGCTATCCTTTCAGAAAAAATCACTTTCCTCTGAGTGCCTTTAACTACTTGGAAGCATTCACAAGAAACACAAATGCTTTTCTATGAAAGAGAAGCAGTCTGTTCCAACACTTCAATTCACTGCACGAAGAGAATGGAGTGTTGCTTCACTTTCTAAATGCTGTCTTTTCAGAGAAAATCACTTTCCTTTGTAAGTGCCTCAAGCAACTTACATGCATTCAACAAAAACTCACATGCATTTCTCTGAAAGAGAAGCAGTCTGTTCCAACACTTCAATTCACTGTGAGAAGTGAATGGAGTGTTGCTTCACTTTCTAAATGCTGTACTTTCAGAGAAAATCACTTTTGTTTGAAAGTGCCTTAAGCAACTTTCAAGCATTCACAAAAAACTCACTTGCATTTCTCTGAAAGAGAAGCCTTCTCTTCCAACACTTCAATTCACTGTGCGAAGTGAATGGAGTATTGCTTCCCTTTCTAAATGCTGTCCTTTCAGAGAAAATCACTTTCCTTTGAAAATCCCTTAAGCTACTTACAAGCATTCAATAGAAACTCACATGCATTTCTCTGAAAGAGAAGCAGTCTGTTGCAACACTTCAGTTCACTGTGAGAATTGAATGGAGTGTTGCTTCACTTTCTAAAGGCTGTCCTTTTAGAGAAAATCACTTTCCTTTGAAAGTGCTTTAATCTACCTTCAAGCATTCACAAAAACCTCACATGCGTTTCTCTGAAAGAGAAGCAGTATGTTCCAACACTTCAATTCACTGTGCGAAGTGAATGGAGTGTTGCAACAATTTCTAAATGCTGTCCTTTCAGAGATAATCACTTTCCTTTGAAAGTGCCTTAAGCTACTTAAAAGCATTCAACAGAAACTCACATGCGTTTCTCTGAAAGAGAAGCAGTCTGTTCCAACACTTCAATTCACTGTGCGAAGTGAATGGAGTGTTGCTTCACTTTCTAAATGCTGTTCTTTCAGAGAAAATCACGTTCCTTTGAAAGTGACTTTAGCTACTTTCAAGCATTCAGAAGAAACTCACATGCGTTTCTCAGAAAGAGAACAGTATGTTCCAACACTTCAATTCACTGTGCGAAGTGAATAGAGTGTTGCTTCACTTTCTAAATGCTGTCCTTTCAGAGAAAATCACTTTCCTTTGAAAGTGCCTTAAGCTACTTACAGGCATTCAACAGAAACTCACATGCTTTTCTCTGAAAGAGAAGCAGTCTGTTCCAACACTTCAATTCACTGTGCGAAGTGAATAGAGTGTTGCTTCACTTTCTAAATGCTGTCCTTTCAGAGAAAATCACTTTCCTTTGAAAGTGCCTTAAGCAACTTTCAAGCATTCACAAGAAACTCACTTGCATTTCTCTGAAAGAGAAGCCTTCTCTTCCAACACTTCAATTCACTGCACGAAGGGAATGGAGTGTTGCTTCACTTTCTAAATGCTGTCCTGTCAGAGAAAATCACTTTCCTTTGAAAGTGCCTTAAGCAACTTTCAAGCATTCACAAGAAACTCACATGCATTTCTCTGAAAGAGAAGCCTTCTCTTCCAACACTTCAATTCACTGTGCGAAGTGAATGGAGTGTTGCTTCACTTTCTAAATGCTGTCCTTTCAGAGAAAATCACTTTTGTTTGAAAGTGCCTTAAGCAACTTTCAAGCATTCACAAGAAACTCACTTGCATTTCTCTGAAAGAGAAGCCTTCTCTTCCAACACTTCAATTCACTGCACGAAGGGAATGGAGTGTTGCTTCACTTTCTAAATGCTATCCTTTCAGAAAAAATCACTTTCCTCTGAGTGCCTTTAACTACTTGGAAGCATTCACAAGAAACACAAATGCTTTTCTATGAAAGAGAAGCAGTCTGTTCCAACACTTCAATTCACTGCACGAAGAGAATGGAGTGTTGCTTCACTTTCTAAATGCTGTCTTTTCAGAGAAAATCACTTTCCTTTGTAAGTGCCTCAAGCAACTTACATGCATTCAACAAAAACTCACATGCATTTCTCTGAAAGAGAAGCAGTCTGTTCCAACACTTCAATTCACTGTGAGAAGTGAATGGAGTGTTGCTTCACTTTCTAAATGCTGTACTTTCAGAGAAAATCACTTTTGTTTGAAAGTGCCTTAAGCAACTTTCAAGCATTCACAAAAAACTCACTTGCATTTCTCTGAAAGAGAAGCCTTCTCTTCCAACACTTCAATTCACTGTGCGAAGTGAATGGAGTATTGCTTCCCTTTCTAAATGCTGTCCTTTCAGAGAAAATCACTTTCCTTTGAAAATCCCTTAAGCTACTTAAAAGCATTCAACAGAAACTCACATGCGTTTCTCTGAAAGAGAAGCAGTCTGTTCCAAGATTTCAATTCACTGTGCGAAGTGAATGGAGTGTTGCTTCACTTTCTAAATGCTGTCCTTTCAAAGAAAATCACTTTTGTATGAAAGTGCCTTAAGCAACTTTCAAGCATTCACAAGAAACTCACTTGCATTTCTCTGAAAGAGAAGCCTTCTCTTCCAACACTTCAATTCACAGTGCGAAGTGAATGGAGTGTTGCTTCACTTTCTAAAGGCTGCACTTTCAGAGAAAATCACTTTCCTTTGAAAGTGCCTTAAGCTACTTACAAGCATTCACAAGAAACTCACATGCCTTTCTCTGAAAGAGAAGCAGTCTGTTCCAACACTTCAATTCACTGTGCGAAGTGAATGGAGTGTTGCCTCACTTTCTAAATGCTGTCCTTTCAGAGAAAATCACTTTCCTTTGAAAGTGCCTTAAGCTACTTACAAGCATTAGGAAGAAACTCACATGCGTTTCTCTGAAAGAGAAGCAGTCTGTTCCAACACTTCAATTCACTGCACGAAGGGAATGGAGTGTTGCTTCACTTTCTAAATGCTCTCCATTCAGAGAAAATCACTCTCTTTTGAAACTGCCTTAAGCTACTTACAAGCATTCACAAGAAACTCACATTCGTTTCTCTGAAAGAGAAGCAGTCTGTTCCAACACTTCAATTCACTGTGCGAAGTTAATGGAGTGTTGCTTCACTTTCTAAATGCTGTTCTTTCAGAGAAAATCACTTTTGTTTGAAAGTGCCTTAAGCAACTTTCAAGCATTCACAAGAAACTCACTTGCATTTCTCTGAAAGAGAAGCCTTCTCTTCCAACACTTCAATTCACTGCACGAAGGGAATGGAGTGTTGCTTCACTTTCTAAATGCTGTCCTTTCAGAGAAAATCACTTTCCTTTGAAAGTGCCTTAAGCTACTTTCAAGCGTTCACAAGAAACTCACATGCGTTTCTCTCAAAGAGAAGCATTCTGTTTCAACACTTCAATTCACTGTGCAAAGTAAATGGAGTGTTGCTTCACTTTCTAAAGGCTGTCCTTTCAGAGAAAATCACTTTCCTTTGAAAGTGCCTTAAGCTACTTACAGGCATTCAACAGAAACTCACATGCGTTTCTCTGAAAGAGAAGCAGTCTGTTCCAACACTTCAATTCACTGTGCGAAGTGAATGGAGTGTTGCTTCACTTTCTAAATGCTGTCCTTTCAGAGAAAATCACGTTCCTTTGAAAGTGCCTTTAGCTACTTACAAGCATTCACCAGAAACTCACATGTGTTTCTCAGAAAGAGAACAGTATGTTCCAACACTTCAATTCACTGTGCGAAGTGAATAGAGTGTTGCTTCACTTTCTAAATGCTGTCCTTTCAGAGAAAATCACTTTCCTTTGAAAGTGCCTTAAGCTACTTACAGGCATTCAACAGAAACTCACATGCATTTCTCTGAAAGAGAAGCAGTCTGTTCCAAGACTTCAATTCACTGTGCGAAGTGAATGGAGTGTTGCTTCACTTTCTAAATGCTGTCCTTTCAAAGAAAATCACTTTTGTTTGAAAGTGCCTTAAGCAACTTTCAAGCATTCACAAGAAACTCACTTGCATTTCTCTGAATGTGAAGCCTTCTCTTCCAACACTTCAATTCACAGTGCGAAGTGAATGGAGTGTTGCTTCACTTTCTAAAGGCTGTACTTTCAGAGAAAATCACTTTCCTTTGAAAGTGCCTTAAGCTACTTACAAGCATTCACAAGAAACTCACATGCCTTTCTCTGAAAGAGAAGCAGTCTGTTCCAATACTTCAATTCACTGTGCGAAGTGAATGGAGTGTTGCCTCACTTTCTAAATGCTGTCCTTTCAGAGAAAATCACTTTCCTTTGAAAGTGCCTTAAGCTACTTACAAGCATTAGGAAGAAACTCACATGCGTTTCTCTGAAAGAGAAGCAGTCTGTTCCAACACTTCAATTCACTGCACGAAGGGAATGGAGTGTTGCTTCACTTTCTAAATGCTCTCCATTCAGAGAAAATCACTCTCTTTTGAAACTGCCTTAAGCTACTTACAAGCATTCACAAGAAACTCACATTCGTTTCTCTGAAAGAGAAGCAGTATGTTCCAACACTTCAATTCACTGTGCGAAGTGAATGGAGTGTTGCAACAATTTCTAAATGCTGTCCTTTCAGAGATAATCACTTTCCTTTGAAAGTGCCTTAAGCTACTTACAAGCATTCACCAGAAACTCACATGCGTTTCTCTGAAAGAGAAGCAGTCTGTTACAACACTTCAATTCACTGTGCGAAGTGAATGGAGTGTTGCTTCACTTTCTAAATGCTGTCCTTTCAAAGAAAATCACTTTTGTTTGAAAGTGCCTTAAGCAACTTTTAAGCATTCACAAGAAACTCACTTGCATTTCTCTGAAAGAGAAGCCTTCTCTTCCAACACTTCAATTCACAGTGCGAAGTGAATGGAGTGTTGCTTCACTTTCTAAATGCTGTCCTTTCAGAGAAAATCACTTTCCTTTGAAAGTGCCTTAAGCTACTTTCAAGCGTTCACAAGAAACTCACATGCGTTTCTCTGAAAGAGAAGCAGTCTGTTCCAACACTTCAATTCACTGTGAGAAGTGAAAGGAGTGTTGCTTCACTTTCTAAATGCTGTCCTTATAGAGAAAATCACGTTCCTTTGAAAGTGCCTTTAGCTACTTTCAAGCATTCAGAAGAAACTCACATGCGTTTCTCAGAAAGAGAAGCAGTATGTTCCAACATTTCAATTCACTGTGCGAAGTGAATAGAGTGTTGCTTCACTTTCTAAATGCTGTCCTTTCAGAGAAAATCACTTTCATTTGAAAGTGCCTTAAGCTACTTACAGGCATTCAAAAGAAACTCACATGCATTTCTCTGAAAGAGAAGCAGTCTATTCCAACACTTCAATTCACTGTGCGAAGTGAATGGAGTGTTGCTTCACTTTCTAAATGCTGTTCTTTCAGAGAAAATCACTTTTGTTTGAAAGTGCCTCAAGCAACTTTCAAGCATTCACAAGAAACTCACTTGCATTTCTCTGAAAGAGAAGCCTTCTCTTCCAACACTTCAATTCACTGCACGAAGGGAATGGAGTGTTGCTTCACTTTCTAAATGCTGTCCTTTCAGAGAAAATCACTTTCCTTTGAAAGTGCCTTAAGCTACTTTCAAGCGTTCACAAGAAACTCACATGCGTTTCTCTCAAAGAGAAGCATTCTGTTTCAACACTTCAATTCATTGTGCAAAGTAAATGGAGTGTTGCTTCACTTTCTAAAGGCTGTCCTTTCAGAGAAAATCACTTTCCTTTGAAAGTGCCTTAAGCTACTTACAGGCATTCAACAGAAACTCACATGCGTTTCTCTGAAAGAGAAGCAGTCTGTTCCAACACTTCAATTCACAGTGCGAACTGAAGGGAGTGTTGCTTCACTTTCTAAATGCTGTCCTTTCAGAGAAAATCACGTTCCTTTGAAAGTGCCTTTAGCTACTTACAAGCATTCACCAGAAACTCACATGCGTTTCTCTGAAAGAGAAGCAGTCTGTTCCAACACTTCAATTCACTGTGCGAAGTGAATGGAGTGTTGCTTCACTTTCTAAATGCTGTCCTTTCAGAGAAAATCACTTTCCTTTGAAAATTCCTTAAGCTACTTACAAGCATTCAACAGAAACTCACATGTGTTTTTCTGAAAGAGTAGCAGTCTGTTCCAACACTTCAATTCACTGTGCGAAGTGAATGGAGTGTTGATTCACTTTCTAAATGCTGTCCTTTCTGAGAAAATCACTTTCCTTTGAAAGTGAATTAAGCTACTTACAAGCATTAGGAAGAAACTCATGCGTTTCTATGAAAGAGAAGCCTTCTCTTCCAACAATTCAATTCACTGTGGGAAGTGAATGGAGTGTTGCTTCACTTTCTAAATGCTGTCCTTTCAGAGAAAATCACTTTCCTTTAAAAGCGCCTTAAGCTACTTACAAGCATTAGGAAGAAACTCACATGCGTTTCTCTGAATGGGAAGCAGTCTGTTCCAACACTTCAATTCACTGCACGAAGGGAATGGAGTGTTGCTTCACTTTCTAAATGCTCTCCATTCAGAGAAAATCACTCTCTTTTGAAACTGCCTTAAGCTACTTACAAGCATTCACAAGAAACTCACATTCGTTTCTCTGAAAGAGAAGCAGTATGTTCCAACACTTCAATTCACTGTGCGAAGTGAATGGAGTGTTGTAACAATTTCTAAATGCTGTCCTATAAGAGATAATCACTTTCTTTTGAAAGTGCCTTAAGCTACTTACAAGCATTCACCAGAAACTCACATGCGTTTCTCTGAAAGAGAAGCAGTCTGTTCCAACAATTCAATTCACTGTGCGAAGTGAATGGAGTGTTGCTTCACTTTCTAAATGCTGTCCTTTCAGAGAAAATCACGTTCCTTTGAAAGTGCCTTTAGCTACTTTCAAGCATTCAGAAGAAACTCACATGCGTTTCTCAGAAAGAGAACAGTATGTTCCAACACTTCAATTCACTGTGCAAAGTGAATAGAGTGTTGCTTCACTTTCTAAATGCTGTCCTTTCAGAGAAAATCACTTTCCTTTGAAAGTGCCTTAAGCTACTTACAGGCATTCAACAGAAACTCATATGCATTTCTCTGAAAGAGAAGCAGTCTGTTCCAAGATTTCAATTCACTGTGCGAAGTGAATGGAGTGTTGCTTCACTTTCTAAATGCTGTCCTTTCAAAGAAAATCACTTTTGTATGAAAGTGCCTTAAGCAACTTTCAAGCATTCACAAGAAACTCACTTGCATTTCTCTGAAAGAGAAGCCTTCTCTTCCAACACTTCAATTCACAGTGCGAAGTGAATGGAGTGTTGCTTCACTTTCTAAAGGCTGCACTTTCAGAGAAAATCACTTTCCTTTGAAAGTGCCTTAAGCTACTTACAAGCATTCACAAGAAACTCACATGCCTTTCTCTGAAAGAGAAGCAGTCTGTTCCAACACTTCAATTCACTGTGCGAAGTGAATGGAGTGTTGCCTCACTTTCTAAATGCTGTCCTTTCAGAGAAAATCACTTTCCTTTGAAAGTGCCTTAAGCTACTTACAAGCATTAGGAAGAAACTCACATGCGTTTCTCTGAAAGAGAAGCAGTCTGTTCCAACACTTCAATTCACTGCACGAAGGGAATGGAGTGTTGCTTCACTTTCTAAATGCTCTCCATTCAGAGAAAATCACTCTCTTTTGAAACTGCCTTAAGCTACTTACAAGCATTCACAAGAAACTCACATTCGTTTCTCTGAAAGAGAAGCAGTCTGTTCCAACACTTCAATTCACTGTGCGAAGTTAATGGAGTGTTGCTTCACTTTCTAAATGCTGTTCTTTCAGAGAAAATCACTTTTGTTTGAAAGTGCCTTAAGCAACTTTCAAGCATTCACAAGAAACTCACTTGCATTTCTCTGAAAGAGAAGCCTTCTCTTCCAACACTTCAATTCACTGCACGAAGGGAATGGAGTGTTGCTTCACTTTCTAAATGCTGTCCTTTCAGAGAAAATCACTTTCCTTTGAAAGTGCCTTAAGCTACTTTCAAGCGTTCACAAGAAACTCACATGCGTTTCTCTCAAAGAGAAGCATTCTGTTTCAACACTTCAATTCACTGCGCAAAGTAAATGGAGTGTTGCTTCACTTTCTAAAGGCTGTCCTTTCAGAGAAAATCACTTTCCTTTGAAAGTGCCTTAAGCTACTTACAGGCATTCAACAGAAACTCACATGCGTTTCTCTGAAAGAGAAGCAGTCTGTTCCAACACTTCAATTCACTGTGCGAAGTGAATGGAGTGTTGCTTCACTTTCTAAATGCTGTCCTTTCAGAGAAAATCACGTTCCTTTGAAAGTGCCTTTAGCTACTTACAAGCATTCACCAGAAACTCACATGCGTTTCTCAGAAAGAGAACAGTATGTTCCAACACTTCAATTCACTGTGCGAAGTGAATAGAGTGTTGCTTCACTTTCTAAATGCTGTCCTTTCAGAGAAAATCACTTTCCTTTGAAAGTGCCTTAAGCTACTTACAGGCATTCAACAGAAACTCACATGCATTTCTCTGAAAGAGAAGCAGTCTGTTCCAAGACTTCAATTCACTGTGCGAAGTGAATGGAGTGTTGCTTCACTTTCTAAATGCTGTCCTTTCAAAGAAAATCACTTTTGTTTGAAAGTGCCTTAAGCAACTTTCAAGCATTCACAAGAAACTCACTTGCATTTCTCTGAAAGTGAAGCCTTCTCTTCCAACACTTCAATTCACAGTGCGAAGTGGAGTGTTGCTTCACTTTCTAAAGGCTGTACTTTCAGAGAAAATCACTTTCCTTTGAAAGTGCCTTAAGCTACTTACAAGCATTCACAAGAAACTCACATGCCTTTCTCTGAAAGAGAAGCAATCTGTTCCAAAACTTCAATTCACTGTGCGAAGTGAATGGAGTGTTGCCTCACTTTCTAAATGCTGTCCTTTCAGAGAAAATCACTTTCCTTTGAAAGTGCCTTAAGCTACTTACAAGCATTAGGAAGAAACTCACATGCGTTTCTCTGAAAGAGAAGCAGTCTGTTCCAACACTTCAATTCACTGCACGAAGGGAATGGAGTGTTGCTTCACTTTCTAAATGCTCTCCATTCAGAGAAAATCACTCTCTTTTGAAACTGCCTTAAGCTACTTACAAGCATTCACAAGAAACTCACATTCGTTTCTCTGAAAGAGAAGCAGTATGTTCCAACACTTCAATTCACTGTGCGAAGTGAATGGAGTGTTGCAACAATTTCTAAATGCTGTCCTTTCAGAGATAATCACTTTCCTTTGAAAGTGCCTTAAGCTACTTACAAGCATTCACCAGAAACTCACATGCGTTTCTCTGAAAGAGAAGCAGTCTGTTACAACACTTCAATTCACTGTGCGAAGTGAATGGAGTGTTGCTTCACTTTCTAAATGCTGTCCTTTCAAAGAAAATCACTTTTGTTTGAAAGTGCCTTAAGCAACTTTTAAGCATTCACAAGAAACTCACTTGCATTTCTCTGAAAGAGAAGCCTTCTCTTCCAACACTTCAATTCACAGTGCGAAGTGAATGGAGTGTTGCTTCACTTTCTAAATGCTGTCCTTTCAGAGAAAATCACTTTCCTTTGAAAGTGCCTTAAGCTACTTTCAAGCGTTCACAAGAAACTCACATGCGTTTCTCTGAAAGAGAAGCAGTCTGTTCCAACACTTCAATTCACTGTGAGAAGTGAATGGAGTGTTGCTTCACTTTCTAAATGCTGTCCTTATAGAGAAAATCACGTTCCTTTGAAAGTGCCTTTAGCTACTTTCAAGCATTCAGAAGAAACTCACATGCGTTTCTCAGAAAGAGAAGCAGTATGTTCCAACATTTCAATTCACTGTGCGAAGTGAATAGAGTGTTGCTTCACTTTCTAAATGCTGTCCTTTCAGAGAAAATCACCTTCATTTGAAAGTGCCTTAAGCTACTTACAGGCATTCAACAGAAACTCACATGCATTTCTCTGAAAGAGAAGCAGTCTATTCCAACACTTCAATTCACTGTGCGAAGTGAATGGAGTGTTGCTTCACTTTCTAAATGCTGTTCTTTCAGAGAAAATCACTTTTGTTTGAAAGTGCCTCAAGCAACTTTCAAGCATTCACAAGAAACTCACTTGCATTTCTCTGAAAGAGAAGCCTTCTCTTCCAACACTTCAATTCACTGCACGAAGGGAATGGAGTGTTGCTTCACTTTCTAAATGCTGTCCTTTCAGAGAAAATCACTTTCCTTTGAAAGTGCCTTAAGCTACTTTCAAGCGTTCACAAGAAACTCACATGCGTTTCTCTCAAAGAGAAGCATTCTGTTTCAACACTTCAATTCATTGTGCAAAGTAAATGGAGTGTTGCTTCACTTTCTAAAGGCTGTCCTTTCAGAGAAAATCACTTTCCTTTGAAAGTGCCTTAAGCTACTTACAGGCATTCAACAGAAACTCACATGCGTTTCTCTGAAAGAGAAGCAGTCTGTTCCAACACTTCAATTCACAGTGCGAACTGAAGGGAGTGTTGCTTCACTTTCTAAATGCTGTCCTTTCAGAGAAAATCACGTTCCTTTGAAAGTGCCTTTAGCTACTTACAAGCATTCACCAGAAACTCACATGCGTTTCTCAGAAAGAGAACAGTATGTTCCAACACTTCAATTCACTGTGCGAAGTGAATAGAGTGTTGCTTCACTTTCTAAATGCTGTCCTTTCAGAGAAAATCACTTTCCTTTGAAAGTGCCTTAAGCTACTTACAGGCATTCAACAGAAACTCACATGCATTTCTCTGAAAGAGAAGCAGTCTGTTCCAAGACTTCAATTCACTGTGCGAAGTGAATGGAGTGTTGCTTCACTTTCTAAATGCTGTCCTTTCAAAGAAAATCACTTTTGTTTGAAAGTGCCTTAAGCAACTTTCAAGCATTCACAAGAAACTCACTTGCATTTCTCTGAAAGAGAAGCCTTCTCTTCCAACACTTCAATTCACAGTGCGAAGTGAATGGAGTGTTACTTCACTTTCTAAAGGCTGTACTTTCAGAGAAAATCACTTTCCTTTGAAAGTGCCTTAAGCTACTTACAAGCATTCACAAGAAACTCACATGCCTTTCTCTGAAAGAGAAGCAGTCTGTTCCAACACTTCAATTCACTGTGCGAAGTGAATGGAGTGTTGCCTCACTTTCTAAATGCTGTCCTTTCAGAGAAAATCACTTTCCTTTGAAAGTGCCTTAAGCTACTTACAAGCATTAGGAAGAAACTCACATGCGTTTCTCTGAATGGGAAGCAGTCTGTTCCAACACTTCAATTCACTGTGCGAAGTGAATGGAGTGTTGCTTCACTTTCTAAATGCTGTCCTTTCAAAGAAAATCACTTTTGTTTGAAAGTGCCTTAAGCAACTTTCAAGCATTCACAAGAAACTCACTTGCATTTCTCTGAAAGAGAATCCTTCTCTTCCAACACTTCAATTCACAGTGCGAAGTCAATGGAGTGTTGCTTCACTTTCTAAAGGCTGTACTTTCAGAGAAAATCACTTTCCTTTGAAAGTGCCTTAAGCTACTTACAAGCATTCACAAGAAACTCACATGCCTTTCTCTGAAAGAGAAGCAGTCTGTTCCAACACTTCAATTCACTGTGCGAAGTGAATGGAGTGTTGCCTCACTTTCTAAATGCTGTCCTTTCAGAGAAAATCACTTTCCTTTGAAAGTGCCTTAAGCTACTTACAAGCATTAGGAAGAAACTCACATGCGTTTCTCTGAATGGGAAGCAGTCTGTTCCAACACTTCAATTCACTGTGCGAAGTGAATGGAGTGTTGCTTCACTTTCTAAATGCTGTCCTTTCAAAGAAAATCACTTTTGTTTGAAAGTGCCTTAAGCAACTTTCAAGCATTCACAAGAAACTCACTTGCATTTCTCTGAAAGAGAAGCCTTCTCTTCCAACACTTCAATTCACAGTGCGAAGTCAATGGAGTGTTGCTTCACTTTCTAAAGGCTGTACTTTCAGAGAAAATCACTTTCCTTTGAAAGTGCCTTAAGCTACTTACAAGCATTCACAAGAAACTCACATGCCTTTCTCTGAAAGAGAAGCAGTCTGTTCCAACACTTCAATTCACTGTGCGAAGTGAATGGAGTGTTGCCTCACTTTCTAAATGCTGTCCTTTCAGAGAAAATCACTTTCCTTTGAAAGTGCCTTAAGCTACTTATAAGCATTAGGAAGAAACTCACATGCGTTTCTCTGAATGGGAAGCAGTCTGTTCCAACACTTCAATTCACTGCACGAAGGGAATGGAGTGTTGCTTCACTTTCTATATGCTCTCCATTCAGAGAAAATCACTCTCTTTTGAAACTGCCTTAAGCTACTTACAAGCATTCACAAGAAACTCACATTCGTTTCTCTGAAAGAGAAGCAGTATGTTCCAACACTTCAATTCACTGTGCGAAGTGAATGGAGTGTTACAACAATTTCTAAATGCTGTCCTTTCAGAGATAATCACTTTCCTTTGAAAGTGCCTTAAGCTACTTACAAGCATTCACCAGAAACTCACATGCGTTTCTCTGAAAGAGAAGCAGTCTGTTCCAACACTTCAATTCACTGTGCGAAGTGAATGGAGTGTTGCTTCACTTTCTAAATGCTGTCCTTTCAAAGAAAATCACTTTTGTTTGAAAGTGCCTTAAGCAACTTTTAAGCATTCACAAGAAACTCACTTGCATTTCTCTGAAAGAGAAGCCTTCTTTTCCAACAATTCAATTCACAGTGCGAAGTGAATGGAGTGTTGCTTCACTTTCTAAATGCTGTCCTTTCAGAGAAAATCACTTTCCTTTGAAAGTGCCTTAAGCTACTTTCAAGCGTTCACAAGAAACTCACATGCGTTTCTCTGAAAGAGAAGCAGTCTGTTCCAACACTTCAATTCACTGTGCGAAGTGAATGGAGTGTTGCTTCACTTTCTAAATGCTGTCCTTTCAGAGAAAATCACGTTCCTTTGAAAGTGCCTTTAGCTACTTTCAAGCATTCAGAAGAAACTCACATGCGTTTCTCAGAAAGAGAAGCAGTATGTTCCAACATTTCAATTCACTGTGCGAAGTGAATAGAGTGTTGCTTCACTTTCTAAATGCTGTCCTTTCAGAGAAAATCACTTTCATTTGAAAGTGCCTTAAGCTACTTACAGGCATTCAACAGAAACTCACATGCATTTCTCTGAAAGAGAAGCAGTCTGTTCCAACACTTCAATTCACTGTGCGAAGTGAATGGAGTGTTGCTTCACTTTCTAAATGCTGTACTTTCAGAGAAAATCACTTTTGTTTGAAAGTGCCTTTAGCATCTTTCAAGCATTCACAAGAAACTCACTTGCATTTCTCTGAAAGAGAAGCCTTCTCTTCCAACACTTCAATTCACTGCACGAAGGGAATGGAGTGTTGCTTCACTTTCTAAAGGCTGTCCTTTCAGAGAAAATCACTTTCCTTTGAAAGTGCCTTAAGCTATTACAGGCATTCACCAGAAACTCACATGCGTATCTCTGAAAGAGAAGCAGTCTGTTCCAACACTTCAATTCACTGTGCGAAGTGAATGGAGTGTTGCTTCACTTTCTAAATGCTGTCCTTTCAGAGAAAATCACTTTCTTTGGAAATTCCTTAAGCTACTTACAAGCATTCAACAGAAACTCACATGTGTTTTTCTGAAAGAGAAGCAGTCTGATCCAACACTTCAATTCACTGTGCGAAGTGAATGGAGTGTTGATTCACTTTCTAAATGCTCTCCTTTCTGAGAAAATCACTTTCCTTTGAAAGTGCCTTAAGCTACTTACAAGCATTAGGAAGAAACTCACATGCGTTTCTCTGAATGGGAAGCAGTCTGTTCCAACACTTCAATTCACTGCACGAAGGGAATGGAGTGTTGCTTCACTTTCTAAATGCTCTCCATTCAGAGAAAATCACTCTCTTTTGAAACTGTCTTAAGCTACTTACAAGCATTCACAAGAAACTCACATTCGTTTCTCTAAAAGAGAAGCAGTATGTTCCAACACTTCAATTCACTGTGCGAAGTGAATGGAGTGATGCAACAATTTCTAAATGCTGTCCTATCAGAGATAATCACTTTCCTTTGAAAGTGCCTTAAGCTACTTTCAAGCGTTCACAAGAAACTCACATGCGTTTCTCTCAAAGAGAAGCATTCTGTTTCAACACTTCAATTCATTGTGCAAAGTAAATGGAGTGTTGCTTCACTTTCTAAAGACTGTCCTTTCAGAGAAAATCACTTTCCTTTGAAAGTGCCTTAAGCTACTTACAGGCATTCAACAGAAACTCACATGCGTTTCTCTGAAAGAGAAGCAGTCTGTTCCAACACTTCAATTCACTGTGCGAAGTGAATGGAGTGTTGCTTCACTTTCTAAATGCTGTCCTTTCAGAGAAAATCATGTTCCTTTGAAAGTGCCTTTAGCTACTTACAAGCATTAACCAGAAACTCACATGCGTTTCTCAGAAAGAGAACAGTATGTTCCAACACTTCAATTCACTGTGCGAAGTGAATAGAGTGTTGCTTCACTTTCTAAATGCTGTCCTTTCAGAGAAAATCACTTTCCTTTGAAAGTGCCTTAAGCTACTTACCGGCATTCAACAGAAACTCACATGCATTTCTCTGAAAGAGAAGCAGTCTGTTCCAAGACTTCAATTCACTGTGCGAAGTGAATGGAGTGTTGCTTCACTTTCTAAAGGCTGTACTTTCAAAGAAAATCACTTTTGTTTGAAAGTGCCTTAAGCAACTTTCAAGCATTCACAAGAAACTCACTTGCATTTCTCTGAAAGAGAAGCCTTCTCTTCCAACACTTCAATTCACAGTGCGAAGTGAATGGAGTGTTGCTTCACTTTCTAAAGGCTGTACTTTCAGAGAAAATCACTTTCCTTTGAAAGTGCCTTAAGCTACTTACAAGCATTAGGAAGAAACTCACATTCGTTTCTCTGAATGGGAAGCAGTCTGTTCCAACACTTCAATTCACTGTGCGAAGTGAATGGAGTGTTGCTTCACTTTCTAAATGCTGTCCTTTCAAAGAAAATCACTTTTGTTTGAAAGTGCCTTAAGCAACTTTCAAGCATTCACAAGAAACTCACTTGCATTTCTCTGAAAGAGAAGCCTTCTCTTCCAACACTTCAATTCACAGTGCGAAGTGAATGGAGTGTTGCTTCACTTTCTAAAGGCTGTACTTTCAGAGAAAATCACTTTCCTTTGAAAGTGCCTTAAGCTACTTACAAGCATTCACAAGAAACTCACATGCCTTTCTCTGAAAGAGAAGCAGTCTGTTCCAACACTTCAATTCACTGTGCGAAGTGAATGGAGTGTTGCCTCACTTTCTAAATGCTGTCCTTTCAGAGAAAATCACTTTCCTTTGAAAGTGCCTTAAGCTACTTACAAGCATTAGGAAGAAACTCACATGCGTTTCTCTGAATGGGAAGCAGTCTGTTCCAACACTTCAATTCACTGCACGAAGGGAATGGAGTGTTGCTTCACTTTCTATATGCTCTCCATTCAGAGAAAATCACTCTCTTTTGAAACTGCCTTAAGCTACTTACAAGCATTCACAAGAAACTCACATTCGTTTCTCTGAAAGAGAAGCAGTATGTTCCAACACTTCAATTCACTGTGCGAAGTGAATGGAGTGTTACAACAATTTCTAAATGCTGTCCTTTCAGAGATAATCACTTTCCTTTGAAAGTGCCTTAAGCTACTTACAAGCATTAACCAGAAACTCACATGCGTTTCTCTGAAAGAGAAGCAGTCTGTTCCAACACTTCAATTCACTGTGCGAAGTGAATGGAGTGTTGCTTCACTTTCTAAATGCTGTCCTTTCAAAGAAAATCACTTTTGTTTGAAAGTGCCTTAAGCAACTTTTAAGCATTCACAAGAAACTCACTTGCATTTCTCTGAAAAAGAAGCCTTCTCTTCCAACACTTCAATTCACAGTGCGAAGTGAATGGAGTGTTGCTTCACTTTCTAAATGCTGTCCTTTCAGAGAAAATCACTTTCCTTTGAAAGTGCCTTAAGCTACTTTCAAGCGTTCACAAGAAACTCACATGCGTTTCTCTGAAAGAGAAGCAGTCTGTTCCAACACTTCAATTCACTGTGAGAAGTGAATGGAGTGTTGCTTCACTATCTAAATGCTGTCCTTTCAGAGAAAATCACGTTCCTTTGAAAGTGCCTTTAGCTACTTTCAAGCATTCAGAAGAAACTCACATGCGTTTCTCAGAAAGAGAAGCAGTATGTTCCAACATTTCAATTCACTGTGCGAAGTGAATAGAGTGTTGCTTCACTTTCTAAATGCTGTCCTTTCAGAGAAAATCACTTTCATTTGAAAGTGCCTTAAGCTACTTACAGGCATTCAACAGAAACTCACATGCATTTCTCTGAAAGAGAAGCAGTCTGTTCCAACACTTCAATTCACTGTGCGAAGTGAATGGAGTGTTGCTTCACTTTCTAAATGCTGTACTTTCAGAGAAAATCACTTTTGTTTGAAAGTGCCTTAAGCAACTTTCAAGCATTCACAAGAAACTCACTTGCATTTCTCTGAAAGAGAAGCCTTCTCTTCCAACACTTCAATTCACTGCACGAAGGGAATGGAGTGTTGCTTCACTTTCTAAATGCTGTCCTTTCAGAGAAAATCACTTTCCTTTGAAAGTGCCTTAAGCTACTTTCAAGCGTTCACAAGAAACTCACATGCGTTTCTCTCAAAGAGAAGCATTCTGTTTCAACACTTCAATTCACTATGCAAATTAAATGGAGTGTTGCTTCACTTTCTAAAGGCTGTCCTTTCAGAGAAAATCACTTTCCTTTGAAAGTGCCTTAAGCTATTACAGGCATTCACCAGAAACTCACATGCGTTTCTCTGAAAGAGAAGCAGTCTGTTCCAACACTTCAATTCACTGTGCGAAGTGAATGGAATGTTGCTTCACTTTCTAAATGCTGTCCTTTCAGAGAAAATCACTTTCTTTGGAAATTCCTTAAGCTACTTACAAGCATTCAACAGAAACTCACATGTGTTTTTCTGAAAGAGAAGCAGTCTGATCCAACACTTCAATTCACTGCGCGAAGTGAATGGAGTGTTGATTCACTTTCTAAATGCTGTCCTTTCTGAGAAAATCACTTTCCTTTGAAAGTGAATTAAGCTACTTACAAGCATTAGGAAGAAACTCATGCGTTTCTATGAAAGAGAAGTCTTCTCTTCCAACACTTCAATTCACTGTGGGAAGTGAATGGAGTGTTGCTTCACTTTCTAAATGCTGTCCTTTCAGAGAAAATCACTTTCCTTTGAAAGTGCCTTAAGATACTTACAAGCATTAGGAAGAAACTCACATGCGTTTCTCTGAATGGGAAGCAGTCTGTTCCAACACTTCAATTCACTGCACGAAGGGAATGGAGTGTTGCTTCACTTTCTAAATGCTCTCCATTCAGAGAAAATCACTCTCTTTTGAAACTGTCTTAAGCTACTTACAAGCATTCACAAGAAACTCACATTCGTTTCTCTAAATGAGAAGCAGTATGTTCCAACACTTCAATTCACTGTGCGAAGTGAATGGAGTGTTGCAACAATTTCTAAATGCTGTCCTATCAGAGATAATCACTTTCCTTTGAAAGTGCCTTAAGCTACTTTCAAGCGTTCACAAGAAACTCACATGCGTTTCTCTCAAAGAGAAGCATTCTGTTTCAACACTTCAATTCATTGTGCAAAGTAAATGGAGTGTTGCATCACTTTCTAAAGACTGTCCTTTCAGAGAAAATCACTTTCCTTTGAAAGTGCCTTAAGCTACTTACAGGCATTCAACAGAAACTCACATGCGTTTCTCTGAAAGAGAAGCAGTCTGTTCCAACACTTCAATTCACTGTGCGAAGTGAATGGAGTGTTGCTTCACTTTCTAAATGCTGTCCTTTCAGAGAAAATCATGTTCCTTTGAAAGTGCCTTTAGCTACTTACAAGCATTCACCAGAAACTCACATGCGTTTCTCAGAAAGAGAACAGTATGTTCCAACACTTCAATTCACTGTGCGAAGTGAATAGAGTGTTGCTTCACTTTCTAAATGCTGTCCTTTCAGAGAAAATCACTTTCTTTTGAAAGTGCCTTAAGCTACTTACAGGCATTCAACAGAAACTCACATGCATTTCTCTGAAAGAAAAGCAGTCTGTTCCAAGACTTCAATTCACTGTGCAAAGTGAATGGAGTGTTGCTTCACTTTCTAAATGCTGTCCTTTCAAAGAAAATCACTTTTGTTTGAAAGTGCCTTAAGCAACTTTCAAGCATTCACAAGAAACTCACTTGCATTTCTCTGAAAGAGAAGCCTTCTCTTCCAACACTTCAATTCACAGTGCGAAGTGAATGGAGTGTTGCTTCACTTTCTAAAGGCTGTACTTTCAGAGAAAATCACTTTCCTTTGAAAGTGCCTTAAGCTACTTACAAGCATTCACAAGAAACTCACATGCCTTTCTCTGAAAGAGAAGCTGTCTGTTCCAACACTTCAATTCACTGTGCGAAGTGAATGGAGTGTTGCCTCACTTTCTAAATGCTGTCCTATCAGAGAAAATCACTTTCCTTTGAAAGTGCCTTAAGCTACTTACAAGCATTAGGAAGAAACTCACATGCGTTTCTCTGAATGGGAAGCAGTCTGTTCCAACACTTCAATTCACTGTGCGAAGTGAATGGAGTGTTGCTTCACTTTCTAAATGCTGTCCTTTCAAAGAAAATCACTTTTGTTTGAAAGTGCCTTAAGCAACTTTCAAGCATTCACAAGAAACTCACTTGCATTTCTCTGAAAGAGAAGCCTTCTCTTCCAACACTTCAATTCACTGTGCGAAGTGAATGGAGTGTTGCTTCACTTTCTAAAGGCTGTACTTTCAGAGAAAATCACTTTCCTTTGAAAGTGCCTTAAGCTACTTACAAGCATTCACAAGAAACTCACATGCCTTTCTCTGAAAGAGAAGCAGTCTGTTCCAACACTTCAATTCACTGTGCGAAGTGAATGGAGTGTTGCCTCACTTTCTAAATGCTGTCCTTTCAGAGAAAATCACTTTCCTTTGAAAGTGCCTTAAGCTACTTACAAGCATTAGGAAGAAACTCACATGCGTTTCTCTGAATGGGAAGCAGTCTGTTCCAACCCTTCAATTCACTGCACGAAGGGAATGGAGTGTTGCTTCACTTTCTATATGCTCTCCATTCAGAGAAAATCACTCTCTTTTGAAACTGCCTTAAGCTACATACAAGCATTCACAAGAAACTCACATTCGTTTCTCTGAAAGAGAAGCAGTATGTTCCAACACTTCAATTCACTGTGCGAAGTGAATGGAGTGTTACAACAATTTCTAAATGCTGTCCTTTCAGAGATAATCACTTTCCTTTGAAAGTGCCTTAAGCTACTTACAAGCATTCACCAGAAACTCACATGCGTTTCTCTGAAAGAGAAGCAGTCTGTTCCAACACTTCAATTCACTGTGCGAAGTGAATGGAGTGTTGCTTCACTTTCTAAATGCTGTCCTTTCAAAGAAAATCACTTTTGTTTGAAAGTGCCTTAAGCAACTTTTAAGCATTCACAAGAAACTCACTTGCATTTCTCTGAAAGAGAAGCCTTCTCTTCCAACACTTCAATTCACAGTGCGAAGTGAATGGAGTGTTGCTTCACTTTCTAAATGCTGTCCTTTCAGAGAAAATCACTTTCCTTTGAAAGTGCCTTAAGCTACTTTCAAGCGTTCACAAGAAACTCACATGCGTTTCTCTGAAAGAGAAGCAGTCTGTTCCAACACTTCAATTCACTGTGCGAAGTGAATGGAGTGTTGCTTCACTTTCTAAATGCTGTCCTTTCAGAGAAAATCACGTTCCTTTGAAAGTGCCTTTAGCTACTTTCAAGCATTCAGAAGAAACTCACATGCGTTTCTCAGAAAGAGAAGCAGTATGTTCCAACATTTCAATTCACTGTGCGAAGTGAATCGAGTGTTGCTTCACTTTCTAAATGCTGTCCTTTCAGAGAAAATCACTTTCATTTGAAAGTGCCTTAAGCTACTTACAGGCATTCAACAGAAACTCACATGCATTTCTCTGAAAGAGAAGCAGTCTGTTCCAACACTTCAATTCACTGTGCGAAGTGAATGGAGTGTTGCTTCACTTTCTAAATGCTGTACTTTCAGAGAAAATCACTTTTGTTTGAAAGTGCCTTAAGCAACTTTCAAGCATTCACAAGAAACTCACTTGCATTTCTCTGAAAGAGAAGCCTTCTCTTCCAACACTTCAATTCACTGCACGAAGGGAATGGAGTGTTGCTTCACTTTCTAAATGCTGTCCTTTCAGAGAAAATCACTTTCCTTTGAAAGTGCCTTAAGCTACTTTCAAGCGTTCACAAGAAACTCACATGCGTTTCTCTCAAAGAGAAGCATTCTGTTTCAACACTTCAATTCACTATGCAAAGTAAATGGAGTGTTGCTTCACTTTCTAAAGGCTGTCCTTTCAGAGAAAATCACTTTCCTTTGAAAGTGCCTTAAGCTATTACAGGCATTCACCAGAAACTCACATGCGTTTCTCTGAAAGAGAAGCAGTCTGTTCCAACACTTCAATTCACTGTGCGAAGTGAATGGAATGTTGCTTCACTTTCTAAATGCTGTCCTTTCAGAGAAAATCACTTTCTTTGGAAATTCCTTAAGCTACTTACAAGCATTCAACAGAAACTCACATGTGTTTTTCTGAAAGAGAAGCAGTCTGATCCAACACTTCAATTCACTGCGCGAAGTGAATGGAGTGTTGATTCACTTTCTAAATGCTGTCCTTTCTGAGAAAATCACTTTCCTTTGAAAGTGAATTAAGCTACTTACAAGCATTAGGAAGAAACTCATGCGTTTCTATGAAAGAGAAGCCTTCTCTTCCAACACTTCAATTCACTGTGGGAAGTGAATGGAGTGTTGCGTCACTTTCTAAATGCTGTCCTTTCAGAGAAAATCACTTTCCTTTGAAAGTGCCTTAAGCTACTTACAAGCATTAGGAAGAAACTCACATGCGTTTCTCTGAATGGGAAGCAGTCTGTTCCAACACTTCAATTCACTGCACGAAGGGAATGGAGTGTTGCTTCACTTTCTAAATGCTCTCCATTCAGAGAAAATCACTCTCTTTTGAAACTGTCTTAAGCTACTTACAAGCATTCACAAGAAACTCACATTCGTTTCTCTAAAAGAGAAGCAGTATGTTCCAACACTTCAATTCACTGTGCGAAGTGAATGGAGTGTTGCAACAATTTCTAAATGCTGTCCTATCAGAGATAATCACTTTCCTTTGAAAGTGCCTTAAGCTACTTACAAGCATTCACCAGAAACTCACATGCGTTTCTCTGAAAGAGAAGCAGTCTGTTCCAACACTTCAATTCACTGTGCGAAGTGAATGGAGTGTTGCTTCACTTTCTAAATGCTGTCCTTTCAGAGAAAATCACGTTCCTTTGAAAGTGCCTTTAGCTACTTTCAAGCATTCAGAAGAAACTCACATGCGTTTCTCAGAAAGAGAACAGTATGTTCCAACACTTCAATTCACTGTGCAAAGTGAATAGAGTGTTGCTTCACATTCTAAATGCTGTTCTTTCAGAGAAAATCACTTTCCTTTGAAAGTGCCTTAAGCTACTTACAGGCATTCAACAGAAACTCACATGCATTTCTCTGAAAGAGAAGCAGTCTGTTCCAAGACTTCAATTCACTGTGCGAAGTGAATGGAGTGTTGCTTCACTTTCTAAATGCTGTCCTTTCAGAGAAAATCACTTTCTTTGGAAATTCCTTAAGCTACTTACAAGCATTCAACAGAAACTCACATGTGTTTTTCTGAAAGAGAAGCAGTCTGATCCAACACTTCAATTCACTGCGCGAAGTGAATGGAGTGTTGATTCACTTTCTAAATGCTGTCCTTTCTGAGAAAATCACTTTCCTTTGAAAGTGAATTAAGCTACTTACAAGCATTAGGAAGAAACTCATGCGTTTCTATGAAAGAGAAGCCTTCTCTTCCAACAATTCAATTCACTGTGGGAAGTGAATGGAGTGTTGCGTCACTTTCTAAATGCTGTCCTTTCAGAGAAAATCACTTTCCTTTGAAAGTGCCTTAAGCTACTTACAAGCATTAGGAAGAAACTCACATGCGTTTCTCTGAATGGGAAGCAGTCTGTTCCAACACTTCAATTCACTGCACGAAGGGAATGGAGTGTTGCTTCACTTTCTAAATGCTCTCCATTCAGAGAAAATCACTCTCTTTTGAAACTGTCTTAAGCTACTTACAAGCATTCACCAGAAACTCACATGAGTTTCTCTGAAAGAAAAGCAGTCTGTTCCAACACTTCAATTCACTGTGCGAAGTGAATGGAGTGTTGCTTCACTTTCTAAATGCTGTCCTTTCAGAGAAAATCACGTTCCTTTGAAAGTGCCTTTAGCTACTTTCAAGCATTCAGAAGAAACTCACATGCGTTTCTCAGAAAGAGAACAGTATGTTCCAACACTTCAATTCACTGTGCAAAGTGAATAGAGTGTTGCTTCACATTCTAAATGCTGTTCTTTCAGAGAAAATCACTTTCCTTTGAAAGTGCCTTAAGCTACTTACAGGCATTCAACAGAAACTCACATGCATTTCTCTGAAAGAGAAGCAGTCTGTTCCAAGACTTCAATTCACTGTGCGAAGTGAATGGAGTGTTGCTTCACTTTCTAAATGCTGTCCTTTCAAAGAAAATCACTTTTGTATGAAAGTGCCTTAAGCAACTTTCAAGCATTCACAAGAAACTCACTTGCATTTCTCTGAAAGAGAAGCCTTCTCTTCCAACACTTCAATTCACAGTGCGAAGTGAATGGAGTGTTGCTTCACTTTCTAAAGGCTGTACTTTCAGAGAAAATCACTTTCCTTTGAAAGTGCCTTAAGCTACTTACAAGCATTCACAAGAAACTCACATGCCTTTCTCTGAAAGAGAAGCAGTCTGTTCCAACACTTCAATTCACAGTGCGAAGTGAATGAAGTGTTGCTTCACTTTCTAAATGCTGTCCTTTCAGAGAAAATCACTTTCCTTTGAAAGTGCCTTAAGCTACTTTCAAGCGTTCACAAGAAACTCACATGCGTTTCTCTGAAAGAGAAGCAGTCTGTTCCAACACTTCAATTCACTGTGCGAAGTGAATGGAGTGTTGCTTCACTTTCTAAATGCTGTCCTTTCAGAGAAAATCACGTTCCTTTGAAAGTGCCTTTAGCTACTTTCAAGCATTCAGAAGAAACTCACATGCGTTTCTCAGAAAGAGAAGCAGTATGTTCCAACATTTCAATTCACTGTGCGAAGACAATAGAGTGTTGCTTCACTTTCTAAATGCTGTCCTTTCAGAGAAAATCACTTTCATTAGAAAGTGCCTTAAGCTACTTACAGGCATTCAACAGAAACTCACATGCATTTCTCTGAAAGAGAAGCAGTCTGTTCCAACACTTCAATTCACTGTGCGAAGTGAATGGAGTGTTGCTTCACTTTCTAAATGCTGTACTTTCAGAGAAAATCACTTTTGTTTGAAAGTGCCTTATGCAACTTTCAAGCATCCACAAGAAACTCACTTGCATTTCTCTGAAAGAGAAGCCTTCTCTTCCAACACTTAAATTCACTGCACGAAGGGAATGAAGTGTTGCTTCACATTCTAAATGCTGTCCTTTCAGAGAAAATCACTTTCCTTTGAAAGTGCCTTAAGCTACTTTCAAGCGTTCACAAGAAACTCACATGCGTTTCTCTCAAAGAGAAGCATTCTGTTTCAACACTTCAATTCACTGTGCAAAGTAAATGGAGTGTTGCTTCACTTTCTCAATGCTGTCCTTTCAGAGAAAATCACTTTCCTTTGAAAGTGTTTTAAGGTACTTACAAGCATTCACAAGAAACACAAATGCGTTTCTATGAAAGAGAAGCAGTCTGTTCCAGCACTTCAATTCACTGCACGAAGGGAATGGAGTGTTGCTTTACTTTCTAAATGCTGTCCTTTCAGAGAAAATCACTTTCCTTTGAAAGTGCCTTAAGCTACTTAAAAGCATTCAACAAAAACTCACATGCATTTCTCTGAAAGAGAAGCAGTCTGTTCCAACACTTCAATTCACTGTGCGAAGTGAATGGAGTGTTGCTTCACTTTCTAAATGCTCTCTTTTCAGAGAAAGTCACTTTCTTTTGAAACTACCTTAAGCTATTTACAAGCATTCACACGAAACTCACATGCCTTTCTCTGAAAGAGAAGCAGTCTGTTCCAACACTTCAATTCACTGTGCGAAGTGAATGGAGTGTTGCCTCACTTTCTAAATGCTGTCCTTTCAGAGAAAATCACTTTCCTTTGAAAGTGCCTTAAGCTACTTACAAGCATTAGGAAGAAACTCACATGCGTTTCTCTGAATGGGAAGCAGTCTGTTCCAACACTTCAATTCACTGCACGAAGGGAATGGAGTGTTGCTTCACTTTCTATATGCTCTCCATTCAGAGAAAATCACTCTCTTTTGAAACTGCCTTAAGCTACTTACAAGCATTCACAAGAAACTCACATTCGTTTCTCTGAAAGAGAAGCAGTATGTTCCAACACTTCAATTCACTGTGCGAAGTGAATGGAGTGTTACAACAATTTCTAAATGCTGTCCTTTCAGAGATAATCACTTTCCTTTGAAAGTGCCTTAAGCTACTTACAAGCATTAACCAGAAACTCACATGCGTTTCTCTGAAAGAGAAGCAGTCTGTTCCAACACTTCAATTCACTGTGCGAAGTGAATGGAGTGTTGCTTCACTTTCTAAATGCTGTCCTTTCAAAGAAGATCACTTTTGTTTGAAAGTGCCTTAAGCAACTTTTAAGCATTCACAAGAAACTCACTTGCATTTCTCTGAAAGAGAAGCCTTCTCTTCCAACACTTCAATTCACAGTGCGAAGTGAATGGAGTGTTGCTTCACTTTCTAAATGCTGTCCTTTCAGAGAAAATCACTTTCCTTTGAAAGTGCCTTAAGCTACTTTCAAGCGTTCACAAGAAACTCACATGCGTTTCTCTGAAAGAGAAGCAGTCTGTTCCAACACTTCAATTCACTGTGAGAAGTGAATGGAGTGTTGCTTCACTATCTAAATGCTGTCCTTTCAGAGAAAATCACGTTCCTTTGAAAGTGCCTTTAGCTACTTTCAAGCATTCAGAAGAAACTCACATGCGTTTCTCAGAAAGAGAAGCAGTATGTTCCAACATTTCAATTCACTGTGCGAAGTGAATAGAGTGTTGCTTCACTTTCTAAATGCTGTCCTTTCAGAGAAAATCACTTTCATTTGAAAGTGCCTTAAGCTACTTACAGGCATTCAACAGAAACTCACATGCATTTCTCTGAAAGAGAAGCAGTCTGTTCCAACACTTCAATTCACTGTGCGAAGTGAATGGAGTGTTGCTTCACTTTCTAAATGCTGTACTTTCAGAGAAAATCACTTTTGTTTGAAAGTGCCTTATGCAACTTTCAAGCATTCACAAGAAACTCACTTGCATTTCTCTGAAAGAGAAGCCTTCTCTTCCAACACTTCAATTCACTGCACGAAGGGAATGAAGTGTTGCTTCACATTCTAAATGCTGTCCTTTCAGAGAAAATCACTTTCCTTTGAAAGTGCCTTAAGCTACTTTCAAGCGTTCACAAGAAACTCACATGCGTTTCTCTCAAAGAGAAGCATTCTGTTTCAACACTTCAATTCACTGTGCAAAGTAAATGGAGTGTTGCTTCACTTTCTCAATGCTGTCCTTTCAGAGAAAATCACTTTCCTTTGAAAGTGTTTTAAGGTACTTACAAGCATTCACAAGAAACACAAATGCGTTTCTATGAAAGAGAAGCAGTCTGTTCCAGCACTTCAATTCACTGCACGAAGGGAATGGAGTGTTGCTTTACTTTCTAAATGCTGTCCTTTCAGAGAAAATCACTTTCCTTTGAAAGTGCCTTAAGCTACTTAAAAGCATTCAACAAAAACTCACATGCATTTCTCTGAAAGAGAAGCAGTCTGTTCCAACACTTCAATTCACTGTGCGAAGTGAATGGAGTGTTGCTTCACTTTCTAAATGCTCTCTTTTCAGAGAAAGTCACTTTCTTTTGAAACTACCTTAAGCTATTTACAAGCATTCACACGAAACTCACATGCCTTTCTCTGAAAGAGAAGCAGTCTGTTCCAACACTTCAATTCACTGTGCGAAGTGAATGGAGTGTTGCCTCACTTTCTAAATGCTGTCCTTTCAGAGAAAATCACTTTCCTTTGAAAGTGCCTTAAGCTACTTACAAGCATTAGGAAGAAACTCACATGCGTTTCTCTGAATGGGAAGCAGTCTGTTCCAACACTTCAATTCACTGCACGAAGGGAATGGAGTGTTGCTTCACTTTCTATATGCTCTCCATTCAGAGAAAATCACTCTCTTTTGAAACTGCCTTAAGCTACTTACAAGCATTCACAAGAAACTCACATTCGTTTCTCTGAAAGAGAAGCAGTATGTTCCAACACTTCAATTCACTGTGCGAAGTGAATGGAGTGTTACAACAATTTCTAAATGCTGTCCTTTCAGAGATAATCACTTTCCTTTGAAAGTGCCTTAAGCTACTTACAAGCATTAACCAGAAACTCACATGCGTTTCTCTGAAAGAGAAGCAGTCTGTTCCAACACTTCAATTCACTGTGCGAAGTGAATGGAGTGTTGCTTCACTTTCTAAATGCTGTCCTTTCAAAGAAAATCACTTTTGTTTGAAAGTGCCTTAAGCAACTTTTAAGCATTCACAAGAAACTCACTTGCATTTCTCTGAAAGAGAAGCCTTCTCTTCCAACACTTCAATTCACAGTGCGAAGTGAATGGAGTGTTGCTTCACTTTCTAAATGCTGTCCTTTCAGAGAAAATCACTTTCCTTTGAAAGTGCCTTAAGCTACTTTCAAGCGTTCACAAGAAACTCACATGCGTTTCTCTGAAAGAGAAGCAGTCTGTTCCAACACTTCAATTCACTGTGAGAAGTGAATGGAGTGTTGCTTCACTATCTAAATGCTGTCCTTTCAGAGAAAATCACGTTCCTTTGAAAGTGCCTTTAGCTACTTTCAAGCATTCAGAAGAAACTCACATGCGTTTCTCAGAAAGAGAAGCAGTATGTTCCAACATTTCAATTCACTGTGCGAAGTGAATAGAGTGTTGCTTCACTTTCTAAATGTTGTCCTTTCAGAGAAAATCACTTTCATTTGAAAGTGCCTTAAGCTACTTACAGGCATTCAACAGAAACTCACATGCATTTCTCTGAAAGAGAAGCAGTCTGTTCCAACACTTCAATTCACTGTGCGAAGTGAATGGAGTGTTGCTTCACTTTCTAAATGCTCTCTTTTCAGAGAAAGTCACTTTCTTTTGAAACTACCTTAAGCTATTTACAAGCATTCACACGAAACTCACATGCCTTTCTCTGAAAGAGAAGCAGTCTGTTCCAACACTTCAATTCACTGTGCGAAGTGAATGGAGTGTTGCCTCACTTTCTAAATGCTGTCCTTTCAGAGAAAATCACTTTCCTTTGAAAGTGCCTTAAGCTACTTACAAGCATTAGGAAGAAACTCACATGCGTTTCTCTGAATGGGAAGCAGTCTGTTCCAACACTTCAATTCACTGCACGAAGGGAATGGAGTGTTGCTTCACTTTCTATATGCTCTCCATTCAGAGAAAATCACTCTCTTTTGAAACTGCCTTAAGCTACTTACAAGCATTCACAAGAAACTCACATTCGTTTCTCTGAAAGAGAAGCAGTATGTTCCAACACTTCAATTCACTGTGCGAAGTGAATGGAGTGTTACAACAATTTCTAAATGCTGTCCTTTCAGAGATAATCACTTTCCTTTGAAAGTGCCTTAAGCTACTTACAAGCATTAACCAGAAACTCACATGCGTTTCTCTGAAAGAGAAGCAGTCTGTTCCAACACTTCAATTCACTGTGCGAAGTGAATGGAGTGTTGCTTCACTTTCTAAATGCTGTCCTTTCAAAGAAAATCACTTTTGTTTGAAAGTGCCTTAAGCAACTTTTAAGCATTCACAAGAAACTCACTTGCATTTCTCTGAAAGAGAAGCCTTCTCTTCCAACACTTCAATTCACAGTGCGAAGTGAATGGAGTGTTGCTTCACTTTCTAAATGCTGTCCTTTCAGAGAAAATCACTTTCCTTTGAAAGTGCCTTAAGCTACTTTCAAGCGTTCACAAGAAACTCACATGCGTTTCTCTGAAAGAGAAGCAGTCTGTTCCAACACTTCAATTCACTGTGAGAAGTGAATGGAGTGTTGCTTCACTATCTAAATGCTGTCCTTTCAGAGAAAATCACGTTCCTTTGAAAGTGCCTTTAGCTACTTTCAAGCATTCAGAAGAAACTCACATGCGTTTCTCAGAAAGAGAAGCAGTATGTTCCAACATTTCAATTCACTGTGCGAAGTGAATAGAGTGTTGCTTCACTTTCTAAATGCTGTCCTTTCAGAGAAAATCACTTTCATTTGAAAGTGCCTTAAGCTACTTACAGGCATTCAACAGAAACTCACATGCATTTCTCTGAAAGAGAAGCAGTCTGTTCCAACACTTCAATTCACTGTGCGAAGTGAATGGAGTGTTGCTTCACTTTCTAAATGCTGTACTTTCCGAGAAAATCACTTTTGTTTGAAAGTGCCTTATGCAACTTTCAAGCATTCACAAGAAACTCACTTGCATTTCTCTGAAAGAGAAGCCTTCTCTTCCAACACTTCAATTCACTGCACGAAGGGAATGAAGTGTTGCTTCACATTCTAAATGCTGTCCTTTCAGAGAAAATCACTTTCCTTTGAAAGTGCCTTAAGCTACTTTCAAGCGTTCACAAGAAACTCACATGCGTTTCTCTCAAAGAGAAGCATTCTGTTTCAACACTTCAATTCACTGTGCAAAGTAAATGGAGTGTTGCTTCACTTTCTCAATGCTGTCCTTTCAGAGAAAATCACTTTCCTTTGAAAGTGTTTTAAGGTACTTACAAGCATTCACAAGAAACACAAATGCGTTTCTATGAAAGAGAAGCAGTCTGTTCCAGCACTTCAATTCACTGCACGAAGGGAATGGAGTGTTGCTTTACTTTCTAAATGCTGTCCTTTCAGAGAAAATCACTTTCCTTTGAAAGTGCCTTAAGCTACTTAAAAGCATTCAACAAAAACTCACATGCATTTCTCTGAAAGAGAAGCAGTCTGTTCCAACACTTCAATTCACTGTGCGAAGTGAATGGAGTGTTGCTTCACTTTCTAAATGCTCTCTTTTCAGAGAAAGTCACTTTCTTTTGAAACTACCTTAAGCTATTTACAAGCATTCACACGAAACTCACATGCCTTTCTCTGAAAGAGAAGCAGTCTGTTCCAACACTTCAATTCACTGTGCGAAGTGAATGGAGTGTTGCCTCACTTTCTAAATGCTGTCCTTTCAGAGAAAATCACTTTCCTTTGAAAGTGCCTTAAGCTACTTACAAGCATTAGGAAGAAACTCACATGCGTTTCTCTGAATGGGAAGCAGTCTGTTCCAACACTTCAATTCACTGCACGAAGGGAATGGAGTGTTGCTTCACTTTCTATATGCTCTCCATTCAGAGAAAATCACTCTCTTTTGAAACTGCCTTAAGCTACTTACAAGCATTCACAAGAAACTCACATTCGTTTCTCTGAAAGAGAAGCAGTATGTTCCAACACTTCAATTCACTGTGCGAAGTGAATGGAGTGTTACAACAATTTCTAAATGCTGTCTTTCAGAGATAATCACTTTCCTTTGAAAGTGCCTTAAGCTACTTACAAGCATTAACCAGAAACTCACATGCGTTTCTCTGAAAGAGAAGCAGTCTGTTCCAACACTTCAATTCACTGTGCGAAGTGAATGGAGTGTTGCTTCACTTTCTAAATGCTGTCCTTTCAAAGAAAATCACTTTTGTTTGAAAGTGCCTTAAGCAACTTTTAAGCATTCACAAGAAACTCACTTGCATTTCTCTGAAAGAGAAGCCTTCTCTTCCAACACTTCAATTCACAGTGCGAAGTGAATGGAGTGTTGCTTCACTTTCTAAATGCTGTCCTTTCAGAGAAAATCACTTTCCTTTGAAAGTGCCTTAAGCTACTTTCAAGCGTTCACAAGAAACTCACATGCGTTTCTCTGAAAGAGAAGCAGTCTGTTCCAACACTTCAATTCACTGTGAGAAGTGAATGGAGTGTTGCTTCACTATCTAAATGCTGTCCTTTCAGAGAAAATCACGTTCCTTTGAAAGTGCCTTTAGCTACTTTCAAGCATTCAGAAGAAACTCACATGCGTTTCTCAGAAAGAGAAGCAGTATGTTCCAACATTTCAATTCACTGTGCGAAGTGAATAGAGTGTTGCTTCACTTTCTAAATGTTGTCCTTTCACAGAAAATCACTTTCATTTGAAAGTGCCTTAAGCTACTTACAGGCATTCAACAGAAACTCACATGCATTTCTCTGAAAGAGAAGCAGTCTGTTCCAACACTTCAATTCACTGTGCGAAGTGAATGGAGTGTTGCTTCACTTTCTAAATGCTGTACTTTCAGAGAAAATCACTTTTGTTTGAAAGTGCCTTAAGCAACTTTCAAGCATTCACAAGAAACTCACTTGCATTTCTCTGAAAGAGAAGCCTTCTCTTCCAACACTTCAATTCACTGCACGAAGGGAATGGAGTGTTGCTTCACTTTCTAAATGCTGTCCTTTCAGAGAAAATCACTTTCCTTTGAAAGTGCCTTAAGTTACTTTCAAGCGTTCACAAGAAACTCACATGCGTTTCTCTCAAAGAGAAGCATTCTGTTTCAACACTTCAATTCACTATGCAAAGTAAATGGAGTGTTGCTTCACTTTCTAAAGGCTGTCCTTTCAGAGAAAATCACTTTCCTTTGAAAGTGCCTTAAGCTATTACAGGCATTCACCAGAAACTCACATGCGTTTCTCTGAAAGAGAAGCAGTCTGTTCCAACACTTCAATTCACTGTGCGAAGTGAATGGAATGTTGCTTCACTTTCTAAATGCTGTCCTTTCAGAGAAAATCACTTTCTTTGGAAATTCCTTAAGCTACTTACAAGCATTCAACAGAAACTCACATGTGTTTTTCTGAAAGAGAAGCAGTCTGATCCAACACTTCAATTCACTGCGCGAAGTGAATGGAGTGTTGATTCACTTTCTAAATGCTGTCCTTTCTGAGAAAATCACTTTCCTTTGAAAGTGAATTAAGCTACTTACAAGCATTAGGAAGAAACTCATGCGTTTCTATGAAAGAGAAGCCTTCTCTTCCAACACTTCAATTCACTGTGGGAAGTGAATGGAGTGTTGCTTCACTTTCTAAATGCTGTCCTTTCAGAGAAAATCACTTTCCTTTGAAAGTGCCTTAAGATACTTACAAGCATTAGGAAGAAACTCACATGCGTTTCTCTGAATGGGAAGCAGTCTGTTCCAACACTTCAATTCACTGCACGAAGGGAATGGAGTGTTGCTTCACTTTCTAAATGCTCTCCATTCAGAGAAAATCACTCTCTTTTGAAACTGTCTTAAGCTACTTACAAGCATTCACAAGAAACTCACATTCGTTTCTCTAAAAGAGAAGCAGTATGTTCCAACACTTCAATTCACTGTGCGAAGTGAATGGAGTGTTGCAACAATTTCTAAATGCTGTCCTATCAGAGATAATCACTTTCCTTTGAAAGTGCCTTAAGCTACTTACAAGCATTCACCAGAAACTCACATGCGTTTCTCTGAAAGAGAAGCAGTCTGTTCCAACACTTCAATTCACTGTGCGAAGTGAATGGAGTGTTGCTTCACTTTCTAAATGCTGTCCTTTCAGAGAAAATCACGTTCCTTTGAAAGTGCCTTTAGCTACTTTCAAGCATTCAGAAGAAACTCACATGCGTTTCTCAGAAAGAGAACAGTATGTTCCAACACTTCAATTCACTGTGCAAAGTGAATAGAGTGTTGCTTCACATTCTAAATGCTGTTCTTTCAGAGAAAATCACTTTCCTTTGAAAGTGCCTTAAGCTACTTACAGGCATTCAACAGAAACTCACATGCATTTCTCTGAAAGAGAAGCAGTCTGTTCCAAGACTTCAATTCACTGTGCGAAGTGAATGGAGTGTTGCTTCACTTTCTAAATGCTGTCCTTTCAGAGAAAATCACTTTCTTTGGAAATTCCTTAAGCTACTTACAAGCATTCAACAGAAACTCACATGTGTTTTTCTGAAAGAGAAGCAGTCTGATCCAACACTTCAATTCACTGCGCGAAGTGAATGGAGTGTTGATTCACTTTCTAAATGCTGTCCTTTCTGAGAAAATCACTTTCCTTTGAAAGTGAATTAAGCTACTTACAAGCATTAGGAAGAAACTCATGCGTTTCTATGAAAGAGAAGCCTTCTCTTCCAACACTTCAATTCACTGTGGGAAGTGAATGGAGTGTTGCGTCACTTTCTAAATGCTGTCCTTTCAGAGAAAATCACTTTCCTTTGAAAGTGCCTTAAGCTACTTACAAGCATTAGGAAGAAACTCACATGCGTTTCTCTGAATGGGAAGCAGTCTGTTCCAACACTTCAATTCACTGCACGAAGGGAATGGAGTGTTGCTTCACTTTCTAAATGCTCTCCATTCAGAGAAAATCACTCTCTTTTGAAACTGTCTTAAGCTACTTACAAGCATTCACAAGAAACTCACATTCGTTTCTCTAAAAGAGAAGCAGTATGTTCCAACACTTCAATTCACTGTGCGAAGTGAATGGAGTGTTGCAACAATTTCTAAATGCTGTCCTATCAGAGATAATCACTTTCCTTTGAAAGTGCCTTAAGCTACTTACAAGCATTCACCAGAAACTCACATGCGTTTCTCTGAAAGAGAAGCAGTCTGTTCCAACACTTCAATTCACTGTGCGAAGTGAATGGAGTGTTGCTTCACTTTCTAAATGCTGTCCTTTCAGAGAAAATCACGTTCCTTTGAAAGTGCCTTTAGCTACTTTCAAGCATTCAGAAGAAACTCACATGCGTTTCTCAGAAAGAGAACAGTATGTTCCAACACTTCAATTCACTGTGCAAAGTGAATAGAGTGTTGCTTCACATTCTAAATGCTGTTCTTTCAGAGAAAATCACTTTCCTTTGAAAGTGCCTTAAGCTACTTACAGGCATTCAACAGAAACTCACATGCATTTCTCTGAAAGAGAAGCAGTCTGTTCCAAGACTTCAATTCACTGTGCGAAGTGAATGGAGTGTTGCTTCACTTTCTAAATGCTGTCCTTTCAAAGAAAATCACTTTTGTATGAAAGTGCCTTAAGCAACTTTCAAGCATTCACAAGAAACTCACTTGCATTTCTCTGAAAGAGAAGCCTTCTCTTCCAACACTTCAATTCACAGTGCGAAGTGAATGGAGTGTTGCTTCACTTTCTAAAGGCTGTACTTTCAGAGAAAATCACTTTCCTTTGAAAGTGCCTTAAGCTACTTACAAGCATTCACAAGAAACTCACATGCCTTTCTCTGAAAGAGAAGCAGTCTGTTCCAACACTTCAATTCACAGTGCGAAGTGAATGAAGTGTTGCTTCACTTTCTAAATGCTGTCCTTTCAGAGAAAATCACTTTCCTTTGAAAGTGCCTTAAGCTACTTTCAAGCGTTCACAAGAAACTCACATGCGTTTCTCTGAAAGAGAAGCAGTCTGTTCCAACACTTCAATTCACTGTGCGAAGTGAATGGAGTGTTGCTTCACTTTCTAAATGCTGTCCTTTCAGAGAAAATCACGTTCCTTTGAAAGTGCCTTTAGCTACTTTCAAGCATTCAGAAGAAACTCACATGCGTTTCTCAGAAAGAGAAGCAGTATGTTCCAATATTTCAATTCACTGTGCGAAGACAATAGAGTGTTGCTTCACTTTCTAAATGCTGTCCTTTCAGAGAAAATCACTTTCATTAGAAAGTGCCTTAAGCTACTTACAGGCATTCAACAGAAACTCACATGCATTTCTCTGAAAGAGAAGCAGTCTGTTCCAACACTTCAATTCACTGTGCGAAGTGAATGGAGTGTTGCTTCACTTTCTAAATGCTGTACTTTCAGAGAAAATCACTTTTGTTTGAAAGTGCCTTATGCAACTTTCAAGCATTCACAAGAAACTCACTTGCATTTCTCTGAAAGAGAAGCCTTCTCTTCCAACACTTCAATTCACTGCACGAAGGGAATGAAGTGTTGCTTCACATTCTAAATGCTGTCCTTTCAGAGAAAATCACTTTCCTTTGAAAGTGCCTTAAGCTACTTTCAAGCGTTCACAAGAAACTCACATGCGTTTCTCTCAAAGAGAAGCATTCTGTTTCAACACTTCAATTCACTGTGCAAAGTAAATGGAGTGTTGCTTCACTTTCTCAATGCTGTCCTTTCAGAGAAAATCACTTTCCTTTGAAAGTGTTTTAAGGTACTTACAAGCATTCACAAGAAACACAAATGCGTTTCTATGAAAGAGAAGCAGTCTGTTCCAGCACTTCAATTCACTGCACGAAGGGAATGGAGTGTTGCTTTACTTTCTAAATGCTGTCCTTTCAGAGAAAATCACTTTCCTTTGAAAGTGCCTTAAGCTACTTAAAAGCATTCAACAAAAACTCACATGCATTTCTCTGAAAGAGAAGCAGTCTGTTCCAACACTTCAATTCACTGTGCGAAGTGAATGGAGTGTTGCTTCACTTTCTAAATGCTCTCTTTTCAGAGAAAGTCACTTTCTTTTGAAACTACCTTAAGCTATTTACAAGCATTCACAAGAAACTCACATGCGTTTCTCTGAAAGAGAAGCAGTCTGTTCCAACACTTAAATTCACTGTGCGAAGTGAATGGAGTGTTGCAACAATTTCTAAATGCTGTCCTTTCAGAGATAATCACTTTCCTTTGAAAGTGCCTTAAGCAACTTGCAAGCATTCACAAGAAACACTTATGCGTTTCTATGAAAGAAAAGCACTCTGTTCCAACACTTCAAATCACTGCACGAAGAGAATGGAGTATTGCTTCACTTTCTAAATGCTCTCCATTCAGAGAAAATCACTCTCTTTTGAAACTGCCTTAAGCTACTTACAAGCATTCACAAGAAACTCACATTCGTTTCTCTGAAAGAGAAGCAGTATGTTCCAACACTTCAATTCACTGTGCGAAGTGAATGGAGTGTTGCAGCAATTTCTAAATGCTGTCTTTTCAGAGATAATCACTTTCCTTTGAAAGTGCCTTAAGCTACTTACAAGCATTCACCAGAAACTCACATGCGTTTCTCTGAAAGAGAAGCAGTCTGTTCCAACACTTCAATTCACTGTGCGAAGTGAATGGAGTGTTGCTTCACTTTCTAAATGCTGTCCTTTCAAAGAAAATCACTTTTGTTTGAAAGTGCCTTAAGCAACTTTCAAGCATTCACAAGAAACTTACTTGCATTTCTCTGAAAGAGAAGCCTTCTCTTCCAACACTTCAATTCACAGTGCAAAGTGAATGGAGTGTTGCCTCACTTTCTAAATGCTGTCCTTTCAGAGAAAATCACTTTCCTTTGAAAGTGCCTTAAGCTACTTACAAGCATTAGGAAGAAACTTACATGCGTTTCTCTGAATGGGAAGCAGTCTGTTCCAACACTTCAATTCACTGCACGAAGGGAATGGAGTGTTGCTTCACTTTCTAAATGCTCTCCATTCAGAGAAAATCACTCTCTTTTGAAAGTGCCTTAAGCTACTTACAAGCATTCACAAGAAACTCACATGCCTTTCTCTGAAAGAGAAGCAGTATGTTCCAACACTTCAATTCACTGTGCGAAGTGAATGGAGTGTTGCAACAATTTCTAAATGCTGTCCTTTCAGAGATAATCACTTTCCTTTTAAAGTGCCTTTAGCTACTTACAAGCATTCACCAGAAACTCACATGCGTTTCTCTGAAAGAGAAGCAGTCTGTTCCAACACTTCAATTCACTGTGCGAAGTGAATGGAGTGTTGCTTCACTTTCTAAATCCTGTCCTTTCAGAGAAAATCACGTTCCTTTGAAAGTGTCTTTAGCTACTTTCAAGCATTCAGAAGAAACTCACATGCGTTTCTCAGAAAGAGAAGCAGTATGTTCCAACATTTCAATTCACTGTGCGAAGTGAATAGAGTGTTGCTTCACTTTCTAAATGCTGTCCTTTCAGAGAAAATCACTTTCCTTTGAAAGTGCATTAAGCTACTTACAGGCATTCAACAGAAACTCACATGCATTTCTCTGAAAGAGAAGCAGTCTGTTCCAGCACTTCAATTCACTGCACGAAGGTAATGGAGTGTTGCTTTACTTTCTAAATGCTGTCCTTTCAGAGAAAATCACTTTCCTTTGAAAGTGCCTTAAGCTACTTACAAGCATTCAACAAAAACTCACATGCATTTCTCTGAAAGAGAAGCATTCTGTTCCAACACTTCAATTCGCTGTGCGAAGTGAATGGAGTGTTGCTTCACTTTCTAAATGCTCTCCTTTCAGAGAAAGTCACTCTCTTTTGAAACTACCTTAAGCTATTTACAAGCATTCACACGAAACTCACATGCGTTTCTCTGAAAGAGAAGCAGTCTGTTCCAACACTTCAATTCATTGTGCGAAGTGAATGGAGTGTTGCAACAATTTCTAAATGCTGTCCTTTCAGAGAAAATCACTTTTGTTTGAAAGTGCCTTAAGCAACTTTCAAGCATTCACAAGAAACTCACTTGCATTTCTCTGAAAGAGAAGCCTTCTCTTCCAACACTTCAATTCACAGTGCGAAGTGAATGGAGTGTTGCTTCACTTTCTAAATGCTGTCCTTTCAGAGAAAATCACTTTCCTTTGAAAGTGCCTTAAGCTACTTTCAAGCGTTCACAAGAAACTCACATGCGTTTCTCTGAAAGAGAAGCAGTCTGTTCCAACATTTCAATTCACTGTGCGAAGTGAATGGAGTGTTGCTTCACTTTCTAAATGCTGTCCTTTCAGTGAAAATCACGTTCCTTTGAAAGTGCCTTTAGCTACTTTCAAGCATTCAGAAGAAACTCACATGCGTTTCTCAGAAAGAGAAGCAGTATGTTCCAACACTTCAATTCACTGTGCGAAGTGAACAGAGTGTTGCTTCACTTTCTAAATGCTGTCCTTTCAGAGAAAATCACTTTCCTTTGAAAGTGCCTTAAGCTACTTACAGGCATTCAACAGAAACTCACATGCATTTCTCTGAAAGAGAAGCAGTCTGTTCCAACACTTCAATTCACTGTGCGAAGTGAATGGAGTGTTGATTCACTTTCTAAAGGCTGTACTTTCAGAGAAAATCACTTTCCTTTGAAAGTGCCTTAAGCTACTTACAAGCATTCACAAGAAACTCACATGCCTTTCTATGAAAGAGAAGCAGTCTGTTCCAACACTTCAATTCACTGTGCGAAGTGAATGGAGTGTTGCTTCACTTTCTAAAAGCTGTCCTTTCAGAGAAAATCACTTTCCTTTGAAAGTGCCTTAAACTACTTACAAGCATTCACAAAAAACTCACATGCGTTTCTCTGAAAGAGAAGCAGTCTGTTCCAACACTTCAATTCACTGCACGAAGTGAATGGAGTGTTGCTTCACTTTCTAAATGCTGTACTTTCAGAGAAAATCAATTTTGTTTGAAAGTGCCTTAAGCAACTTTCAAGCATTCAGAAGAAACTCACTTGCATTTCTCTGAAAGAGAAGCCTTCTCTTCCATCACTTCAATTCACTGCACGAAGGGAATGGAGTGTTGCTTCACTTTCTAAATGCTGTCCTTTCAGAGAAAATCACTTTCCTCTGAAAGTGCCTTAAGCTACTTGCAAGCATTCACAAGAAACACAAATGCGTTTCTATGAAAGAGAAGCAGTCTGTTCCAACACTTCAATTAACTGCACGAAGGGAATGGAGTGTTGCTTCATTTGCTAAAAGCTGTCCTTTCAGAGAAAATCACTTTCCTTTGAAAGTGCCTTAAGCTACTTACAAGCATTCAATAAAAACTCACATGCATTTATCTGAAAGAGAAGCAGTCTGTTCCAACACTTCAATTCACTGTGCGAAGTTAATGAAGTGTTGCTTCACTTTCTAAATGCTGTCCTTTCAGAGAAAATCACTTTCCTTTGAAAGTGCCTTAGTTACTTTCAAGCGTTCACATGAAACTCACATGCGTTTCTCTGAAAGAGAAGCATTCTTTTCCAACACTTCAATTCACTCTGCGAAGTGAATGGAGTGTTGCTTCACTCTCTAAATGCTGTCCTTTCAGAGAAAATCACTTTCCTTTGAAAATGCCTTAAGCTAATTACAAGCATTCAACAGAAATTCCCATGCGTTTCTCTGAAGGAGAAGCATTCTGTTCCAACACTTCAATTCACTGTGCGAAGTGAATGGAGTGTTGCAAGAATTTCTAAAAGCTGTCCTTTCAGAGAAAATCACTTTCCTTTGAAAGTGCCTTAAGCTACTTTCAAGCATTCAACAGAAACTCACATGCGTTTCTCTGAAAGAGAAGCAGTCTGTTCCAACACTTCAATTCACTGTGTAAAGTGAATGGAGTGTTGCTTTACTTTGTAAAGGTTGTCCTTTCAGAGAAAATCACTTTTTTTTGAAAATTCCTTAAACTACTTACACGCATTCACAAGAAACACACATGCGTTTCTCTGATATAGAAGCAGTCTGTTCCAACATTTCAATTCACTATCCGAAGTGAATATAGTGTTGCTTCACTTTCTAAATGCTGTCCTTTCAGAGGAAATCACTTTCCTTTGAAAGTGCCTTAAGCTACTTACAAGCATTAGGAAGAAACTCACATGCGTTTCTCTGAAAGGGAAGCAGTCTGTCCAACACTTCAATTCACTGTGCGAAGTGAATGGAGTGTTGCTTCACTTTCTAAATGCTGTACTTTCAGAGAAAATCACTTTTGTTTGAAAGTGCCTTGAGCAACTTTCAAGCATTCACAAGAAACTCACATGCATTTCTCTGAAAGAGAAGCATTCTCTTCCAACACTTCTATTCACTGTGCGAAGTGAATGGAGTGTTGCTTCACTTTCTAAATGCTGTCCTTTCAGAGAAAATCACTTTCCTTTGAAAGTTCCTTAATCTACTTACAAGCATTCAACTGAAACTCACATGCATTTCTCTGAAAAAGAAGCAGTCTGCTCGAACACTTCATTTCACTGTGCAAAGTGAATGGAGTGTTGCAACAATTTCTAAATGCTGTCCTTTCAGAGAAAATCACTTTCCTTTGAAAGTGCCTTAAGCTACTTACAGGCATTCAACAGAAACTCACATGCTTTTCTCTGAAAGAGAAACAGTCTGTTCCAACACTTCAATTCACTGTGCGAAGTGAATGGAGTGTTGCTTCACTTTCTAAATGCTCTCCTTTCAGAGAAAATCACTTTTGTTTGAAAGTGCCTTAAGCAACTTTCAAGCATTCACAAGAAACTCACATGCATTTCTCTGAAAGAGAAGCCTTCTCTTCCAACACTTCAATTCACTGTGCGAAGTGATTTGAGTGTTGCTTCACTTTATAAATGCTCTCCTTTCAGAGAAAATCACTTTCCTTTGAAAGTGCCTTCAGCTACTTACAAGCATTCATAAGAAACTCAGTTGCATTTCTCTGAAAGAGAAGCCTTCTCTTCCAAAACTTCAATTCACTGTGCGAAGTGAATGGAGTGTTGCTTCACTTTCTAAATGCTGTCCTTTCAGAGAAAATCACTTTCCTTTGAAAGTGCCTTAAGCAACTTTCAAGCATTCACAAGAAACTCACTAGCATTTCTCTGAAAGAGAAGCCTTCTCTTCCAACACTTCAATTCACTGTGCGAAGTGAATGGAGTGTTGCTTCCCTTTCTAAATGCTGTCCTTTCAGAGAAAATCACTTTTCTTTGAAAGTCCCTTAAGCTACTTACAAGCATTCAACAGAAACTCACATGCATTTCTCTGCAAGAGAAGCAGTCTCTTCCAGCACTTCAATTCACAGTGAGAAGTGAATGGAGTGTTGCTTCACTTTCTAAAGGCTGTCCTTTCAGAGAAAATCACTTTCCTTTGAAAGTGCTTTAAACTACTTTCAAGAATTGACAAAAAACCCACATGCGTTTCTCTGAAAGAGAAGCAGTCTGTTCCAACACATCAATTCACTGTGCGAAGTGAATGGAGTGTTGCTTCACTCTCTAAATGTGGTCCTTTCAGAGAAAATCACTTTTCTTTGAAAGTCCCTTAAGCTACTTACAAGCATTCAACAGAAAATCCCATGCGTTTCTCTGAAAGAGAAGCCTTCTCTTCCAACACTTCAATTCACAGTGCGAAGTGAATGGAGTGTTGCTTCACTTTCTAAATGCTGTCCTTTCAGAGAAAATCACTTTCCTTTGAAAGTGCCTTAAGCTACTTACAGGCATTCAACAGAAACTCACATGCATTTCTCTGAAAGAGAAACAGTCTGTTCCAACACTTCAATTCACTGTGCGAAGTGAATGGAGTGTTGCTTCACTTTCTAAATGATCTCCTTTCAGAAAAAATCACTTTCCTTTGAAAGTGCCTTAAGCTACTTACAGGCATTCAACAGAAACTCACATGCATTTCTCTGAAAGAGAAACAGTCTGTTCCAACACTTCAATTCACTGTGCGAAGTGAATTGAGTGTTGCTTCACTTTCTAAATGCTCTCCTTTCAGAGAAAATCACTTTCCTTTGAAAGTGCCTTAAGCTACTTACAAGCATTCAATTGAAACTCACATGCATTTCTCTGAAAGAGAAGCAGTCTGCTCGAACACTTCATTTCACTGTGCGAAGTGAATGGAGTGTTGCTTCACTTTCTAAATGCTGTCCTTTCAGAGAAAATCACTTTCCTTTGAAAGTGCCTTGAGCAACTTGCAAGCATGCACAAAAAACACTAATGCGTTTCTATGAAAGAGAAGCCCTCAGTTCCAACACTTCAATTCACTGCACGAAGGGAATGGAGTGTTGCTTCACTTTCTAAATGCTGTCCTTTCAGAGAAAATCACTTTCCTCCGAAAGTGCCTTAAGCTATTTGCAAGCATTCACAAGAAAAACAAATGCGTTTCTATGAAAGAGAAGCAGTCTGTTCCAGCACTTCAATTCACTGAACGAAGGGAATGGAGTGTTGCTTGACTTTCTAAATGCTGTACTTTCAGAGAAAATCACTTTCCTTTGAAAGTGCCTTAAGCTATTTACAAGCATTCCCAAGAAACTCACATGCGTTTCTCTGAAAGAGAAGCAGTATGTTCCAACACTTCAATTCACTGTGCGAAGTGAATGGAGTGTTGCAACAATTTCTAAATGCTGTCCTTTCAGAGAAAATCACTTTTTTTTGAAAGTGCCTTAAGTAACTTTCAAGCATTCACCAGAAACTCACATGCATTTCTCTGAAAGAGAAGCCTTCTCTTCCAACACTTCAATTCACTGTGCGAAGTGAATTGAGTGTTGCTTCACTTTCTAAATGCTCTCCTTTCAGAGAAAATCACTTTCCTTTGAAAGTGCCTTAAGCTACTTACAAGCATTCACAAGAAACTCACTTGCATTTCTCTGAAAGAGAAGCCTTCTCTTCCAACACTTCAATTCACTGTGCGAAGTGAATGGAGTGTTGCTTCACTTTCTAAATGCTGTCCTTTCAGAGAAAATCACTTTCCTTTGAAAGTGCCTTAAGCTACTTTCAAGCGTTCACAAGAAACTCACATGCGTTTCTCTGAAAGAGAAGCATTCTGTTCCAACACTTCAATTCACTGTGCAAAGTGAATGGAGTGTTGCCTCACTTTCTAAAGGCTGTCCTTTCAGAGAACATCTCTTTCCTTTGAAAGTGCCCTAAGCTTCTTTCAAGCATTCACAAAAAACTCACATGCGTTTCTCTGAAGGAGAAGCAGTCTGTTCCAACATTTCAATTCACTGTGCGAAGTGAATGGAGTGTTGCTTCACTTTCTAAATGCTGTCCTTTCAGAATAAATCACTTTCCTTTGAAAGTGCCTTAAGCAACTTGGAAGCATTCACAAGAAACACTAATGCGTTTCTGTGAAAGAGAAGCACTCTGTTCCAACACTTCAATTCACCGCGCGAAGGGAATGGAGTGTTGCTTCACTTTCTAAATGCTATCCTTTCAGAGAAAATCACTTTCCTCTGAAGGTGCCTTTAGCTACTTGCAAGCATTCACAAGAAACACAAATGCGTTTCTATGAAAGAGAAGCAGTCTGTTCAAACATTTCAATTCACTGCACGAAGGGAATAGAGTGTTGCTTCACTTTCTAAATGCTGTCCTTTCAGAGAAAATCACTTTCCTTTGAAAGTGCCTTAAGCTACTTACAGGCATTCAACAGAAACTCACATGCATTTCTCTGAAAGAGGAGCAGTCTGTTCCAACACTTCAATTCACTGTGCGAAGTGAATGGAGTGTTGATTCACTTTCTAAAGGCTGTACTTTCAGAGAAAATCACTTTCCTTTGAAAGTGCCTTAAGCTACTTACAAGCATTCACAAGAAACTCACATGCCTTTCTATGAAAGAGAAGCAGTCTGTTCCAACACTTCAATTCACTGTGCGAAGTGAATGGAGTGTTGCTTCACTTTCTAAAAGCTGTCCTTTCAGAGAAAATCACTTTCCTTTGAAAGTGCCTTAAACTACTTACAAGCATTCACAAAAAACTCACATGCGTTTCTCTGAAAGAGAAGCAGTCTGTTCCAACACTTCAATTCACTGCACGAAGTGAATGGAGTGTTGCTTCACTTTCTAAATGCTGTACTTTCAGAGAAAATCACTTTTGTTTGAAAGTGCCTTAAGCAACTTTCAAGCATTCAGAAGAAACTCACTTGCATTTCTCTGAAAGAGAAGCCTTCTCTTCCATCACTTCAATTCACTGCACGAAGGGAATGGAGTGTTGCTTCACTTTCTAAATGCTGTCCTTTCAGAGAAAATCACTTTCCTCTGAAAGTGCCTTAAGCTACTTGCAAGCATTCACAAGAAACACAAATGCGTTTCTATGAAAGAGAAGCAGTCTGTTCCAACACTTCAATTAACTGCACGAAGGGAATGGAGTGTTGCTTCATTTGCTAAAAGCTGTCCTTTCAGAGAAAATCACTTTCCTTTGAAAGTGCCTTAAGCTACTTACAAGCATTCAATAAAAACTCACATGCATTTATCTGAAAGAGAAGCAGTCTGTTCCAACACTTCAATTCACTGTGCGAAGTTAATGAAGTGTTGCTTCACTTTCTAAATGCTGTCCTTTCAGAGAAAATCACTTTCCTTTGAAAGTGCCTTAGTTACTTTCAAGCGTTCACATGAAACTCACATGCGTTTCTCTGAAAGAGAAACATTCTTTTCCAACACTTCAATTCACTCTGCGAAGTGAATGGAGTGTTGCTTCACTCTCTAAATGCTGTCCTTTCAGAGAAAATCACTTTCCTTTGAAAATGCCTTAAGCTAATTACAAGCATTCAACAGAAATTCCCATGCGTTTCTCTGAAGGAGAAGCATTGTGTTCCAACACTTCAATTCACTCTGCGAAGTGAATGGAGTGTTGCAAGAATTTCTAAAAGCTGTCCTTTCAGAGAAAATCACTTTCCTTTGAAAGTGCCTTAAGCTACTTTCAAGCATTCAACAGAAACTCACATGCGTTTCTCTGAAAGAGAAGCAGTCTGTTCCAACACTTCAATTCACTGTGTAAAGTGAATGGAGTGTTGCTTCACTTTGTAAAGGTTGTCCTTTCAGAGAAAATCACTTTCCTTTGAAAATTCCTTGAACTACTTACACGCATTCACAAGAAACACACATGCGTTTCTCTGATATAGAAGCAGTCTGTTCCAACATTTCAATTCACTATCCGAAGTGAATATAGTGTTGCTTCACTTTCTAAATGCTGTCCTTTCAGAGGAAATCACTTTCCTTTGAAAGTGCCTTAAGCTACTTACAAGCATTAGGAAGAAACTCACATGCGTTTCTCTGAAAGGGAAGCAGTCTGTCCAACACTTCAATTCACTGTGCGAAGTGAATGGAGTGTTGCTTCACTTTCTAAATGCTGTACTTTCAGAGAAAATCACTTTTGTTTGAAAGTGCCTTAAGCAACTTTCAAGCATTCACAAGAAACTCACATGCATTTCTCTGAAAGAGAAGCATTCTCTTCCAACACTTCTATTCACTGTGCGAAGTGAATGGAGTGTTGCTTCACTTTCTAAATGCTGTCCTTTCAGAGAAAATCACTTTCCTTTGAAAGTGCCTTAATCTACTTACAAGCATTCAACTGAAACTCACATGCATTTCTCTGAAAAAGAAGCAGTCTGCTCGAACACTTCATTTCACTGTGCAAAGTGAATGGAGTGTTGCAACAATTTCTAAATGCTGTCCTTTCAGAGAAAATCACTTTCCTTTGAAAGTGCCTTAAGCTACTTACAGGCATTCAACAGAAACTCACATGCTTTTCTCTGAAAGAGAAACAGTCTGTTCCAACACTTCAATTCACTGTGCGAAGTGAATGGAGTGTTGCTTCACTTTCTAAATGCTGTACTTTCAGAGAAAATCACTTTTGTTTGAAAGTGCCTTAAGCAACTTTCAAGCATTCACAAGAAACTCACTTGCATTTCTCTGAAAGAGAAGCCTTCTCTTCCAACACTTCAATTCACTGTGCGAAGTGATTTGAGTGTTGCTTCACTTTATAAATGCTCTCCTTTCAGAGAAAATCACTTTCCTTTGAAAGTGCCTTAAGTTACTTACAAGCATTCATAAGAAACTCAGTTGCATTTCTCTGAAAGAGAAGCCTTCTCTTCCAAAACTTCAATTCACTGTGCGAAGTGAATGGAGTGTTGCTTCACTTTCTAAATGCTGTCCTTTCAGTGAAAATCACTTTCCTTTGAAAGTGCCTTAAGCAACTTTCAAGCATTCACAAGAAACTCACTAGCATTTCTCTGAAAGAGAAGCCTTCTCTTCCAACACTTCAATTCACTGTGCGAAGTGAATGGAGTGTTGCTTCCCTTTCTAAATGCTGTCCTTTCAGAGAAAATCACTTTTCTTTGAAAGTCCCTTAAGCTACTTACAAGCATTCAACAGAAACTCACATGCATTTCTCTGCAAGAGAAGCAGTCTGTTCCAGCACTTCAATTCACAGTGAGAAGTGAATGGAGTGTTGCTTCACTTTCTAAAGGCTGTCCTTTCAGAGAAAATCACTTTCCTTTGAAAGTGCTTTAAACTACTTTCAAGAATTGACAAAAAACCCACATGCGTTTCTCTGAAAGAGAAGCAGTCTGTTCCAACACATCAATTCACTGTGCGAAGTGAATGGAGTGTTGCTTCACTCTCTAAATGTGGTCCTTTCAGAGAAAATCACTTTTCTTTGAAAGTCCCTTAAGCTACTTACAAGCATTCAACAGAAAATCCCATGCGTTTCTCTGAAAGAGAAGCCTTCTCTTCCAACACTTCAATTCACAGTGCGAAGTGAATGGAGTGTTGCTTCACTTTCTAAATGCTGTCCTTTCAGAGAAAATCACTTTCCTTTGAAAGTGCCTTAAGCTACTTACAGGCATTCAACAGAAACTCACATGCATTTCTCTGAAAGAGAAACAGTCTGTTCCAACACTTCAATTCACTGTGCGAAGTGAATGGAGTGTTGCTTCACTTTCTAAATGATCTCCTTTCAGAAAAAATCACTTTCCTTTGAAAGTGCCTTAAGCTACTTACAGGCATTCAACAGAAACTCACATGCATTTCTCTGAAAGAGAAGCAGTCTGCTCGAACACTTCATTTCACTGTGCGAAGTGAATGGAGTGTTGCTTCACTTTCTAAATGCTGTCCTTTCAGAGAAAATCACTTTCCTTTGAAAGTGCCTTGAGCAACTTGCAAGCATGCACAAAAAACACTAATGCGTTTCTATGAAAGAGAAGCCCTCAGTTCCAACACTTCAATTCACTGCACGAAGGGAATGGAGTGTTGCTTCACTTTCTAAATGCTGTCCTTTCAGAGAAAATCACTTTCCTCCGAAAGTGCCTTAAGCTATTTGCAAGCATTCACAAGAAAAACAAATGCGTTTCTATGAAAGAGAAGCAGTCTGTTCCAGCACTTCAATTCACTGAACGAAGGGAATGGAGTGTTGCTTGACTTTCTAAATGCTGTACTTTCAGAGAAAATCACTTTCCTTTGAAAGTGCCTTAAGCTATTTACAAGCATTCCCAAGAAACTCACATGCGTTTCTCTGAAAGAGAAGCAGTATGTTCCAACACTTCAATTCACTGTGCGAAGTGAATGGAGTGTTGCAACAATTTCTAAATGCTGTCCTTTCAGAGAAAATCACTTTTTTTTGAAAGTGCCTTAAGTAACTTTCAAGCATTCACCAGAAACTCACATGCATTTCTCTGAAAGAGAAGCCTTCTCTTCCAACACTTCAATTCACTGTGCGAAGTGAATTGAGTGTTGCTTCACTTTCTAAATGCTCTCCTTTCAGAGAAAATCACTTTCCTTTGAAAGTGCCTTAAGCTACTTACAAGCATTCACAAGAAACTCACTTGCATTTCTCTGAAAGAGAAGCCTTCTCTTCCAACACTTCAATTCACTGTGCGAAGTGAATGGAGTGTTGCTTCACTTTCTAAATGCTGTCCTTTCAGAGAAAATCACTTTCCTTTGAAAGTGCCTTAAGCTACTTTCAAGCGTTCACAAGAAACTCACATGCGTTTCTCTGAAAGAGAAGCATTCTGTTCCAACACTTCAATTCACTGTGCAAAGTGAATGGAGTGTTGCCTCACTTTCTAAAGGCTGTCCTTTCAGAGAACATCTCTTTCCTTTGAAAGTGCCCTAAGCTTCTTTCAAGCATTCACAAAAAACTCACATGCGTTTCTCTGAAGGAGAAGCAGTCTGTTCCAACATTTCAATTCACTGTGCGAAGTGAATGGAGTGTTGCTTCACTTTCTAAATGCTGTCCTTTCAGAATAAATCACTTTCCTTTGAAAGTGCCTTAAGCAACTTGGAAGCATTCACAAGAAACACTAATGCGTTTCTGTGAAAGAGAAGCACTCTGTTCCAACACTTCAATTCACCGCGCGAAGGGAATGGAGTGTTGCTTCACTTTCTAAATGCTATCCTTTCAGAGAAAATCACTTTCCTCTGAAGGTGCCTTTAGCTACTTGCAAGCATTCACAAGAAACACAAATGCGTTTCTATGAAAGAGAAGCAGTCTGTTCAAACATTTCAATTCACTGCACGAAGGGAATAGAGTGTTGCTTCACTTTCTAAATGCTGTCCTTTCAGAGAAAATCACTTTCCTTTGAAAGTGCCTTAAGCTACTTACAGGCATTCAACAGAAACTCACATGCATTTCTCTGAAAGAGGAGCAGTCTGTTCCAACACTTCAATTCACTGTGCGAAGTGAATGGAGTGTTGATTCACTTTCTAAAGGCTGTACTTTCAGAGAAAATCACTTTCCTTTGAAAGTGCCTTAAGCTACTTACAAGCATTCACAAGAAACTCACATGCCTTTCTATGAAAGAGAAGCAGTCTGTTCCAACACTTCAATTCACTGTGCGAAGTGAATGGAGTGTTGCTTCACTTTCTAAAAGCTGTCCTTTCAGAGAAAATCACTTTCCTTTGAAAGTGCCTTAAACTACTTACAAGCATTCACAAAAAACTCACATGCGTTTCTCTGAAAGAGAAGCAGTCTGTTCCAACACTTCAATTCACTGCACGAAGTGAATGGAGTGTTGCTTCACTTTCTAAATGCTGTACTTTCAGAGAAAATCACTTTTGTTTGAAAGTGCCTTAAGCAACTTTCAAGCATTCAGAAGAAACTCACTTGCATTTCTCTGAAAGAGAAGCCTTCTCTTCCATCACTTCAATTCACTGCACGAAGGGAATGGAGTGTTGCTTCACTTTCTAAATGCTGTCCTTTCAGAGAAAATCACTTTCCTCTGAAAGTGCCTTAAGCTACTTGCAAGCATTCACAAGAAACACAAATGCGTTTCTATGAAAGAGAAGCAGTCTGTTCCAACACTTCAATTAACTGCACGAAGGGAATGGAGTGTTGCTTCATTTGCTAAAAGCTGTCCTTTCAGAGAAAATCACTTTCCTTTGAAAGTGCCTTAAGCTACTTACAAGCATTCAATAAAAACTCACATGCATTTATCTGAAAGAGAAGCAGTCTGTTCCAACACTTCAATTCACTGTGCGAAGTTAATGAAGTGTTGCTTCACTTTCTAAATGCTGTCCTTTCAGAGAAAATCACTTTCCTTTGAAAGTGCCTTAGTTACTTTCAAGCGTTCACATGAAACTCACATGCGTTTCTCTGAAAGAGAAACATTCTTTTCCAACACTTCAATTCACTCTGCGAAGTGAATGGAGTGTTGCTTCACTCTCTAAATGCTGTCCTTTCAGAGAAAATCACTTTCCTTTGAAAATGCCTTAAGCTAATTACAAGCATTCAACAGAAATTCCCATGCGTTTCTCTGAAGGAGAAGCATTGTGTTCCAACACTTCAATTCACTCTGCGAAGTGAATGGAGTGTTGCAAGAATTTCTAAAAGCTGTCCTTTCAGAGAAAATCACTTTCCTTTGAAAGTGCCTTAAGCTACTTTCAAGCATTCAACAGAAACTCACATGCGTTTCTCTGAAAGAGAAGCAGTCTGTTCCAACACTTCAATTCACTGTGTAAAGTGAATGGAGTGTTGCTTCACTTTGTAAAGGTTGTCCTTTCAGAGAAAATCACTTTCCTTTGAAAATTCCTTGAACTACTTACACGCATTCACAAGAAACACACATGCGTTTCTCTGATATAGAAGCAGTCTGTTCCAACATTTCAATTCACTATCCGAAGTGAATATAGTGTTGCTTCACTTTCTAAATGCTGTCCTTTCAGAGGAAATCACTTTCCTTTGAAAGTGCCTTAAGCTACTTACAAGCATTAGGAAGAAACTCACATGCGTTTCTCTGAAAGGGAAGCAGTCTGTCCAACACTTCAATTCACTGTGCGAAGTGAATGGCGTGTTGCTTCACTTTCTAAATGCTGTACTTTCAGAGAAAATCACTTTTGTTTGAAAGTGCCTTAAGCAACTTTCAAGCATTCACAAGAAACTCACATGCATTTCTCTGAAAGAGAAGCATTCTCTTCCAACACTTCTATTCACTGTGCGAAGTGAATGGAGTGTTGCTTCACTTTCTAAATGCTGTCCTTTCAGAGAAAATCACTTTCCTTTGAAAGTGCCTTAATCTACTTACAAGCATTCAACTGAAACTCACATGCATTTCTCTGAAAAAGAAGCAGTCTGCTCGAACACTTCATTTCACTGTGCAAAGTGAATGGAGTGTTGCAACAATTTCTAAATGCTGTCCTTTCAGAGAAAATCACTTTCCTTTGAAAGTGCCTTAAGCTACTTACAGGCATTCAACAGAAACTCACATGCTTTTCTCTGAAAGAGAAACAGTCTGTTCCAACACTTCAATTCACTGTGCGAAGTGAATGGAGTGTTGCTTCACTTTCTAAATGCTGTACTTTCAGAGAAAATCACTTTTGTTTGAAAGTGCCTTAAGCAACTTTCAAGCATTCACAAGAAACTCACTTGCATTTCTCTGAAAGAGAAGCCTTCTCTTCCAACACTTCAATTCACTGTGCGAAGTGATTTGAGTGTTGCTTCACTTTATAAATGCTCTCCTTTCAGAGAAAATCACTTTCCTTTGAAAGTGCCTTCAGTTACTTACAAGCATTCATAAGAAACTCAGTTGCATTTCTCTGAAAGAGAAGCCTTCTCTTCCAAAACTTCAATTCACTGTGCGAAGTGAATGGAGTGTTGCTTCACTTTCTAAATGCTGTCCTTTCAGTGAAAATCACTTTCCTTTGAAAGTGCCTTAAGCAACTTTCAAGCATTCACAAGAAACTCACTAGCATTTCTCTGAAAGAGAAGCCTTCTCTTCCAACACTTCAATTCACTGTGCGAAGTGAATGGAGTGTTGCTTCCCTTTCTAAATGCTGTCCTTTCAGAGAAAATCACTTTTCTTTGAAAGTCCCTTAAGCTACTTACAAGCATTCAACAGAAACTCACATGCATTTCTCTGCAAGAGAAGCAGTCTGTTCCAGCACTTCAATTCACAGTGAGAAGTGAATGGAGTGTTGCTTCACTTTCTAAAGGCTGTCCTTTCAGAGAAAATCACTTTCCTTTGAAAGTGCTTTAAACTACTTTCAAGAATTGACAAAAAACCCACATGCGTTTCTCTGAAAGAGAAGCAGTCTGTTCCAACACTTCAATTCACTGTGCGAAGTGAATGGAGTGTTGCTTCACTTTCTAAATGATCTCCTTTCAGAAAAAATCACTTTCCTTTGAAAGTGCCTTAAGCTACTTACAGGCATTCAACAGAAACTCACATGCATTTCTCTGAAAGAGAAACAGTCTGTTCCAACACTTCAATTCACTGTGCGAAGTGAATTGAGTGTTGCTTCACTTTCTAAATGCTCTCCTTTCAGAGAAAATCACTTTCCTTTGAAAGTGCCTTAAGCTACTTACAAGCATTCAATTGAAACTCACATGCATTTCTCTGAAAGAGAAGCAGTCTGCTCGAACACTTCATTTCACTGTGCGAAGTGAATGGAGTGTTGCTTCACTTTCTAAATGCTGTCCTTTCAGAGAAAATCACTTTCCTTTGAAAGTGCCTTGAGCAACTTGCAAGCATGCACAAAAAACACTAATGCGTTTCTATGAAAGAGAAGCCCTCAGTTCCAACACTTCAATTCACTGCACGAAGGGAATGGAGTGTTGCTTCACTTTCTAAATGCTGTCCTTTCAGAGAAAATCACTTTCCTCCGAAAGTGCCTTAAGCTATTTGCAAGCATTCACAAGAAAAACAAATGCGTTTCTATGAAAGAGAAGCAGTCTGTTCCAGCACTTCAATTCACTGCACGAAGGGAATGGAGTGTTGCTTCACTTTCTAAATGCTGTACTTTCAGAGAAAATCACTTTCCTTTGAAAGTGCCTTAAGCTATTTACAAGCATTCCCAAGAAACTCACATGCGTTTCTCTGAAAGAGAAGCAGTATGTTCCAACACTTCAATTCACTGTGCGAAGTGAATGGAGTGTTGCAACAATTTCTAAATGCTGTCCTTTCAGAGAAAATCACTTTTGTTTGAAAGTGCCTTAAGCAACTTTCAAGCATTCACAAGAAACTCACATGCATTTCTCTGAAAGAGAAGCCTTCTCTTCCAACACTTCAATTCACTGTGCGAAGTGAATTGAGTGTTGCTTCACTTTCTAAATGCTCTCCTTTCAGAGAAAATCACTTTCCTTTGAAAGTGCCTTAAGCTACTTACAAGCATTCACAAGAAACTCACTTGCATTTCTCTGAAAGAGAAGCCTTCTCTTCCAACACTTCAATTCACTGTGCGAAGTGAATGGAGTGTTGCTTCACTTTCTAAATGCTGTCCTTTCAGAGAAAATCACTTTCCTTTGAAAGTGCCTTAAGCTACTTTCAAGCGTTCACAAGAAACTCACATGCGTTTCTCTGAAAGAGAAGCATTCTGTTCCAACACTTCAATTCACTGTGCAAAGTGAATGGAGTGTTGCCTCACTTTCTAAAGGCTGTCCTTTCAGAGAACATCTCTTTCCTTTGAAAGTGCCCTAAGCTTCTTTCAAGCATTCACAAAAAACTCACATGCGTTTCTCTGAAGGAGAAGCATTCTGTTCCAACATTTCAATTCACTGTGCGAAGTGAATGGAGTGTTGCTTCACTTTCTAAATGCTGTCCTTTCAGAATAAATCACTTTCCTTTGAACGTGCCTTAAGCAACTTGGAAGCATTCACAAGAAACACTAATGCGTTTCTGTGAAAGAGAAGCACTCTGTTCCAACACTTCAATTCACCGCGCGAAGGGAATGGAGTGTTGCTTCACTTTCTAAATGCTATCCTTTCAGAGAAAATCACTTTCCTCTGAAGGTGCCTTTAGCTACTTGCAAGCATTCACAAGAAACACAAATGCGTTTCTATGAAAGAGAAGCAGTCTGTTCAAACATTTCAATTCACTGCACGAAGGGAATGGAGTGTTGCTTCACTTTCTAAATGCTGTCTTTTCAGAGAAAATCACTTTCCTTTGTAAGTGCCTTAAGCTACTTACATGCATTCAACAAAAACTCACATGCATTTCTCTGAAAGAGAAGCAGTCTGTTCCAACACTTCAATTCACAGTGAGAAGTGAATGGAGTGTTGCTTCACTTTCTAAAGGCTGTCCTTTCAGAGAAAATCACTTTCCTTTGAAAGTGCTTTAAACTACTTTCAAGCATTGACAAAAAACTCATGCGTTTCTCTGAAAGAGAAGCAGTCTGTTCCAACACTTCAATTCACAGTGCGATGTGAACGGAGTGTTGCTTCACTTTCTAAATGCTGTCCTTTCAGAGAAAATCACTTTCCTTTGAAAGTGCCTTAAGCAACTTGCAAGCATTCACAAGAAACACATATGCGTTTCTATGAAAGAAGCACTCTGTTCCAACACTTCAAATCATTGCACGAAGGGAATGGAGTATTGCTTCACTTTCTAAATGCTGTCCTTTCAGAAAATCACTTTCCTTTGAAAGTGCCTTAAGCTATTTACAAGCATTCCCAAGAAACTCACATGCGTTTCTCTGAAAGAGAAGCAGTCTGCTCGAACACTTCATTTCACTGTGCGAAGTGAATGGAGTGTTGCTTCACTTTCTAAATGCTGTCCTTTCAGAGAAAATCACTTTCCTTTGAAAGTGCCTTGAGCAACTTGCAAGCATGCACAAAAAACACTAATGCGTTTCTATGAAAGAGAAGCCCTCAGTTCCAACACTTAAATTCACTGCACGAAGGGAATGGAGTGTTGCTTCACTTTCTAAATGCTGTCCTTTCAGAGAAAATCACTTTCCTCCGAAAGTGCCTTAAGCTATTTGCAAGCATTCACAAGAAAAACAAATGCGTTTCTATGAAAGAGAAGCAGTCTGTTCCAGCACTTCAATTCACTGCATGAAGGGAATGGAGTGTTTCTTCACTTTCTAAATGCTGTCCTTTCAGAGAAAATCACTTTCCTTTGAAAGTGCCTTAAGCTATTTACAAGCATTCCCAAGAAACTCACATGCGTTTCTCTGAAAGAGAAGCAGTATGTTCCAACACTTCAATTCACTGTTCGAAGTGAATGGAGTGTTGCTTCACTTTCTAAATGCTGTACTTTCAGAGAAAATCACTTTTGTTTAAAAGTGCCTTAAGCAACTTTCAAGCATTCACAAGAAACTCACTAGCATTTCTCTGAAAGAGAAGCCTTCTCTTCCAACACTTCAATTCACTGTGCGAAGTGATTTGAGTGTTGCTTCACTTTATAAATGCTCTCCTTTCAGAGAAAATCACTTTCCTTTGAAAGTGCCTTAAGTTACTTACAAGCATTCATAAGAAACTCAGTTGCATTTCTCTGAAAGAGAAGCATCTCTTCCAAAACTTCAATTCACTGTGCGAAGTGAATGGAGTGTTGCTTCACTTTCTAAATGCTGTCCTTTCAGTGAAAATCACTTTCCTTTGAAAGTGCCTTAAGCAACTTTCAAGCATTCACAAGAAACTCACTAGCATTTCTCTGAAAGAGAAGCCTTCTCTTCCAACACTTCAATTCACTGTGCGAAGTGAATGGAGTGTTGCTTCCCTTTCTAAATGCTGTCCTTTCAGAGAAAATCACTTTTCTTTGAAAGTCCCTTAAGCTACTTACAAGCATTCAACAGAAACTCACATGCATTTCTCTGCAAGAGAAGCAGTCTGTTCCAGCACTTCAATTCACAGTGAGAAGTGAATGGAGTGTTGCTTCACTTTCTAAAGGCTGTCCTTTCAGAGAAAATCACTTTCCTTTGAAAGTGCTTTAAACTACTTTCAAGAATTGACAAAAAACCCACATGCGTTTCTCTGAAAGAGAAGCAGTCTGTTCCAACACTTCAATTCACTGTGCGAAGTGAATGAAGTGTTGCTTCACTTTCTAAACGCTGTCCTTTCAGAGAAAATCACTTTCCTTTGAAAATTCCTTAAGCTACTTACAAGCATTCAACAGAAACTCACATGCGTTTCTCTGAAAGAGAAGCAGTCTGTTCCAACAATTCAATTCACTGTGCGAAGTGAATGGAGTGTTGCTTCACTTTCTAAATGCTGTCCTTTCTGAGAAAATTACTTTCCTTTGAAAGTGAATTAAGCTACTTACAAGCATTAGGAAGAAACTCATGCGTTTCTATGAAAGAGAAGCAGGCTGTTCCAAAACTTTAATTCTCTGTGCGAAGTGAATGGAGTGTTGCGTCACTTTTTAAATGCTGTCCTTTCACAGAAAATCACTTTCCTTTGAAAGTGCCTTAAGCTACTTTTAAACGTTCACAAGAAACTCACATGCGTTTCTCTGAAAGAGAAGCATTCTGTTCCAACACTTCAATTCACTGTGCAAAGTGAATGGAGTGTTGCCTCACTTTCTAAATGCTGTCCTTTCAGAGAAAATCACTTTCCTTTGTAAGTGCCTTTAGCTACTTTCAAGCATTCAGATGAAACTCATATCCGTTTCTCTGAAAGAGAAGCAGACTGATCCAACACTTCATTTCACTGTGCGAAGTGAACGGAGTGTTGCTTCACTTTCTAAATGCTGTCCTTTCAGAGAAAATCACTTTCCTTTGAAAGTGCCTTGAGCAACTTGCAAGCATTCACAAGAAACACTAATGCGTTTCTATGAAAGAGAAGCCCTCAGTTCAAACACTTCAATTCACTGCACGAAGGGAATGGAGTGTTGCTTCACTTTCTAAATGCTGTCCTTTCAGAGAAAATCACTTTCCTCCGAAAGTGCCTTAAGCTACTTGCAAGCATTCACAAGAAACACAAATGCGTTTCTATGAAAGAGATGCAGTCTGTTCCAGCACTTCAATTCACTGCACGAAGGGAATGGAGTGTTGCTTCACTTTCTAAATGCTGTACTTTCAGAGAAAATCACTTTCCTTTGAAAGTGCCTTAAGCTATTTACAAGCATTCACAAGAAACTCACATGTGTTTCTCTGAAAGAGAAGCAGTATGTTCCAACACTTCAATTCACTGTGCGAAGTGAATGGAGTGTTGCAACAATTTCTAAATGCTGTCCTTTCAGAGAAAATCACTATCCCTTGAAAGTGCCTTAAGCTACTTACAAGCATTCACCAGAAACTCACATGCATTTCTCTGAAAGAGAAGCAGACTGTTCCAATACTTCAATTCACTATGCGAAGTGAATGGAGTGTTGCTTCACTTTCTAAATGCTGTCCTTTCAGAGAAAATCTCTTTTGTTTGAAAGTGCCTTAAGCAACTTTCAAGCATTCACAAGAAACTCACTTGCATTTCTCTGAAAGAGAAGCCTTCTCTTCCAACACTTCAATTCACTGTGCGAAGTGAATAGAGTGTTACTTCACTTTTTAAATGCTGTCCTTTCAGAGAAAATCACTTTCCCTTGAAAGTGCCTTAAGCTACTTACAAGTATTCACCAGAAACTCACATGCGTTTCTCTGAAAGAGAAGCAGTCTGTTCCAACACTTCAATTCACAGTGAGAAGTGAATGGAGTGTTGCTTCACTTTCTAAAGGCTGTCCTTTCAGAGAAAATCACTTTCCTTTGAAAGTGCTTTAAACTACTTTCAAGCATTGACAAAAAACTCATGCGTTTCTCTGAAAGAGAAGCAGTCTGTTCCAACACTTCAATTCACAGTGCGATGTGAACGGAGTGTTGCTTCACTTTCTAAATGCTGTCCTTTCAGAGAAAATCACTTTCCTTTGAAAGTGCCTTAAGCAACTTGCAAGCATTCACAAGAAACACATATGCGTTTCTATGAAAGAAGCACTCTGTTCCAACACTTCAAATCATTGCACGAAGGGAATGGAGTATTGCTTCACTTTCTAAATGCTGTCCGTTCAGAAAATCACTTTCCTTTGAAAGTGCCTTAAGCTATTTACAAGCATTCCCAAGAAACTCACATGCGTTTCTCTGAAAGAGAAGCAGTCTGCTCGAACACTTCATTTCACTGTGCGAAGTGAATGGAGTGTTGCTTCACTTTCTAAATGCTGTCCTTTCAGAGAAAATCACTTTCCTTTGAAAGTGCCTTGAGCAACTTGCAAGCATGCACAAAAAACACTAATGCGTTTCTATGAAAGAGAAGCCCTCAGTTCCAACACTTCAATTCACTGCACGAAGGGAATGGAGTGTTGCTTCACTTTCTAAATGCTGTCCTTTCAGAGAAAATCACTTTCCTCCGAACGTGCCTAAAGCTATTTGCAAGCATTCACAAGAAAAACAAATGCGTTTCTATGAAAGAGAAGCAGTCTGTTCCAGCACTTCAATTCACTGCACGAAGGGAATGGAGTGTTGCTTCACTTTCTAAATGCTGTCCTTTCAGAGAAAATCACTTTCCTTTGAAAGTGCCTTAAGCTATTTACAAGCATTCCCAAGAAACTCACATGCGTTTCTCTGAAAGAGAAGCAGTATGTTCCAACACTTCAATTCACTGTGCGAAGTGAATGGAGTGTTGCAACAATTTCTAAATGCTGTCCTTTCAGAGAAAATCACTTTTGTTTGAAAGTGCCTTAAGCAACTTTCAAGCATTCACAAGAAACTCACATGCATTTCTCTGAAAGAGAAGCCTTCTCTTCCAACACTTCAATTCACTGCGCGAAGTGAATTGAGTGTTGCTTCACTTTCTAAATGCTCTCCTTTCAGAGAAAATCACTTTCCTTTGAAAGTGCCTTAAGCTACTTACAAGCATTCACAAGAAACTCACTTGCATTTCTCTGAAAGAGAAGCCTTCTCTTCCAACACTTCAATTCACTGTGCGAAGTGAATGGAGTGTTGCTTCACTTTCTAAATGCTGTCCTTTCAGAGAAAATCACTTTCCTTTGAAAGTGCCTTAAGCTACTTTCAAGCGTTCACAAGAAACTCACATGCGTTTCTCTGAAAGAGAAGCATTCTGTTCCAACACTTCAATTCACTGTGCAAAGTGAATGGAGTGTTGCCTCACTTTCTAAAGGCTGTCCTTTCAGAGAACATCTCTTTCCTTTGAAAGTGCCCTAAGCTTCTTTCAAGCATTCACAAAAAACTCACATGCGTTTCTCTGAAGGAGAAGCAGTCTGTTCCAACACTTCAATTCACTGTGCGAAGTGAATGGAGTGTTGCTTCACTTTCTAAATGCTGTCCTTTCAGAATAAATCACTTTCCTTTGAAAGTGCCTTAAGCAACTTGGAAGCATTCACAAGAAACACTAATGCGTTTCTGTGAAAGAGAAGCACTCCGTTCCAACACTTCAATTCACCGCGCGAAGGGAATGGAGTGTTGCTTCACTTTCTAAATGCTATCCTTTCAGAGAAAATCACTTTCCTCTGAAGGTGCCTTTAGCTACTTGCAAGCATTCACAAGAAACACAAATGCGTTTCTATGAAAGAGAAGCAGTCTGTTCAAACACTTCAATTCACTGCACGAAGGGAATGGAGTGTTGCTTCACTTTCTAAATGCTGTCTTTTCAGAGAAAATCACTTTCCTTTGTAAGTGCCTTAAGCTACTTACATGCATTCGACAAAAACTCACATGCATTTCTCTGAAAGAGAAGCAGTCTGTTCCAACACTTCAATTCACTGTTCGAAGTGAATGGAGTGTTGCTTCACTTTCTAAATGCTGTACTTTCAGAGAAAATCACTTTTGTTTGAAAGTGCCTTAAGCAACTTTCAATCATTCACAAGAAACTCACTAGCATTTCTCTGAAAGAGAAGCCTTCTCTTCCAACACTTCAATTCACTGTGCGAAGTGAATGGAGTGTTGCTTCCCTTTCTAAATGCTGTCCTTTCAGAGAAAATCACTTTTCTTTGAAAGTCCCTTAAGGAACTTACAAGCATTCAACAGAAACTCACATGCATTTCTCAGCAAGAGAAGCAGTCTGTTCCAACACTTCAATTCACAGTGAGAAGTGAATGGAGTGTTGCTTCACTTTCTAAAGGCTGTCCTTTCAGAGAAAATCACTTTCCTTTGAAAGTGCTTTAAACTACTTTCAAGCATTGACAAAAAACTCATGCGTTTCTCTGAAAGAGAAGCAGTCTGTTCCAACACTTCAATTCACAGTGCGAAGTGAATGGAGTGTTGCTTCACTCTCTAAATGCGGTCCTTTCAGAGAAAATCACTTTTCTTTGAAAGTCCCTTAAGCTACTTACAAGCATTCAAGAGAAATTCCCATGCGTTTCCCTGAAAGAGAAGCCTTCTCTTCCAACACTTCAATTCACAGTGCGAAGTGAATGGAGTGTTACTTCACTTTCCAAATGCTGTCCTTTCAGAGAAAATCACTTTACTTTGAAAATTCCTTAAGCTACTTACAGGCATTCAACAGAAACTCACATGCGTTTCTCTGAAAGAGAAGCAGTCTGTTCCAACACTTCAATTCACTGTGCGAAGTGAATGGAGTGTTGCTTCACTTTCTAAATGCTGTCCTTTCAGAGAAAATCACTTTTCTTTGAAAATTCCTTAAGCTACTTACAAGCATTCAACAGAAACTCACATGCGTTTCTCTGAAAGAGAAGCAGTCTGTTCCAACAATTCAATTCACTGTGCGAAGTGAATGGAGTGTTGCTTCACTTTCTAAATGCTGTCCTTTCTGAGGAAATTCCTTTCCTTTGAAAGTGAATTAAGCTACTTACAAGCATTAGGAAGAAACTCATGCGTTTCTATGAAAGAGAAGCAGGCTGTTCCAAAACTTCAATTCTCTGTGCGAAGTGAATGGAGTGTTGCTTCACTTTTCAAATGCTGTCCTTTCACAGAAAATCACTTTCCTTTGAAAGTTCCTTAAGCTACTTTCAAGCGTTCACAAGAAACTCACATGCGTTTCTCTGAAAGAGAAGCATTCTGTTCCAACACTTCAATTCACTGTGCAAAGTGAATGGAGTGTTGCCTCACTTTCTAAATGCTGTCCTTTCAGAGAAAATCACTTTCCTTTGTAAGTGCCTTTAGCTACTTTCAAGCATTCAGAAGAAACTCATATCCGTTTCTCTGAAAGAGAAGCAGACTGATCCAACACTTCATTTCACTGTGCGAAGTGAATGGAGTGTTGCTTCACTTTCTAAATGCTGTCCTTTCAGAGAAAATCACTTTCCTTTGAAAGTGCCTTGAGCAACTTGCAAGCATTCACAAGAAACACTAATGCGTTTCTATGAAAGAGAAGCCCTCAGTTCCAACACTTCAATTCACTGCACGAAGGGAATGGAGTGTTGCTTCACTTTCTAAATGCTGTCCTTTCAGAGAAAATCACTTTCCTCCGAAAGTGCCTTAAGCTACTTGCAAGCATTCACAAGAAACACAAATGCGTTTCTATGAAAGAGAAGCAGTCTGTTCCAGCACTTCAATTCACTGCACGAAGGGAATGGAGTGTTGCTTCACTTTCTAAATACTGTACATTCAGAGAAAATCACTTTCCTTTGAAAGTGCCTTAAGCTATTTACAAGCATTCACAAGAAACTCACATGTGTTTCTCTGAAAGAGAAGCAGTATGTTCCAACACTTCAATTCACTGTGCGAAGTGAATGGAGTGTTGCAACAATTTCTAAATGCTGTCCTTTCAGAGAAAATCACTTTCCCTTGAAAGTGCCTTAAGCTACTTACAAGCATTCACCAGAAACTCACATGCGTTTCTCTGAAAGAGAAGCAGACTGTTCCAATACTTCAATTCACTATGCGAAGTGAATGGAGTGTTGCTTCACTTTCTAAATGCTGTCCTTTCAGAGAAAATCTCTTTTGTTTGAAAGTGCCTTAAGCAACTTTCAAGCATTCACAAGAAACTCACTTGGATTTCTCTGAAAGAGAAGCCTTCTCCTCCAACACTTCAATTCACTGTGCGAAGTGAATAGAGTGTTACTTCACTTTTTAAATGCTGTCCTTTCAGAGAAAATCACTTTCCTTTGAAAGTGCCTTAAGCTACTTACAAGCATTCACCAGAAACTCACATGCGTTTCTCTGAAGGAGAAGCAGTCTGTTCCAACACTTCAATTCACTGTGCGAAGTGAATGGAGTGTTGCTTCACTTTCTAAATGCTGTCCTTTCAGAGAAAATCACTTTCCTTTGAAAGTGCCTTAAGCAACTTGGAAGCATTCACAAGAAACACTAATGCGTTTCTGTGAAAGAGAAGCACTCTGTTCCAACACTTCAATTCACCGCGCGAAGGGAATGGAGTGTTGCTTCACTTTCTAAATGTTGTCTTTTCAGAGAAAATCACTTTCCTTTGTAAGTGCCTTAAGCTACTTACATGCATTCAACAAAAACTCACATGCATTTCTCTGAAAGAGAAGCAGTCTGTTCCAACACTTCAATTCACTGTGCGAAGTGAATGGAGTGTTGCAACAATTTCTAAATGCTGTCCTTTCAGAGAAAATCACTTTCCTTTGAAAGTGCCTTAAGCAACTTGCAAGCATTCACAAGAAACACATATGCGTTTCTATGAAAGAAAAGCACTCTGTTTCAACACTTCAAATCATTGCAAGAAGGGAATGGAGTATTGCTTCACTTTCTAAATGCTGTCCTTTCAGAAAATCACTTTCCTTTGAAAGTGCCTTAAGCTACTTACAAGCATTAGGAAGAAACTCACATGCGTTTCTCTGAATGGGAAGCAGTATGTTCCAACACTTCAATTCACTGTGCGAAGTGAATGGAGTGTTGCAACAATTTCTAAATGCTGTCCTTTCAGAGATAATCACTTTCCTTTGTAAGTGCCTTAAGCTTCTTACAAGCATTCACCAGAAACTCACATGCGTTTCTCTGAAAGAGAAGCAGTCTGTTTCAACACTTCTATTCACTGTGCGAAGTGAATTGAGTGTTGCTTCACTTTCTAAATGCTGTCCTTTCAGAGAAAATCACTTTTGTTTGAAAGTGCCTTAAGCAACTTTCAAGCATTCACAAGAAACTCACTTGCATTTCTCTGAAAGAGAAGCCTTCTCTTCCAACACTTCAATTCACAGTGCGAAGTGAATGGAGTGTTGCTTCACTTTCTAAATGCTGTCCTTTCAGAGAAAATCACTTTCCTTTGAAAGTGCCTTAAGCTACTTTCAAGCGTTCACAAGAAACTCTAATGCGTTTCTCTGAAAGAGAAGCAGTCTGTTCCAACACTTCAATTCACTGTGCGAAGTGAATGGAGTGTTGCTTCACTTTCTAAAGGCTGTCCTTTCAGAGAAAATCACTTTCCTTTGAAAGTGCCTTAAGCTACTTACAAGCATTAGGAAGAAACTCACATGCGTTTCTCTGAATGGGAAGCAGTCTGTTCCAACACTTCAATTCACTGTGCGAAGTGAATGGAATGTTGTTTCATTTTCTAAATGCTCTCCTTTCAGAGAAAATCACTTTTGTTTGAAAGTGCCTTAAGCATCTTTCAAGCATTCACAAGAAACTCACATGCATTTCTCTGAAAGAGAAGCCTTCTCTTCCAACACTTCAATTCACTGTGCGAAGTGTATGAAGTGTTGCTTCACTTTCTAAATGCTGTCCATTCAGAGAAAATCACTTTCCTTTGTAAGTGCCTTTAGCTACTTTCAAGCATTCAGAAGAAACTCACATGCGTTTCTCTGAAAGAGAAGCAGACTGATCCAACACTTCAATTCACTGTGCGAAGTGAATAGAGTGTTGCTTCACTTTCTAAATGCTGTCCTTTCAGAGAAAATCACTTTCCTCCGAAAGTTCCTTAAGCTACATGCAAGCATTCACAAGAAACACAAATGCGTTTCTATGAAAGAGAAGCAGTCTGTTCCAACACTTCAATTCACTGCACGAAGTGAATGGAGTGTTGCTTCACTTTCTAAATGCTGTATTTTCAGAGAAAATCACTTTTGTTTGAAAGTGCCTTAAGCAACTTTCAAGCATTCACAAGAAACTCACTTGCATTTCTCTGAAAGAGAAGCCTTCTCTTCCAACACTTCAATTCACTGTGCGAAGTGAATAGAGTGTTGCTTCACTTTCTAAATGCTGTCCTTTCAGAGAAAATCAATTTCCTTTGAAAGTGCCTTAAGCTACTTTCAAGCGTTCACAAGAAACTCACATGCGTTTCTCTGAAAGAGAATCATTCTGTTCCAACACTTCAATTCACTGTGCAAGTGAATGGAGTGTTGCCTCATTTTCTAAATGCTGTCCTTTCAGAGAAAATCACTTTCCTTTGTAAGTGCCTTTAGCTACATTCAAGCATTCAGAAGAAACTCACATGCGTTTCTCTGAAAGAGAAGCAGACTGATCCAACACTTCAATTCACTGTGCAAAGTGAATAGAGTGTTGCTTCACTTTCTAAATGCTGTCCTTTCAGAGAAAATCACTTTCCTTTGAAAGTGCCTTAAGCTACTTACTGGCATTCAACAGAAACTCACATGCATTTCTCTGAAAGAGAAGCAGTCTGTTCCAACACTTCAATTCACTGTGCGAAGTGAATGGAGTGTTGCTTCACTTTCTAAAGGCTGTCCTTTCAGAGAAAATCACTCTCCTTTGAAAGTGCCTTAAGCTACTTACAAGCATTCACAAAAAACTCACATGCGTTTCTCTGAAAGAGAAGAAGTCTGTTCCAACACTTCAATTCACTGTGCGCAGTGAATGGAGTGTTGCTTCACTTTCTAAATGCTGTCCTTTCAGAGAAAATCACTTATCTTTGAAAGTGCCTTGAGCAACTTGCAAGCATTCACAAGAAACACTAATGTTCTTCTATGAAAGAGAAGCCCTCTGTTCCAACACTTCAATTCACTGCACGAAGGGAATGGAGTGTTGCTTCACTTTTAAATGCTGTCATTTCAGAGAAAATCACTTTCCTCCGAAAGTGCCTTAAGCTACTTGCAAGCATTCACAAGAAACACACATGCGTTTCTCTGATATAGAAGCAGTCTGTTCCAACACTTCAATTCACTATCCGAAGTGAATAGAGTGTTGCATCACTTTCTAAATGCTGTCCTTTCAGAGAAAATCACTTTTGTTTGAAAGTGCCTTAAGCAACTTTCAAGCATTCACAAGAAACTCACTTGCATTTCTCTGAAAGAGAAGCCTTCTCTTCCAACACTTCAATTCACAGTGCGAAGTGAATGGAGTGTTGCTTCACTTTCTAAATGCTGTCCTTTCAGAGAAAATCACTTTCCTTTGAAAGTGCCTTAAGCTACTTTCAAGCGTTCACAAGAAACTCTAATGCGTTTCTCTGAAAGAGAAGCAGTCTGTTCCAACACTTCAATTCACTGTGCGAAGTGAATGGAGTGTTGCTTCACTTTCTAAAGGCTGTCCTTTCAGAGAAAATCACTTTCCTTTGAAAGTGCCTTAAGCTACTTACAAGCATTAGGAAGAAACTCACATGCGTTTCTCTGAAAGGGAAGCAGTCTGTTCCAACACTTCAATTCACTGTGCGAAGTGAATGGAATGTTGCTTCACTTTCGAAATGCTCTCCTTTCAGAGAAAATCACTTTTGATTGAAAGTGCCTTAAGCATCTTTCAAGCATTCAAAGAAACTCACGTGCATTTCTCTGAAAGAGAAGCCTTCTCTTCCAACACTTCAATTCACTGTGCGAAGTGAATGAAGTGTTGCTTCACTTTCTAAATGCTCTCCTTTCAGAGAAAATCACTCTCTTTTGAAACTGCCTTAAGCTACTTACAAGCATTCACAAGAAACTCACATTCGTTTCTCTGAAAGAGAAGCAGTATGTTCCAACACTTCAATTCACTGTGCGAAGTGAATGGAGTGTTGCAACAATTTCTAAATGCTGTCCTTTCAGAGATAATCACTTTCCTTTGTAAGTGCCTTAAGCTTCTTACAAGCATTCACCAGAAACTCACATGCGTTTCTCTGAAAGAGAAGCAGTCTGTTTCAACACTTCTATTCACTGTGCGAAGTGAATTGAGTGTTGCTTCACTTTCTAAATGCTGTCCTTTCAGAGAAAATCACTTTTGTTTGAAAGTGCCTTAAGCAACTTTCAAGCATTCACAAGAAACTCACTTGCATTTCTCTGAAAGAGAAGCCTTCTCTTCCAACACTTCAATTCACAGTGCGAAGTGAATGGAGTGTTGCTTCACTTTCTAAATGCTGTCCTTTCAGAGAAAATCACTTTCCTTTGAAAGTGCCTTAAGCTACTTTCAAGCGTTCACAAGAAACTCTAATGCGTTTCTCTGAAAGAGAAGCAGTCTGTTCCAACACTTCAATTCACTGTGCGAAGTGAATGGAGTGTTGCTTCACTTTCTAAAGGCTGTCCTTTCAGAGAAAATCACTTTCCTTTGAAAGTGCCTTAAGCTACTTACAAGCATTAGGAAGAAACTCACATGCGTTTCTCTGAATGGGAAGCAGTCTGTTCCAACACTTCAATTCACTGTGCGAAGTGAATGGAATGTTGTTTCATTTTCTAAATGCTCTCCTTTCAGAGAAAATCACTTTTGTTTGAAAGTGCCTTAAGCATCTTTCAAGCATTCACAAGAAACTCACATGCATTTCTCTGAAAGAGAAGCCTTCTCTTCCAACACTTCAATTCACTGTGCGAAGTGTATGAAGTGTTGCTTCACTTTCTAAATGCTGTCCATTCAGAGAAAATCACTTTCCTTTGTAAGTGCCTTTAGCTACTTTCAAGCATTCAGAAGAAACTCACATGCGTTTCTCTGAAAGAGAAGCAGACTGATCCAAAACTTCAATTCACTGTGCGAAGTGAATAGAGTGTTGCTTCACTTTCTAAATGCTGTCCTTTCAGAGAAAATCACTTTCCTCCGAAAGTTCCTTAAGCTACTTGCAAGCATTCACAAGAAACACAAATGCGTTTCTATGAAAGAGAAGCAGTCTGTTCCAACACTTCAATTCACTGCACGAAGTGAATGGAGTGTTGCTTCACTTTCTAAATGCTGTATTTTCAGAGAAAATCACTTTTGTTTGAAAGTGCCTTAAGCAACTTTCAAGCATTCACAAGAAACTCACTTGCATTTCTCTGAAACGGAAGCCTTCTCTTCCAACACTTCAATTCACAGTGCGAAGTGAATAGAGTGTTGCTTCACTTTCTAAATGCTGTCCTTTCAGAGAAAATCAATTTCCTTTGAAAGTGCCTTAAGCTACTTTCAAGCGTTCACAAGAAACTCACATGCATTTCTCTGAAAGAGAATCATTCTGTTCCAACACTTCAATTCACTGTGCAAGTGAATGGAGTGTTGCCTCATTTTCTAAATGCTGTCCTTTCAGAGAAAATCACTTTCCTTTGTAAGTGCCTTTAGCTACATTCAAGCATTCAGAAGAAACTCACATGCGTTTCTCTGAAAGAGAAGCAGACTTTTCCAACACTTCAATTCACTGTGCAAAGTGAATAGAGTGTTGCTTCACTTTCTAAATGCTGTCCTTTCAGAGAAAATCACTTTCCTTTGAAAGTGCCTTAAGCTACTTACTGGCATTCAACAGAAACTCACATGCATTTCTCTGAAAGAGAAGCAGTCTGTTCCAACACTTCAATTCACTGCACGAAGTGAATGGAGTGTTGCTTCACTTTCTAAAGGCTGTCCTTTCAGAGAAAATCACTCTCCTTTGAATCTGCCTTAAGCTACTTACAAGCATTCACAAAAAACTCACATGCGTTTCTCTGAAAGAAAAGCAGTCTGTTCCAACACTTCAATTCACTGTGCGCAGTGAATGGAGTGTTGCTTCACTTTCTAAATGCTGTCCTTTCAGAGAAAATCACTTATCTTTGAAAGTGCCTTGAGCAACTTGCAAGCATTCACAAGAAACACTAATGCGTTTCTATGAAAGAGAAGCCCTCTGCTCCAACACATCAATTCACTGCACGAAGGGAATGGAGTGTTGCTTCACTTTTAAATGCTGTCATTTCAGAGAAAATCACTTTCCTCCGAAAGTGCCTTAAGCTACTTGCAAGCATTCACAAGAAACACACATGCGTTTCTCTGATATAGAAGCAGTCTCTTCCAACACTTCAATTCACTATCCGAAGTGAATATGGTGTTGCTTCACTTTCTAAATGCTGTCCTTTCAGAGAAAATCACTTTTGTTTGAAAGTGCCTTAAGCAACTTTCAAGCATTCACAAGAAACTCACTTGCATTTCTCTGAAAGAGAAGCCTTCTCTTCCAACACTTCAATTCACAGTGCGAAGTGAATGGAGTGTTGTTTCACTTTCTAAATGCTGTCCTTTCAGAGAAAATCACGTTCCTTTGAAATTGCCTTAAGCTACTTTCAAGCGTTCACAAGAAACTCTAATGCGTTTCTCTGAAAGAGAAGCAGTCTGTTCCAACACTTCAATTCACTGTGCGAAGTGAATGGAGTGTTGCTTCACTTTCTAAAGGCTGTCCTTTCAGAGAAAATCACTTTCCTTTGAAAGTGCCTTAAGCTACTTACAAGCATTAGGAAGAAACTCACATGCGTTTCTCTGAAAGGGTAGCAGTCTGTTCCAACACTTCAATTCACTGTGCGAAGTGAATGGAATGTTGCTTCACTTTCGAAATGCTCTCCTTTCAGAGAAAATCACTTTTGATTGAAAGTGCCTTAAGCATCTTTCAAGCATTCACAAGAAACTCACATGCATTTCTCTGAAAGAGAAGCATTCTCTTCCAACACTTCAATTCACTGTGCGAAGTGAATGAAGTGTTGCTTCACTTTCTAAATGCTCTCCTTTCAGAGAAAATCACTCTCTTTTGAAACTGCCTTAAGCTACTTACAAGCATTCACAAGAAACTCACATGCGTTTCTCTGAAAGAGAAGCAGTATGTTCCAACACTTCAATTCACTGTGCGAAGTGAATGGAGTGTTGCAACAATTTCTAAATGCTGTCCTTTCAGAGATAATCACTTTCCCTTGTAAGTGCCTTAAGCTTCTTACAAGCATTCACCAGAAACTCACATGCGTTTCTCTGAAAGAGAAGCAGTCTGTTTCAACACTTCTATTCACTGTGCGAAGTGAATTGAGTGTTGCTTCACTTTCTAAATGCTGTCCTTTCAGAGAAAATCACTTTTGTTTGAAAGTGCCTTAAGCAACTTTCAAGCATTCACAAGAAACTCACTTGCATTTCTCTGAAAGAGAAGCCTTCTCTTCCAACACTTCAATTCACAGTGCGAAGTGAATGGAGTGTTGCTTCACTTTCTAAATGCTGTCCTTTCAGAGAAAATCACTTTCCTTTGAAAGTGCCTTAAGCTACTTTCAAGCGTTCACAAGAAACTCTAATGCGTTTCTCTGAAAGAGAAGCAGTCTGTTCCAACACTTCAATTCACTGTGCGAAGTGAATGGAGTGTTGCTTCACTTTCTAAAGGCTGTCCTTTCAGAGAAAATCACTTTCCTTTGAAAGTGCCTTAAGCTACTTACAAGCATTAGGAAGAAACTCACATGCGTTTCTCTGACAGGGAAGCAGTCTGTTCCAACACTTCAATTCACTGTGCGAAGTGAATGGAATGTTGTTTCATTTTCTAAATGCTCTCCTTTCAGAGAAAATCACTTTTGTTTGAAAGTGCCTTAAGCATCTTTCAAGCATTCACAAGAAACTCACATGCATTTCTCTGAAAGAGAAGCCTTCTCTTCCAACACTTCAATTCACTGTGCGAAGTGTATGAAGTGTTGCTTCACTTTCTAAATACTGTCCATTCAGAGAAAATCACTTTCCTTTGTAAGTGCCTTTAGCTACTTTCAAGCATTCAGAAGAAACTCACATGCGTTTCTCTGAAAGAGAAGCAGACTGATCCAACACTTCAATTAACTGTGCGAAGTGAATAGAGTGTTGCTTCACTTTCTAAATGCTGTCCTTTCAGAGAAAATCACTTTCCTCCGAAAGTGCCTTAAGCTACTTGCAAGCATTCACAAGAAACACAAATGCGTTTCTATGAAAGAGAAGCAGTCTGTTCCAACACTTCAATTAACTGCACGAAGGGAATGGAGTGTTGCTTCATTTCCTAAATGCTGTCCTTTCAGAGAAAATCACTTTCCTTTGAAAGTGCCTTAAGCTAATTGCAAGTATTCACCAGAAACTCACAAGCATTTCTCTGAAAGAGAAGCAGTCTGTTCCAACACTTCAATTCACTGCACGAAGTGAATGGAGTGTTGCTTCACTTTCTAAATGCTGTATTTTCAGAGAAAATCACTTTTGTTTGAAAGTGCCTTAAGCAACTTTCAAGCATTCACAAGAAACTCACTTGCATTTCTCTGAGAGAAGCCTTCTCTTCCAACACTTCAATTCACTGTGCGAAGTGAATAGAGTGTTGCTTCACTTTCTAAATGCTGTCCTTTCAGAGAAAATCAATTTCCTTTGAAAGTGCATTAAGCTACTTTCAAGCGTTCACAAGAAACTCACATGCGTTTCTCTGAAAGAGAATCATTCTGTTCCAACACTTCAATTCACTGTGCAAGTGAATGGAGTGTTGCCTCATTTTCTAAATGCTGTCCTTTCAGAGAAAATCACTTTCCTTTGTAAGTGCCTTTAGCTACATTCAAGCATTCAGAAGAAACTCACATGCGTTTCTCTGAAAGAGAAGCAGACTTTTCCAACACTTCAATTCACTGTGCAAAGTGAATAGAGTGTTGCTTCACTTTCTAAATGCTGTCCTTTCAGAGAAAATCACTTTCCTTTGAAAGTGCCTTAAGCTACTTACTGGCATTCAACAGAAACTCACATGCATTTCTCTGAAAGAGAAGCAGTCTGTTCCAACACTTCAATTCACTCTGCGAAGTGAATGGAGTGTTGCTTCACTTTCTAAAGGCTGTCCGTTCAGAAAAATCACTCTCCTTTGAAAGTGCCTTAAGCTACTTACAAGCATTCACAAAAAACTCACTTGCGTTTCTCAGAAAGAGAAGCAGTCTGTTCCAACACTTCAATTCACTGTGCGCAGTGAATGGAGTGTTGCTTCACTTTCTAAATTCTGTCCTTTCAGAGAAAATCACTTATCTTTGAAAGTGCCTTGAGCAACTTGCAAGCATTCACAAGAAACACTAATGCGTTTCTATGAAAGAGAAGCCCTCTGCTCCAACAGTTCAATTCACTGCACGAAGGGAATGGAGTGTTGCTTCACTTTTAAATGCTGTCATTTCAGAGAAAATCACTTTCCTCCGAAAGTGCCTTAAGCTACTTGCAAGCATTCACAAGAAACACACATGCGTTTCTCTGATATAGAAGCAGTCTGTTCCAACACTTCAATTCACTATCCGAAGTGAATTGGTGTTGCTTCACTTTCTAAATGCTGTCCTTTCAGAGAAAATCACTTTTGTTTGAAAGTGCCTTAAGCAACTTTCAAGCATTCACAAGAAACTCACTTGCATTTCTCTGAAAGAGAAGCCTTCTCTTCCAACACTTCAATTCACAGTGCGAAGTGAATGGAGTGTTGCTTCACTTTCTAAATGCTGTCCTTTCAGAGAAAATCACTTTCCTTTGAAAGTGCCTTAAGCTACTTTCAAGCGTTCACAAGAAACTCTAATGCGTTTCTCTGAAAGAGAAGCAGTCTGTTCCAACACTTCAATTCACTGTGCGAAGTGAATGGAGTGTTGCTTCACTTTGTAAAGGCTGTCCTTTCAGAGAAAATCACTTTCCTTTGAAAGTGCCTTAAGCTACTTACAAGCATTAGGAAGAAACTCACATGCGTTTCTCTGAAAGGGAAGCAGTCTGTTCCAACACTTCAATTCACTGTGCGAAGTGAATGGAATGTTGTTTCATTTTCTAAATGCTCTCCTTTCAGAGAAAATCACTTTCCTTTGAAAGTGCCTTAAGCTATTTACAAGCATTCACAAGAAACTCACATGTGTTTCTCTGAAAGAGAAGCAGTATGTTCCAACACTTCAATTCACTGTGCGAAGTGAATGGAGTGTTGCAACAATTTTTAAATGCTGTCCTTTCAGAGAAAATCACTTTCCCTTGAAAGTGCCTTAAGCTACTTACAAGCATTCACCAGAAACTCACATGCGTTTCTCTGAAAGAGAAGCAGACTGTTCCAATACTTCAATTCACTATGCGAAGTGAATGGAGTGTTGCTTCACTTTCTAAATGCTGTCCTTTCAGAGAAAATCTCTTTTGTTTGAAAGTGCCTTAAGCAACTTTCAAGCATTCACAAGAAACTCACTTGCATTTCTCTGAAAGAGAAGCCTTCTCTTCCAACACTTCAATTCACTGTGCGAAGTGAATAGAGTGTTACTTCACTTTTTAAATGCTGTCCTTTCAGAGAAAATCACTTTCCTTTGAAAGTGCCTTAAGCTACTTACAAGCATTCACCAGAAACTCACATGCGTTTCTCTGAAAGAGAAGCAGTCTGTTCCAACACTTCAATTCACAGTGAGAAGTGAATGGAGTGTTGCTTCACTTTCTAAAGGCTGTCCTTTCAGAGAAAATCACTTTCCTTTGAAAGTGCTTTAAACTACTTACAAGCATTGACAAAAAACTCATGCGTTTCTCTGAAAGAGAAGCAGTCTGTTCCAACACTTCAATTCACAGTGCGAAGTGAACGGAGTGTTGCTTCACTTTCTAAATGCTGTCCTTTCAGAGAAAATCACTTTCTTTGAAAGTGCCTTAAGCAACTTGCAAGCATTCACAAGAAACACATATGCGTTTCTATGAAAGAAAAGCACTCTGTTCCAACACTTCAAATCATTGCACGAAGGGAATGGAGTATTGCTTCACTTTCTAAATGCTGTCCTTTCAGAAAATCACTTTCCTTTGAAAGTGCCTTAAGCTATTTACAAGCATTCCCAAGAAACTCACATGCGTTTCTCTGAAAGAGAAGCAGTCTGCTCGAACACTTCATTTCACTGTGCGAAGTGAATGGAGTGTTGCTTCACTTTCTAAATGCTGTCCTTTCAGAGAAAATCACTTTCCTTTGAAAGTGCCTTGAGCAACTTGCAAGCATGCACAAAAAACACTAATGCGTTTCTATGAAAGAGAAGCCCTCAGTTCCAACACTTCAATTCACTGCACGAAGGGAATGGAGTGTTGCTTCACTTTCTAAATGCTGTCCTTTCAGAGAAAATCACTTTTGTTTGAAAGTGCCTTAACCTATTTGCAAGCATTAACAAGAAAAACAAATGCGTTTCTCTGAAAGAGAAGCAGTATGTTCCAACACTTCAATTCACTGTGCGAAGTGAATGGAGTGTTGCAACAATTTCTAAATGCTGTCCTTTCAGAGAAAATCACTTTTGTTTGAAAGTGCCTTAAGCAACTTTCAAGCATTCACAAGAAACTCACATGCATTTCTCTGAAAGAGAAGCCTTCTCTTCCAACACTTCAATTCACTGTGCGAAGTGAATTGAGTGTTGCTTCACTTTCTAAATGCTCTCCTTTCAGAGAAAATCACTTTCCTTTGAAAGTGCCTTAAGCTACTTACAAGCATTCAACAGAAACTCACTTGCATTTCTCTGAAAGAGAAGCCTTCTCTTCCAACACTTCAATTCACTGTGCGAAGTGAATGGAGTGTTGCTTCACTTTCTAAATGCTGTCCTTTCAGAGAAAATCACTTTCCTTTGAAAGAGCCTTAAGCTACTTTCAAGCGTTCACAAGAAACTCACATGCGTTTCTCTGAAAGAGAAGCATTCTGTTCCAACACTTCAATTCACTGTGCAAAGTGAATGGAGTGTTGCCTCACTTTCTAAAGGCTGTCCTTTCAGAGAAAATCACTCTCCTTTGAAAGTGCCTTAAGCTACTTACAAGCATTCACAAAAAACTCACATGCGTTTCTCTGAAAGAGAAGCAGTCTGTTTCAACACTTCAATTCACTGTGCGCAGTGAATGGAGTGTTGCTTCACTTTCTAAATGCTGTCCTTTCAGAGAAAATCACTTATCTTTGAAAGTGCCTTGAGCAACTTGCAAGCATTCACAAGAAACACTAATGCGTTTCTATGAAAGAGAAGCCCTCTGCTCCAACACTTCAATTCACTGCACGAAGGGAATGGAGTGTTGCTTCACTTTTAAATGCTGTCATTTCAGAGAAAATCACTTTCCTCCGAAAGTGCCTTAAGCTACTTGCAAGCATTCACAAGAAACACACATGCGTTTCTCTGATATAGAAGCAGTCTGTTCCAACACTTCAATTCACTATCCGAAGTGAATATGGTGTTGCTTCACTTTCTAAATGCTGTCCTTTCAGAGAAAATCACTTTTGTTTGAAAGTGCCTTAAGCAACTTTCAAGCATTCACAAGAAACTCACTTGCATTTCTCTGAAAGAGAAGCCTTCTCTTCCAACACTTCAATTCACAGTGCGAAGTGAATGGAGTGTTGCTTCACTTTCTAAATGCTGTCCTTTCAGAGAAAATCACTTTCCTTTGAAAGTGCCTTAAGCTACTTTCAAGCGTTCACAAGAAACTCTAATGCGTTTCTCTGAAAGAGAAGCAGTCTGTTCCAACACTTCAATTCACTGTGCGAAGTGAATGGAGTGTTGCTTCACTTTCTAAAGGCTGTCCTTTCAGAGAAAATCACTTTCCTTTGAAAGTGCCTTAAGCTACTTACAAGCATTAGGAAGAAACTCACATGCGTTTCTCTGAAAGGGAAGCAGTCTGTTCCAACACTTCAATTCACTGTGCGAAGTGAATGGAATGTTGTTTCATTTTCTAAATGCTCTCCTTTCAGAGAAAATCACTTTCCTTTGAAAGTGCCTTAAGCTATTTACAAGCATTCACAAGAAACTCACATGTGTTTCTCTGAAAGAGAAGCAGTATGTTCCAACACTTCAATTCACTGTGCGAAGTGAATGGAGTGTTGCAACAATTTCTAAATGCTGTCCTTTCAGAGAAAATCACTTTCCCTTGATAGTGCCTTAAGCTACTTACAAGCATTCACCAGAAACTCACATGCGTTTTTCTGAAAGAGAAGCAGACTGTTCCAATACTTCAATTCACTAAGCGAAGTGAATGGAGTGTTGCTTCACTTTCTAAATGCTGTCCTTTCAGAGAAAATCTCTTTTGTTTGAAAGTGCCTTAAGCAACTTTCAAGCATTCACAAGAAACTCACTTGCATTTCTCTGAAAGAGAAGCCTTCTCTTCCTTCACTTCAATTCACTGTGCGAAGTGAATAGAGTGTTACTTCACTTTTTAAATGCTGTCCTTTCAGAGAAAATCACTTTCCTTTGAAAGTGCCTTAAGCTACTTACAAGCATTCACCAGAAACTCACATGCGTTTCTCTGAAAGAGAAGCAGTCTGTTCCAACACTTCAATTCACAGTGAGAAGTGAATGGAGTGTTGCTTCACTTTCTAAAGGCTGTCCTTTCAGACAAAATCACTTTCCTTTGAAAGTGCTTTAAACTACTTTCAAGCATTGACAAAAAACTCATGCGTTTCTCTGAAAGAGAAGCAGTCTGTTCCAACACTTCAATTCACAGTGCGAAGTGAACGGAGTGTTGCTTCACTTTCTAAATGCTGTCTTTTCAGAGAAAATCACTTTCCTTTGAAAGTGCCTTAAGCAACTTGCAAGCATTCACAAGAAACACATATGCGTTTCTATGAAAGAAAAGCAGTCTGCTCGAACACTTCATTTCACTGTGCGAAGTGAATGGAGTGTTGCTTCACTTTCTAAATGCTGTCCTTTCAGAGAAAATCACTTTCCTTTGAAAGTGCCTTGAGCAACTTGCAAGCATGCACAAAAAACACTAATGCGTTTCTATGAAAGAGAAGCCCTCAGTTCCAACACTTCAATTCACTGCACGAAGGGAATGGAGTGTTGCTTCACTTTCTAAATGCTGTCCTTTCAGAGAAAATCACTTTCCTCCGAAAGTGCCTTAAGCTATTTGCAAGCATTCACAAGAAAAACAAATGCGTTTCTATGAAAGAGAAGCAGTCTGTTCCAGCACTTCAATTCACTGCACGAAGGGAATGGAGTGTTGCTTCACTTTCTAAATGCTGTACTTTCAGAGAAAATCACTTTCCTTTGAAAGTGCCTTAAGCTATTTACAAGCATTCCCAAGAAACTCACATGCGTTTCTCTGAAAGAGAAGCAGTATGTTCCAACACTTCAATTCACTGTGCGAAGTGAATGGAGTGTTGCAACAATTTCTAAATGCTGTCCTTTCAGAGAAAATCACTTTTGTTTGAAAGTGCCTTAAGCAACTTTCAAGCATTCACAAGAAACTCACATGCATTTCTCTGAAAGAGAAGCCTTTTCTTCCAACACTTCAATTCACTGTGCGAAGTGAATTGAGTGTTGCTTCACTTTCTAAATGCTCTCCTTTCAGAGAAAATCACTTTCCTTTGAAAGTGCCTTAAGCTACTTACAAGCATTCAACAGAAACTCACTTGCATTTCTCTGAAAGAGAAGCCTTCTCTTCCAACACTTCAATTCACTGTGCGAAGTGAATGGAGTGTTGCTTCACTTTCTAAATGCTGTCCTTTCACAGAAAATCACTTTCCTTTGAAAGTGCCTTAAGCTACTTTCAAGCGTTCACAAGAAACTCACATGCGTTTCTCTGAAAGAGAAGCATTCTCTTCCAACACTTCAATTCACTGTGCAAAGTGAATGGAGTGTTGCCTCACTTTCTAAAGGCTGTCCTTTCAGAGAACATCTCTTTCCTTTGAAAGTGCCCTAAGCTTCTTTCAAGCATTCACAAAAAACTCACATGCGTTTCTCTGAAGGAGAAGCAGTCTGTTCCAACACTTCAATTCACTGTGCGAAGTGAATGGAGTGTTGCTTCACTTTCTAAATGCTGTCCTTTCAGAATAAATCACTTTCCTTTGAAAGTGCCTTAAGCAACTTGGAAGCATTCACAAGAAACACTAATGCGTTTCTGTGAAAGAGAAGCACTCTGTTCCAACACTTCAATTCACCGCGCGAAGGGAATGGAATGTTGCTTCACTTTCTAAATGCTATCCTTTCAGAGAAAATCACTTTCCTCTGAAGGTGCCTTTAGCTACTTGCAAGCATTCACAAGAAACACAAATGCGTTTCTATGAAAGAGAAGCAGTCTGTTCAAACACTTCAATTCACTGCACGAAGGGAATGGAGTGTTGCTTCACTTTCTAAATGCTGTCTTTTCAGAGAAAATCACTTTCCTTTGTAAGTGCCTTAAGCAACTTACATGCATTCAACAAAAACTCACATGCATTTCTCTGAAAGAAAAGCAGTCTGTTCCAACACTTCAATTCACTGTTCGAAGTGAATGGAGTGTTGCTTCACTTTCTAAATGCTGTACTTTCAGAGAAAATCACTTTTGTTTGAAAGTGCCTTAAGCAACTTTCAAGCATTCACAAGAAACTCACTAGCATTTCTCTGAAAGAGAAGCCTTCTCTTCTAACACTTCAATTCACTCTGCGAAGTGAATGGAGTGTTGCTTCCCTTTCTAAATGCTGTCTTTTCAGAGAAAATCACTTTTCTTTGAAAGTCCCTTAAGGTACTTACAAGCATTCAACAGAAACTCACATGCATTTCTCTGCAAGAGAAGCAGTCTGTTCCAACACTTCAATTCACAGTGAGAAGTGAATGAAGTGTTGCTTCACTTTCTAAAGGCTGTCCTTTCAGAGAAAATCACTTTCCTTTGAAAGTGCTTTAAACTACTTTCAAGCATTGACAAACAACTCATGCGTTTCTCTGAAACAGAAGCAGTATGTTCCAACACTTCAATTCACAGTGCGAAGTGAATGGAGTGTTGCTTCACTCTCTAAATGCGGTCCTTTCAGAGAAAATCACTTTTCTTTGAAAGTCCCTTAAGCTACTTACAAGCATTCAAAAGAAATTCCCATGCGTTTCCCTGAAAGAGAAGCCTTCTCTTCCAACACTTCAATTCACAGTGCGAAGTGAATGGAGTGTTACTTCACTTTCCAAATGCTGTCCTTTCAGAGAAAATCACTTTCCTTTGAAAATTCCTTAAGCTACTTACAGGCATTCAACAGAAACTCACATGCGTTTCTCTGAAAGAGAAGCAGTCTGTTCCAACACTTCAATTCACTGTGCGAAGTGAATGGAGTGTTGCTTCACTTTCTAAATGCTGTCCTTTCAGAGAAAATCACTTTCCTTTGAAAATTCCTTAAGCTACTTACAAGCATTCAACAGAAACTCACATGCGTTTCTCTGAAAGAGAAGCAGTCTGTTCCAACAATTCAATTCACTGTGCGAAGTGAATGGAGTGTTGCCTCACTTTCTACATGCTGTCCTTTCTGAGAAAATTACTTTCCTTTGAAAGTGAATTAAGCTACTTACAAGCATTAGGAAGAAACTCATGCGTTTCTATGAAAGAGAAGCAGGCTGTTCCAAAACTTCAATTCTCTGTGCGAAGTGAATGGAGTGTTGCTTCACTTTTTAAATGCTGTCCTTTCACAGAAAATCACTTTCCTTTGAAAGTGCCTTAAGCTACTTACAAGCATTCACCAGAAACTCACATGCGTTTCTCTGAAAGAGAAGCAGTCTGTTCCAACACTTCAATTCACAGTGAGAAGTGAATGGAGTGTTGCTTCACTTTCTAAAGGCTGTCCTTTCAGACAAAATCACTTTCCTTTGAAAGTGCTTTAAACTACTTTCAAGCATTGACAAAAAACTCATGCGTTTCTCTGAAAGAGAAGCAGTCTGTTCCAACACTTCAATTCACAGTGCGAAGTGAACGGAGTGTTGCTTCACTTTCTAAATGCTGTCTTTTCAGAGAAAATCACTTTCCTTTGAAAGTGCCTTAAGCAACTTGCAAGCATTCACAAGAAACACATATGCGTTTCTATGAAAGAAAAGCAGTCTGCTCGAACACTTCATTTCACTGTGCGAAGTGAATGGAGTGTTGCTTCACTTTCTAAATGCTGTCCTTTCAGAGAAAATCACTTTCCTTTGAAAGTGCCTTGAGCAACTTGCAAGCATGCACAAAAAACACTAATGCGTTTCTATGAAAGAGAAGCCCTCAGTTCCAACACTTCAATTCACTGCACGAAGGGAATGGAGTGTTGCTTCACTTTCTAAATGCTGTCCTTTCAGAGAAAATCACTTTCCTCCGAAAGTGCCTTAAGCTATTTGCAAGCATTCACAAGAAAAACAAATGCGTTTCTATGAAAGAGAAGCAGTCTGTTCCAGCACTTCAATTCACTGCACGAAGGGAATGGAGTGTTGCTTCACTTTCTAAATGCTGTACTTTCAGAGAAAATCACTTTCCTTTGAAAGTGCCTTAAGCTATTTACAAGCATTCCCAAGAAACTCACATGCGTTTCTCTGAAAGAGAAGCAGTATGTTCCAACACTTCAATTCACTGTGCGAAGTGAATGGAGTGTTGCAACAATTTCTAAATGCTGTCCTTTCAGAGAAAATCACTTTTGTTTGAAAGTGCCTTAAGCAACTTTCAAGCATTCACAAGAAACTCACATGCATTTCTCTGAAAGAGAAGCCTTTTCTTCCAACACTTCAATTCACTGTGCGAAGTGAATTGAGTGTTGCTTCACTTTCTAAATGCTCTCCTTTCAGAGAAAATCACTTTCCTTTGAAAGTGCCTTAAGCTACTTACAAGCATTCAACAGAAACTCACTTGCATTTCTCTGAAAGAGAAGCCTTCTCTTCCAACACTTCAATTCACTGTGCGAAGTGAATGGAGTGTTGCTTCACTTTCTAAATGCTGTCCTTTCACAGAAAATCACTTTCCTTTGAAAGTGCCTTAAGCTACTTTCAAGCGTTCACAAGAAACTCACATGCGTTTCTCTGAAAGAGAAGCATTCTCTTCCAACACTTCAATTCACTGTGCAAAGTGAATGGAGTGTTGCCTCACTTTCTAAAGGCTGTCCTTTCAGAGAACATCTCTTTCCTTTGAAAGTGCCCTAAGCTTCTTTCAAGCATTCACAAAAAACTCACATGCGTTTCTCTGAAGGAGAAGCAGTCTGTTCCAACACTTCAATTCACTGTGCGAAGTGAATGGAGTGTTGCTTCACTTTCTAAATGCTGTCCTTTCAGAATAAATCACTTTCCTTTGAAAGTGCCTTAAGCAACTTGGAAGCATTCACAAGAAACACTAATGCGTTTCTGTGAAAGAGAAGCACTCTGTTCCAACACTTCAATTCACCGCGCGAAGGGAATGGAATGTTGCTTCACTTTCTAAATGCTATCCTTTCAGAGAAAATCACTTTCCTCTGAAGGTGCCTTTAGCTACTTGCAAGCATTCACAAGAAACACAAATGCGTTTCTATGAAAGAGAAGCAGTCTGTTCAAACACTTCAATTCACTGCACGAAGGGAATGGAGTGTTGCTTCACTTTCTAAATGCTGTCTTTTCAGAGAAAATCACTTTCCTTTGTAAGTGCCTTAAGCAACTTACATGCATTCAACAAAAACTCACATGCATTTCTCTGAAAGAAAAGCAGTCTGTTCCAACACTTCAATTCACTGTTCGAAGTGAATGGAGTGTTGCTTCACTTTCTAAATGCTGTACTTTCAGAGAAAATCACTTTTGTTTGAAAGTGCCTTAAGCAACTTTCAAGCATTCACAAGAAACTCACTAGCATTTCTCTGAAAGAGAAGCCTTCTCTTCTAACACTTCAATTCACTCTGCGAAGTGAATGGAGTGTTGCTTCCCTTTCTAAATGCTGTCCTTTCAGAGAAAATCACTTTTCTTTGAAAGTCCCTTAAGGTACTTACAAGCATTCAACAGAAACTCACATGCATTTCTCTGCAAGAGAAGCAGTCTGTTCCAACACTTCAATTCACAGTGAGAAGTGAATGAAGTGTTGCTTCACTTTCTAAAGGCTGTCCTTTCAGAGAAAATCACTTTCCTTTGAAAGTGCTTTAAACTACTTTCAAGCATTGACAAACAACTCATGCGTTTCTCTGAAACAGAAGCAGTATGTTCCAACACTTCAATTCACAGTGCGAAGTGAATGGAGTGTTGCTTCACTCTCTAAATGCGGTCCTTTCAGAGAAAATCACTTTTCTTTGAAAGTCCCTTAAGCTACTTACAAGCATTCAAAAGAAATTCCCATGCGTTTCCCTGAAAGAGAAGCCTTCTCTTCCAACACTTCAATTCACAGTGCGAAGTGAATGGAGTGTTACTTCACTTTCCAAATGCTGTCCTTTCAGAGAAAATCACTTTCCTTTGAAAATTCCTTAAGCTACTTACAGGCATTCAACAGAAACTCACATGCGTTTCTCTGAAAGAGAAGCAGTCTGTTCCAACACTTCAATTCACTGTGCGAAGTGAATGGAGTGTTGCTTCACTTTCTAAATGCTGTCCTTTCAGAGAAAATCACTTTCCTTTGAAAATTCCTTAAGCTACTTACAAGCATTCAACAGAAACTCACATGCGTTTCTCTGAAAGAGAAGCAGTCTGTTCCAACAATTCAATTCACTGTGCGAAGTGAATGGAGTGTTGCCTCACTTTCTACATGCTGTCCTTTCTGAGAAAATTACTTTCCTTTGAAAGTGAATTAAGCTACTTACAAGCATTAGGAAGAAACTCATGCGTTTCTATGAAAGAGAAGCAGGCTGTTCCAAAACTTCAATTCTCTGTGCGAAGTGAATGGAGTGTTGCTTCACTTTTTAAATGCTGTCCTTTCACAGAAAATCACTTTCCTTTGAAAGTGCCTTAAGCTACTTTCAAGCGTTCACAAGAAACTCACATGCGTTTCTCTGAAAGAGAAGCATTCTGTTCCAACACTTCAATTCACTGTGCAAAGTGAATGGAGTGTTGCCTCACTTTCTAAATGCTGTCCTTTCAGAGAAAATCACTTTCCTTTGTAAGTGCCTTTAGCTACTTTCAAGCATTCAGAAGAAACTCATATCCGTTTCTCTGAAAGAGAAGCAGACTGATCCAACACTTCATTTCACTGTGCGAAGTGAATGGAGTGTTGCTTCACTTTCTAAATGCTGTCCTTTCAGAGAAAATCACTTTCCTTTGAAAGTGCCTTGAGCAACTTGCAAGCATTCACAAGAAACACTAATGCGTTTCTATGAAAGAGAAGCCCACAGTTCCAACACTTCAATTCACTGCACGAAGGGAATGGAGTGTTGCTTCACTTTCTAAATGCTGTCCTTTCAGAGAAAATCACTTTCCTCCGAAAATGCCTTAAGCTACTTGCAAGCATTCACAAGAAACACAAATGCGTTTCTATGAAAGAGAAGCAGTCTGTTCCAGCACTTCAATTCACTGCACGAAGGGAATGGAGTGTTGCTTCACTTTCCAAATGCTGTACTTTCAGAGAAAATCACTTTCCTTTGAAAGTGCCTTAAGCTGTTTACAAGCATTCACCAGAAACTCACATGTGTTTCTCTGAAAGAGAAGCAGTATGTTCCAACACTTCAATTCACTGTGCGAAGTGAATGGAGTGTTGCAACTATTTCTAAATGCTGTCCTTTCAGAGAAAATCACTTTCCTCCGAAAGTGCCTTAAGCTATTTGCAAGCATTCACAAGAAAAACAAATGCGTTTCTATGAAAGAGAAGCAGTCTGTTCCAGCACTTCAATTCACTGCACGAAGGGAATGGAGTGTTGCTTCACTTTCTAAATGCTGTACTTTCAGAGAAAATCACTTTCCTTTGAAAGTGCCTTAAGCTATTTACAAGCATTCCCAAGAAACTCACATGCGTTTCTCTGAAAGAGAAGCAGTATGTTCCAACACTTCAATTCACTGTGCGAAGTGAATGGAGTGTTGCAACAATTTCTAAATGCTGTCCTTTCAGAGAAAATCACTTTTGTTTGAAAGTGCCTTAAGCAACTTTCAAGCATTCACAAGAAACTCACATGCATTTCTCTGAAAGAGAAGCCTTCTCTTCCAACACTTCAATTCACTGTGCGAAGTGAATTGAGTGTTGCTTCACTTTCTAAATGCTCTCCTTTCAGAGAAAATCACTTTCCTTTGAAAGTGCCTTAAGCTACTTACAAGCATTCAACAGAAACTCACTTGCATTTCTCTGAAAGAGAAGCCTTCTCTTCCAACACTTCAATTCACTGTGCGAAGTGAATGGAGTGTTGCTTCACTTTCTAAATGCTGTCCTTTCACAGAAAATCACTTTCCTTTGAAAGTGCCTTAAGCTACTTTCAAGCGTTCACAAGAAACTCACATGCGTTTCTCTGAAAGAGAAGCATTCTCTTCCAACACTTCAATTCACTGTGCAAAGTGAATGGAGTGTTGCCTCACTTTCTAAAGGCTGTCCTTTCAGAGAACATCTCTTTCCTTTGAAAGTGCCCTAAGCTTCTTTCAAGCATTCACAAAAAACTCACATGCGTTTCTCTGAAGGAGAAGCAGTCTGTTCCAACACTTCAATTCACTGTGCGAAGTGAATGGAGTGTTGCTTCACTTTCTAAATGCTGTCCTTTCAGAATAAATCACTTTCCTTTGAAAGTGCCTTAAGCAACTTGGAAGCATTCACAAGAAACACTAATGCGTTTCTGTGAAAGAGAAGCACTCCGTTCCAACACTTCAATTCACCGCGCGAAGGGAATGGAGTGTTGCTTCACTTTCTAAATGCTATCCTTTCAGAGAAAATCACTTTCCTCTGAAGGTGCCTTTAGCTACTTGCAAGCATTCACAAGAAACACAAATGCGTTTCTATGAAAGAGAAGCAGTCTGTTCAAACACTTCAATTCACTGCACGAAGGGAATGGAGTGTTGCTTCACTTTCTAAATGCTGTCTTTTCAGAGAAAATCACTTTCCTTTGTAAGTGCCTTAAGCTACTTACATGCATTCAACAAAAACTCACATGCATTTCTCTGAAAGAAAAGCAGTCTGTTCCAACACTTCAATTCACTGTTCGAAGTGAATGGAGTGTTGCTTCACTTTCTAAATGCTGTACTTTCAGAGAAAATCACTTTTGTTTGAAAGTGCCTTAAGCAACTTTCAAGCATTCACAAGAAACTCACTAGCATTTCTCTGAAAGAGAAGCCTTCTCTTCTAACACTTCAATTCATCGTGCGAAGTGAATGGAGTGTTGCTTCCCTTTCTAAATGCTGTCCTTTCAGAGAAAATCACTTTTCTTTGAAAGTCCCTTAAGGTACTTACACGCATTAAACAGAAACTCACATGCATTTCTCTGCAAGAGAAGCAGTCTGTTCCAACACTTCAATTCACAGTGAGAAGTGAATGGAGTGTTGCTTCACTTTCTAAAGGCTGTCCTTTCAGAGAAAATCACTTTCCTTTGAAAGTGCTTTAAACTACTTTCAAGCATTGACAAACAACTCATGCGTTTCTCTGAAACAGAAGCAGTATGTTCCAACACTTCAATTCACAGTGCGAAGTGAATGGAGTGTTGCTTCACTCTCTAAATGTGGTCCTTTCAGAGAAAATCACTTTTCTTTGAAAGTCCCTTAAGCTACTTACAAGCATTCAAGAGAAATTCCCATGCGTTTCCCTGAAAGAGAAGCCTTCTCTTCCAACACTTCAATTCACAGTGCGAAGTGAATGGAGTGTTACTTCACTTTCCAAATGCTGTCCTTTCAGAGAAAATCACTTTCCTTTGAAAATTCCTTAAGCTACTTACAGGCATTCAACAGAAACTCACATGCGTTTCTCTGAAAGAGAAGCAGTCTGTTCCAACACTTCAATTCACTGTGCGAAGTGAATGGAGTGTTGCTTCACTTTCTAAATGCTGTCCTTTCAGAGAAAATCACTTTCCTTTGAAAATTCCTTAAGCTACTTACAAGCATTCAACAGAAACTCACATGCGTTTCTCTGAAAGAGAAGCAGTCTGTTCCAACAATTCAATTCACTGTGCGAAGTGAATGGAGTGTTGCCTCACTTTCTAAATGCTGTCCTTTCTGAGAAAATTACTTTCCTTTGAAAGTGAATTAAGCTACTTACAAGCATTAGGAAGAAACTCATGCGTTTCTATGAAAGAGAAGCAGGCTGTTCCAAAACTTCAATTCTCTGTGCGAAGTGAATGGAGTGTTGCTTCACTTTTTAAATGCTGTCCTTTCACAGAAAATCACTTTCCTTTGAAAGTGCCTTAAGCTACTTCCAAGCGTTCACAAGAAACTCACATGCGTTTCTCTGAAAGAGAAGCATTCTGTTCCAACACTTCAATTCACTGTGCAAAGTGAATGGAGTGTTGCCTCACTTTCTAAATGCTGTCCTTTCAGAGAAAATCACTTTCCTTTGTAAGTGCCTTTAGCTACTTTCAAGCATTCAGAAGAAACTCATATCCGTTTCTCTGAAAGAGAAGCAGACTGATCCAACACTTCATTTCACTGTGCGAAGTGAATGGAGTGTTGCTTCACTTTCTAAATGCTGTCCTTTCAGAGAAAATCACTTTCCTTTGAAAGTGCCTTAAGCTAATTGCAAGTATTCACCAGAAACTCGCAAGCATTTCTCTGAAAGAGAAGCAGACTGATCCAACACTTCAATTCACTGTGCAAAGTGAATAGAGTGTTGCTTCACTTTCTAAATGCTGTCCTTTCAGAGAAAATCACTTTCCTTTGAAAGTGCCTTAAGCTACTTACTGGCATTCAACAGAAACTCACATGCATTTCTCTGAAAGAGAAACAGTCTGTTCCAACACTTCAATTCATTGTGCGAAGTGAATGGAGTGTTGCTTCACTTTCTAAAGGCTGTCCTTTCAGAGAAAATCACTCTCCTTTGAAAGTGCCTTAAGCTACTTACAAGCATTCACAAAAAACTCACATGCGTTTCTCTGAAAGAGAAGCAGTCTGTTCCAACACTTCAATTCACTGTGCGCAGTGAATGTAGTGTTGCTTCACTTTCTAAATGCTGTCCTTTCAGAGAAAATCTCTTATCTTTGAAAGTGCCTTGAGCAACTTGCAAGCATTCACAAGAAACACTAATGCGTTTCTATGAAAGAGAAGCCCTCTGCTCCAACACTTCAATTCACTGCACGAAGGGAATGGAGTGTTGCTTCACTTTTAAATGCTGTCATTTCAGAGAAAATCACTTTCCTCCGAAAGTGCCTTAAGCTACTTGCAAGCATTCACAAGAAACACACATGCATTTCTCTGATATAGAAGCAGTCTGTTCCAACACTTCAATTCACTATCCAAAGTGAATATGGTGTTGCTTCACTTTCTAAATGCTGTCCTTTCAGAGAAAATCACTTTTGTTTGAAAGTGCCTTAAGCAACTTTCAAGCATTCACAAGAAACTCACTTGAATTTCTCTGAAAGAGAAGCCTTCTCTTCCAACACTTCAATTCACAGTGCGAAGTGAATGGAGTGTTGCTTCACTTTCTAAATGCTGTCCTTTCAGAGAAAATCACTTTCCTTTGAAAGTGCCTTAAGCTACTTTCAAGCGTTCACAAGAAACTCTAATGCGTTTCTCTGAAAGAGAAGCAGTCTGTTCCAACACTTCAATTCACTGTGCGAAGTGAATGGAGTGTTGCTTCACTTTCTAAAGGCTGTCCTTTCAGAGAAAATCACTTTCCTTTGAAAGTGCCTTAAGCTACTTACAAGCATTAGGAAGAAACTCACATGCGTTTCTCTGAAAGGGAAGCAGTCTGTTCCAACACTTCAATTCACTGTGCGAAGTGAATGGAGTGTTGCTTCACTTTCTAAAGGCTGTCCTTTCAGAGAAAATCACTCTCTTTTGAAACTGCCTTAAGCTACTTACAAGCATTCACAAGAAACTCACATGCGTTTCTCTGAAAGAGAAGCAGTATGTTCCAACACTTCAATTCACTGTGCGAAGTGAATGGTGTGTTGCAACAATTTCTAAATGCTGTCCTTTCAGAGATAATCACTTTCCTTTGTAAGTGCCTTAAGCTTCTTACATGCATTCACCAGAAACTCACATGCGTTTCTCTGAAAGAGAAGCAGTCTGTTTCAACACTTCTATTCACTGTGCGAAGTGAATTGAGTGTTGCTTCACTTTCTAAATGCTGTCCTTTCAGAGAAAATCACTTTTGTTTGAAAGTGCCTTAAGCAACTTTCAAGCATTCACAAGAAACTCACTTGCATTTCTCTGAAAGAGAAGCCTTCTCTTCCAACACTTCAATTCACAGTGCGAAGTGAATGGAGTGTTGCTTCACTTTCTAAATGCTGTCCTTTCAGAGAAAATCACTTTCCTTTGAACGTGCCTTAAGCTACTTTCAAGCGTTCACAAGAAACTCTAATGCGTTTCTCTGAAAGAGAAGCAGTCTGTTCCAACACTTCAATTCACTGTGCGAAGTGAATGGAGTGTTGCTTCACTTTCTAAAGGCTGTCCTTTCAGAGAAAATCTCTTTCCTTTGAAAGTGCCTTAAGCTACTTACAAGCATTAGGAAGAAACTCACATGCGTTTCTCTGAAAGGGAAGCAGTCTGTTCCAACACTTCAGTTCACTGTGCGAAGTGAATGGAATGTTGTTTCATTTTCTAAAGGCTCTCCTTTCAGAGAAAATCACTTTTGTTTGAAAGTGCCTTAAGCATCTTTCAAGCATTCACAAGAAACTCACATGCATTTCTCTGAAAGAGAAGCCTTCTCTTCCAACACTTCAATTCACTGTGCGAAGTGAATGAAGTGTTGCTTCACTTTCTAAATGCTGTCCATTCAGAGAAAATCACTTTCCTTTGTAAGTGCCTTTAGCTACTTTCAAGCATTCAGAAGAAACTCACATGCGTTTCTCTGAAAGAGAAGCAGACTGATCCAACACTTCAATTCACTGTGCGAAGTGAATAGAGTGTTGCTTCACTTTCTAAATGCTGTCCTTTCAGAGAAAATCACTTTCCTCCGAAAGTGCCTTAAGCTACTTGCAAGCATTCACAAGAAACACAAATGCGTTTCTATGAAAGAGAAGCAGTCTGTTCCAACACTTCAATTAACTGCACGAAGGGAATGGAGTGTTGCTTCATTTCCTAAATGCTGTCCTTTCAGAGAAAATCACTTTCCTTTGAAAGTGCCTTAAGCTAATTGCAAGTATTCACCAGAAACTCACAAGCATTTCTCTGAAAGAGAAGCAGTCTGTTCCAACACTTCAATTCACTGCACGAAGTGAATGGAGTGTTGCTTCACTTTCTAAATGCTGTATTTTCAGAGAAAATCACTTTTGTTTGAAAGTGCCTTAAGCAACTTTCAAGCATTCACAAGAAACTCACTTGCATTTCTCTGAAAGAGAAGCCTTCTCTTCCAACACTTCAATTCACTGTGCGAAGTGAATAGAGTGTTGCTTCACTTTCTAAATGCTGTCCTTTCAGAGAAAATCAATTTCCTTTGAACGTGCCTTAAGCTACTTTCAAGCGTTCACAAGAAACTCACATGCGTTTCTCTGAAAGAGAATCTTTCTGTTCCAACACTTCAATTCACTGTGCAAGTGAATGGAGTGTTGCCTCATTTTCTAAATGCTGTCCTTTCAGAGAAAATCACTTTCCTTTGTAAGTGCCTTTAGCTACATTCAAGCATTCAGAAGAAACTCACATGTGTTTCTCTGAAAGAAGCAGACTGATCCAACACTTCAATTCACTGTGCAAAGTGAATAGAGTGTTGCTTCACTTTCTAAATGCTGTCCTTTCAGAGAAAATCACTTTCCTTTGAAAGTGCCTTAAGCTACTTACTGGCATTCAACAGAAACTCACATGCATTTCTCTGAAAGAGAAGCAGTCTGTTCCAACACTTCAATTCACTGTGCGAAGTGAATGGAGTGTTGCTTCACTTTCTAAAGGCTGTCCTTTCAGAGAAAATCACTCTCCTTTGAAAGTGCCTTAAGCTACTTACAAGCATTCACAAAAAACTCACATGCGTTTCTCTGAAAGAGAAGCAGTCTGTTCCAACACTTCAATTCACTGTGCGCAGTGAATGGAGTGTTGCTTCACTTTCTAAATGCTGTCCTTTCAGAGAAAATCACTTATCTTTGAAAGTGCCTTGAGCAACTTGCAAGCATTCACAAGAAACACTAATGCGTTTCTATGAAAGAGAAGCCCTCTGCTCCAACACTTCAATTCACTGCACGAAGGGAATGGAGTGTTGCTTCACTTTTAAATGCTGTCATTTCAGAGAAAATCACTTTCCTCCGAAAGTGCCTTAAGCTACTTGCAAGCATTCACAAGAAACACACATGCGTTTCTCTGATATAGAAGCAGTCTGTTCCAACACTTCAATTCACTATCCGAAGTGAATATGGTGTTGCTTCACTTTCTAAATGCTGTCCTTTCAGAGAAAATCACTTTTGTTTGAAAGTGCCTTAAGCAACTTTCAAGCATTCACAAGAAACTCACTTGAATTTCTCTGAAAGAGAAGCCTTCTCTTTCAACACTTCAATTCACAGTGCGAAGTAAATGGAGTGTTGCTTCACTTTCTAAATGCTGTCCTTTCAGAGAAAATCACTTTCCTTTGAAAGTGCCTTAAGCTACTTTCAAGCGTTCACAAGAAACTCTAATGCGTTTCTCTGAAAGAGAAGCAGTCTGTTCCAACACTTCAATTCACTGTGCGAAGTGAATGGAGTGTTGCTTCACTTTCTAAAGGCTGTCCTTTCAGAGAAAATCACTTTCCTTTGAAAGTGCCTTAAGCTACTTACAAGCATTAGGAAGAAACTCACATGAGTTTCTCTGAAAGGGAAGCAGTCTGTTCCAACACTTCAATTCACTGTGCGAAGTGAATGGAATGTTGCTTCACTTTCGAAATGCTCTCCTTTCAGAGAAAATCACTTTTGATTGAAAGTGCCTTAAGCATCTTTCAAGCATTCACAAGAAACTCACATGCATTTCTCTGAAAGAGAAGCCTTCTCTTCCAACACTTCAATTCACTGTGCGAAGTGAATGAAGTGTTGCTTCACTTTCTAAATGCTCTCCTTTCAGAGAAAATCACTCTCTTTTGAAACTGCCTTAAGCTACTTACAAGCATTCACAAGAAACTCACATGCGTTTCTCTGAAAGAGAAGCAGTATGTTCCAACACTGCAATTCACTGTGCGAAGTGAATGGAGTGTTGCAACAATTTCTAAATGCTGTCCTTTCAGAGATAATCACTTTCCTTTGTAAGTGCCTTAAGCTTCTTACAAGCATTCACCAGAAACTCACATGCGTTTCTCTGAAAGAGAAGCAGTCTGTTTCAACACTTCTATTCACTGTGCGAAGTGAATTGAGTGTTGCTTCACTTTCTAAATGCTGTCCTTTCAGAGAAAATCACTTTTGTTTGAAAGTGCCTTAAGCAACTTTCAAGCATTCACAAGAAACTCACTTGCATTTCTCTGAAAGAGAAGCCTTCTCTTCCAACACTTCAATTCACAGTGCGAAGTGAATGGAGTGTTGCTTCACTTTCTAAATGCTGTCCTTTCAGAGAAAATCACTTTCCTTTGAAAGTGCCTTAAGCTACTTTCAAGCGTTCACAAGAAACTCTAATGCGTTTCTCTGAAAGAGAAGCAGTCTGTTCCAACACTTCAATTCACTGTGCGAAGTGAATGGAGTGTTGCTTCACTTTCTAAAGGCTGTCCTTTCAGAGAAAATCACTTTCCTTTGAAAGTGCCTTAAGCTACTTACAAGCATTAGGAAGAAACTCACATGCGTTTCTCTGAAAGGGAAGCAGTCTGTTCCAACACTTCAATTCACTGCACGAAGTGAATGGAATGTTGTTTCATTTTCTAAATGCTCTCCTTTCAGAGAAAATCACTTTTGTTTGAAAGTGCCTTAAGCATCTTTCAAGCATTCACAAGAAACTCACATGCATTTCTCTGAAAGAGAAGCCTTCTCTTCCAACACTTCAATTCACTGTGCGAAGTGTATGAAGTGTTGCTTCACTTTCTAAATGCTGTCCATTCAGAGAAAATCACTTTCCTTTGTAAGTGCCTTTAGCTACTTTCAAGCATTCAGAAGAAACTCACATGCGTTTCTCTGAAAGAGAAGCAGACTGATCCAACACTTCAATTCACTGTGCGAAGTGAATAGAGTGTTGCTTCACTTTCTAAATGCTGTCCTTTCAGAGAAAATCACTTTCCTCCGAAAGTGCCTTAAGCTACTTGCAAGCATTCACAAGAAACACAAATGCGTTTCTATGAAAGAGAAGCAGTCTGTTCCAACACTTCAATTAACTGCACGAAGGGAATGGAGTGTTGCTTCATTTCCTAAATGCTGTCCTTTCAGAGAAAATCACTTTCCTTTGAAAGTGCCTTAAGCTAATTGCAAGTATTCACCAGAAACTCACAAGCATTTCTCTGAAAGAGAAGCAGTCTGTTCCAACACTTCAATTCACTGCACGAAGTGAATGGAGTGTTGCTTCACTTTCTAAATGCTGTATTTTCAGAGAAAATCACTTTTGTTTGAAAGTGCCTTAAGCAACTTTCAAGCATTCACAAGAAACTCACTTGCATTTCTCTGAAAGAGAAGCCTTCTCTTCCAACACTTCAATTCACAGTGCGAAGTGAATAGAGTGTTGCTTCACTTTCTAAATGCTGTCCTTTCAGAGAAAATCAATTTCCTTTGAAAGTGCCTTAAGCTACTTTCAAGCGTTCACAAGAAACTCACATGCGTTTCTCTGAAAGAGAATCATTCTGTTCCAACACTTCAATTCACTGTGCAAGTGAATGGAGTGTTGCCTCATTTTCTAAATGCTGTCCTTTCAGAGAAAATCACTTTCCTTTGTAAGTGCCTTTAGCTACATTCAAGCATTCAGAAGAAACTCACATGCGTTTCTCTGAAAGAGAAGCAGACTGATCCAACACTTCAATTCACTGTGCAAAGTGAATAGAGTGTTGCTTCACTTTCTAAATGCTGTCCTTTCAGAGAAAATCACTTTCCTTTGAAAGTGCCTTAAGCTACTTACTGGCATTCAACAGAAACTCACATGCATTTCTCTGAAAGAGAAGCAGTCTGTTCCAACACTTCAATTCACTGTGCGAAGTGAATGGAGTGTTGCTTCACTTTCTAAAGGCTGTCCTTTCAGAGAAAATCACTTTCCTTTGAAAGTGCCTTAAGCTACTTACAAGCATTCACAAAAAACTCACATGCGTTTCTCTGAAAGAGAAGCAGTCTGTTCCAATACTTCAATTCACTGTGCGCAGTGAATGGAGTGTTGCTTCACTTTCTAAATCCTGTCCTTTCAGAGAAAATCACTTATATTTGAAAGTGCCTTGAGCAACTTGCAAGCATTCACAAGAAACACTAATGCGTTTCTATGAAAGAGAAGCCCTCTGCTCCAACACTTCAATTCACTGCACGAAGGGAATGGAGTGTTGCTTCACTTTTAAATGCTGTCATTTCAGAGAAAATCACTTTCCTCCGAAAGTGCCTTAAGCTACTTGCAAGCATTCACAAGAAACACACATGCGTTTCTCTGATATAGAAGCAGTCTGTTCCAACACTTCAATTCACTATCCGAAGTGAATATGGTGTTGCTTCACTTTCTAAATGCTGTCCTTTCAGAGAAAATCACTTTTGTTTGAAAGTGCCTTAAGCAACTTTCAAGCATTCACAAGAAACTCACTTGCATTTCTCTGAAAGAGAAGCCTTCTCTTCCAACACTTCAATTCACAGTGCGAAGTGAATGGAGTGTTGCTTCACTTTCTAAATGCTGTCCTTTCAGAGAAAATCACTTTCCTTTGAAAGTGCCTTAAGCTACTTTCAAGCGTTCACAAGAAACTCTAATGCGTTTCTCTGAAAGAGAAGCAGTCTGTTCCAACACTTCAATTCACTGTGCGAAGTGAATGGAGTGTTGCTTCACTTTCTAAAGGCTGTCCTTTCAGAGAAAATCACTTTCCTTTGAAAGTGCCTTAAGCTACTTACAAGCATTAGGAAGAAACTCACATGCGTTTCTCTGAAAGGGAAGCAGTCTGTTCCAACACTTCAATTCACTGTGCGAAGTGAATGGAATGTTGCTTCACTTTCGAAATGCTCTCCTTTCAGAGAAAATCACTTTTGATTTAAAGTGCCTTAAGCATCTTTCAAGCATTCACAAGAAACTCACATGCATTTCTCTGAAAGAGAAGCCTTCTCTTCCAACACTTCAATTCACTGTGCGAAGTGAATGAAGTGTTGCTTCACTTTCTAAATGCTGTCCATTCAGAGAAAATCACTTTCCTTTGTAAGTGCCTTTAGCTACTTTCAAGCATTCAGAAGAAACTCACATGCGTTTCTCTGAAAGAGAAGCAGACTGATCCAACACTTCAATTCACTGTGCGAAGTGAATAGAGTGTTGCTTCACTTTCTAAATGCTGTCCTTTCAGAGAAAATCACTTTCCTCCGAAAGTGCCTTAAGCTACTTGCAAGCATTCACAACAAACACAAATGCGTTTCTATGAAAGAGAAGCAGTCTGTTCCAACACTTCAATTAACTGCACGAAGGGAATGGAGTGTTGCTTCATTTCCTAAATGCTGTCCTTTCAGAGAAAATCACTTTCCTTTGAAAGTGCCTTAAGCTAATTGCAAGTATTCACCAGAAACTCACAAGCATTTCTCTGAAAGAGAAGCAGTCTGTTCCAACACTTCAATTCACTGCACGAAGTGAATGGAGTGTTGCTTCACTTTCTAAATGCTGTATTTTCAGAGAAAATCACTTTTGTTTGAAAGTCCCTTAAGCAACTTTCAAGCATTCACAAGAAACTCACTTGCATTTCTCTGAAAGAGAAGCCTTCTCTTCCAACACTTCAATTCACTGTGCGAAGTGAATAGAGTGTTGCTTCACTTTCTAAATGCTGTCCTTTCAGAGAAAATCAATTTCCTTTGAAAGTGCCTTAAGCTACTTTCAAGCGTTCACAAGAAACTCACATGCGTTTCTCTGAAAGAGAATCATTCTGTTCCAACACTTCAATTCACTGTGCAAGTGAATGGAGTGTTGCCTCATTTTCTAAATGCTGTCCTTTCAGAGAAAATCACTTTCCTTTGTAAGTGCCTTTAGCTACATTCAAGCATTCAGAAGAAACTCACATGCGTTTCTCTGAAAGAGAAGCAGACTGATCGAACACTTCAATTCACTGTGCAAAGTGAATAGAGTTTTGCTTCACTTTCTAAATGCTGTCCTTTCAGAGAAAATCACTTTCCTTTGAAAGTGCCTTAAGCTACTTACAGGCATTCAACAGAAACTCACATGCATTTCTCTGAAAGAGAAGCAGTCTGTTCCAACACTTCAATTCACTGTGCGAAGTGAATGGAGTGTTGCTTCACTTTCTAAAGGCTGTCCTTTCAGAGAAAATCACTCTCCTTTGAAAGTGCCTTAAGCTACTTACAAGCATTCACAAAAAACTCACATGCGTTTCTCTGAAAGAGAAGCAGTCTGTTCCAACACTTCAATTCACTGTGCGCAGTGAATGGAGTGTTGCTTCACTTTCTAAATGCTGTCCTTTCAGAGAAAATCACTTTCCTTTGAAAGTGCCTTGAGCAACTTGCAAGCATTCACAAGAAACACTAATGCGTTTCTATGAAAGAGAAGCCCTCTGCTCCAACACTTCAATTCACTGCACGAAGGGAATGGAGTGTTGCTTCACTTTTAAATGCTGTCCTTTCAGAGAAAATCACTTTCCTTTGAAAGTGCCTTAAGCTACTTGGAAGAATTAGGAAGAAACTCACATGCGTTTCTATGAAACACAAGCAGTCTGTTCCAACACTTCAATTCACTGCACGAAGGGAATGGAGTGTTGCTTCACTTTCTAAATGCTGTCCTTTCTGAGAAAATCACTTTCCTTTGAAAATGCCTTAAGCTGCTTACAAGCATTCAACAAAAATTCCCATGCGTTTCTCTGAATGAGAAGAATTCTGTCATAACACTTCAATTCACTGTGCGAAGTGAATAGAGTGTTGCAAGAATTTCTAAAAGCTGTCCTTTCAGAGAAAATCACTTTCCTTTGAAAGTGTTTTAAGCTACTTTCAAGCATTCATCAGAAAGTCACATGCGTTTCTCTGAAAGAGAAGCAGTCTGTTCCAACACTTCAATTCACTGTGTAAAGTGAATGGAGTGTTGCTTCACTTTCTAAATGCTGTCCTTTCAGAGAAAATCACTTTCCTTTGAAAATTCCTTAAACTAATTACACGCATTCACAAGAAACACACCTGTGTTTCTCTGATATAGAAGCAGTCTGTTCCAACACTTCAATTCACTATCCGAAGTGAATGTAGTGTTGTTTCACTTTCTAAATGCTGTCCTTTCAGAGAAAATCACTTTCCTTTGAAAGTGCCTTAATCTACTTATAAGCATTAGGAAGAAACTCACATGCGTTTCTCTGAAAGGGAAGCAGTCTGTTCCAACACTTCAATTCACTGTACGAAGTGAATGGAGTGTTGCTTCACTTTCTAAATGCTGTCCTTTCAGATAAAATCACTTTTGTTTGAAAGTGCCTTAAATAACTTTCAAGCATTCACAAGAAACTCACTTGCATTTCTCTGAAAGAAAAGCCTTCTCTTCCAACACTTCAATTCACTGTGCGAAGTGAATGGAGTGTTGCTTCACTTTCTAAATGCTGTCCTTTCAGAGAAAATCACTTTCCTTAGAAAGTGCCTTAAGCTACTTTCAAGCGTTCACAAGAAACTCACATGCGTTTCTCTGAAAGAGAAGCATTCTGTTCCAACACTTCAATTCACTGTGCAAAGTGAATGGAGTGTTGCCTCACTTTCTAAATGCTGTCCTTTCAGAGAAAATCACTTTCCTTTGTATGTGCCTTTAGCTACTTTCAAGCGTTCACAAGAAACTCACATGCGTTTCTCTGAAAGAGAAGCATTCTGTTCCAACACTTCAATTCACTGTGCAAAGTGAATGGAGTGTTGCCTCACTTTCTAAATGCTGTCCTTTCAGAGAAAATCACTTTCCTTTGTAAGTGCCTTTAGCTACTTTCAAGCATTCACAAGAAACTCACATGCGTTTCTCTGAAAGAGAAGCAGACTGATCCAACACTTCAATTCACTGTGCGAAGTGAATAGAGTGTTGCCTCACTTTCTAAATGCTGTCCTTTCAGAGAAAATCACTTTCCTTTGAAAGTGCCTTAAGCTCCTTACAGGCATTCAACAGAAACTCACATGCATTTCTCTGAAAGAGAAACAGTCTGTTCCAACAGTTCAATTCACTGTGCGAAGTGAATTGAGTGTTGCTTCACTTTCTAAATGCTCTCCTTTCAGAGAAAATCACTTTCCTTTGAAAGTGCCTTAAGCTACTTACAAGCATTCAATTGAAACTCACATGCATTTCTCTGAAAGAGAAGCAGTCTGCTCGAACACTTCCTTTCAATGTGCGAAGTGAATGGTGTGTTGCTTCACTTTCTAAATGCTGTCCTTTCAGAGAAAATCACTTTCCTTTGAAAGTGCCTTGAGCAACTTGCAAGCATTCACAAGAAACACTAATGCGTTTCTATGAAAGAGAAGCCCTCAGTTCCAACACTTCAATTCACTGCACGAAGGGAATGGAGTGTTGCTTCACTTTCTAAATGTTGTCCTTTCAGAGAAAATCACTTTCCTCCGAAAGTGCCTTAAGCTACTTGCAAGCATTCACAAGAAACACAAATGCGTTTCTATGAAAGAGAAGCAGTCTGTTCCAGCACTTCAATTCACTGCACGAAGGGAATGGAGTGTTGCTTCACTTTCTAAATGCTGTCCTTTCAGAGAAAATCACTTTCCTTTGAAAGTGCCTTAAGCTATTTACAAGCATTCACAAGAAACTCACATGCGTTTCTCTGAAAGAGAAGCAGTATGTTCCAACACTTCAATTCACTGTGCGAAGTGAATGGAGTGTTGCAACAATTTCGAAATGCTGTCCTTTCAGAGAAAATCACTTTCCTTTGAAAGTGCCTTAAGCTATTTACAAGCATTCACCAGAAACTCACATGCGTTTCTCCGAAAGAGAAGCACTCTGTTCCAACACTTCAATTCACTATGCGAAGTGAATGGAGTGTTGCTTCACTTTCTCAATGCTGTCCTTTCAGAGAAAATCTCTTTTGTTTGAAAGTGCCTTAAGCAACTTTCAAGCATTCACAAGAAACTCACTTGCATTTCTCTGAAAGAGAAGCCTTCTCTTCCAACACTTCAATTCACTGTGCGAAGTGAATAGAGTGTTGCTTCACTTTCTAAATGCTGTCCTTTCAGAGAAAATCACTTTCCTTTGAAAGTGCTTTAAACCACTTTCAAGCATTCACAAAAAACTCACATGCGTTTCTCTGAAAGAGAAGCAGCCTGTTCCAACACTTCAATTCACAGTGCGAAGTGAAAGGAGTGTTGCTTCATTTTCTAAATGCTGTCCTTTCCGAGAAAATCACTTTCCTTTGAAAGTGCCTTAAGCAACTTGCAAGCATTTACAAGAAACACTTATGCGTTTCTATGAAAGAAAAGCACTCTGTTCCAACACTTCAAATCACTGCACGAAGGGAATGGAGTATTGCTTCGCTTTCTAAATGCTGTCCTTTCAGAGAAAATCACTTTCCTTTGAAAGTGCCTTAAGATACTTACAAGCATTAGGAAGAAACTCACATGCGTTTCTCTGAATGGGAAGCAGTCTGTTCCAACACTTCAATTCTCTGTGCGAATTGAATGGAGTGTTGCTTCAATTTCTAAATGCTCTCCTTTCAGAGAAAATCACTCTCTTTTGAAACTGCCTTAAGCTACTTACAAGCATTCACAAGAAACACACATGCGTTTCTCTGAAAGAGAAGCAGTATGTTCCAACACTTCAATTCACTGTGCGAAGTTAATGGAGTGTTGCAACAATTTCTAAATGCTGTCCTTTCAGAGAAAATCACTTTTGTTTGAAAGTGCCTTAAGCAACTTTCAAGCATTCACAAGAAACTCACTTGCATTTCTCTGAAAGAGAAGCCTTCTCTTCCAAAACTTCAGTTCACAGTGCGAAGTGAATGGAGTGTTGCTTCACTTTCTAAATGCTGTCCTTTCAGAGAAAATCACTTTCCTTTGAAAGTGCCTTAAGCTACTTTCAAGCGTTCACAAGAAACTCTAATGCGTTTCTCTGAAAGAGAAGCAGTTTGTTCCAACACTTCAATTCACTGTGCGAAGTGAATGGAGTGTTGCTTCACTTTCTAAAGGCTGTCCTTTCAGAGAAAATCACTTTCCTTTGAAAGTGCCTTAAGCTACTTACAAGCATTAGGAAGAAACTCACATGCGTTTCTCTGAAAGGGAAGCAGTCTGTTCCAACACTTCAATTCACTGTGCGAAGTGAATGGAATGTTGCTTCACTTTCGAAATGCTCTCCTTTCAGAGAAAATCACTTTTGTTTGAAAGTGCCTTAAGCATCTTTCAAGCATTCACAAGAAACTCACATGCATTTCTCTGAAAGAGAAGCCTTCTCTTCCAACACTTCAATTCACTGTGCGAAGTGAATGAAGTGTTGCTTCACTTTCTAAATGCTGTCCATTCAGAGAAAATCACTTTCCTTTGTAAGTGCCTTTAGCTACTTTCAAGCATTCAGAAGAAACTCACATGCGTTTCTCTGAAAGAGAAGCAGACTGATCCAACACTTCAATTCACTGTGCGAAGTGAATAGAGTGTTGCTTCACTTTCTAAATGCTGTCCTTTCAGAGAAAATCACTTTCCTCCGAAAGTGCCTTAAGCTACTTGCAAGCATTCACAAGAAACACAAATGCGTTTCTATGAAAGAGAAGCAGTCTGTTCCAGCACTTCAATTCACTGCACGAAGGGAATGGAGTGTTGCTTCACTTTCTAAATGCTGTCCTTTCAGAGAAAATCACTTTCCTTTGAAAGTGCCTTAAGCTATTTACAAGCATTCACAAGAAACTCACATGCGTTTCTCCGAAAGAGAAGCACTCTGTTCCAACACTTCAATTCACTATGCGAAGTGAATGGAGTGTTGCTTCACTTTCTAAATGCTGTCCTTTCAGAGAAAATCTCTTTTGTTTGAAAGTGCCTTAAGCAACTTTCAAGCATTCACAAGAAACTCACTTGCATTTCTCTGAAAGAGAAGCCTTCTCTTCCAACACTTCAATATACTGTGCTAAGTGAATGGAGTGTTGCTTCACTTTCTAAATGCTGTCCTTTCAGAGAAAATCACTCTCCTTTGAAAGTGCTTTAAACCACTTTCAAGCATTCACAAAAAACTCACATGCGTTTCTCTGAAAGAGAAGCAGTCTGTTCCAACACTTCAATTCACAGTGCGAAGTGAAAGGAGTGTTGCTTCATTTTCTAAATGCTGTCCTTTCCGAGAAAATCACTTTCCTTTCAAAGTGCCTTAAGCAACTTGCAAGCATTTACAAGAAACACTTATGCGTTTCTATGAAAGAAAAGCACTCTGTTCCAACACTTCAAATCACTGCACGAAGGGAATGGAGTATTGCTTCACTTTCTAAATGCTGTCCTTTCAGAGAAAATCACTTTCCTTTGAAAGTGCCTTAAGCTACTTACAAGCATTAGGAAGAAACTCACATGCGTTTCTCTGAATGGGAAGCAGTCTGTTCCAACACTTCAATTCTCTGTGCGAAGTGAATGGAGTGTTGCTTCAATTTCTAAATGCTCTCCTTTCAGAGAAAATCACTCTCTTTTGAAACTGCCTTAAGCTACTTACAAGCATTCACAAGAAACACACATGCGTTTCTCTGAAAGAGAAGCAGTATGTTCCAACACTTCAATTCACTGTGCGAAGTGAATGGAGTGTTGCAACAATTTCTAAATGCTGTCCTTTCAGAGAAAATCACTTTTGTTTGAAAGTGCCTTAAGCAACTTTCAAGCATTCACAAGAAACTCACTTGCATTTCTCTGAAAGAGAAGCCTTCTCTTCCAACACTTCAGTTCACAGTGCGAAGTGAATGGAGTGTTGCTTCACTTTCTAAATGCTGTCATTTCAGAGAAAATCACTTTCCTTTGAAAGTGCCTTAAGCTACTTTCAAGCGTTCACAAGAAACTCTAATGCATTTCTCTGAAAGAGAAGCAGTTTGTTCCAACACTTCAATTCACTGTGCGAAGTGAATGGAGTGTTGCTTCACTTTCCAAAGGCTGTCCTTTCAGAGAAAATCACTTTCCTTTGAAAGTGCCTTAAGCTACTTACAAGCATTAGGAAGAAACTCACATGCGTTTCTCTGAAAGGGAAGCAGTCTGTTCCAACACTTCAATTCACTGTGCGAAGTGAATGGAATGTTGCTTCACTTTCGAAATGCTCTCCTTTCAGAGAAAATCACTTTTGTTTGAAAGTGCCTTAAGCATCTTTCAAGCATTCACAAGAAACTCACATGCATTTCTCTGAAAGAGAAGCCTTCTCTTCCAACACTTCAATTCACTGTGCGAAGTGAATGAAGTGTTGCTTCACTTTCTAAATGCTGTCCATTCAGAGAAAATCACTTTCCTTTGTAAGTGCCTTTAGCTACTTTCAAGCATTCAGAAGAAACTCACATGCGTTTCTCTGAAAGAGAAGCAGACTGATCCAACACTTCAATTCACTGTGCGAAGTGAATAGAGTGTTGCTTCACTTTCTAAATGCTGTCCTTTCAGAGAAAATCACTTTCCTCCGAAAGTGCCTTAAGCTACTTGCAAGCATTCACAAGAAACACAAATGCGTTTCTATGAAAGAGAAGCAGTCTGTTCCAGCACTTCAATTCACTGCACGAAGGGAATGGAGTGTTGCTTCACTTTCTAAATGCTGTCCTTTCAGAGAAAATCACTTTCCTTTGAAAGTGCCTTAAGCTATTTACAAGCATTCACAAGAAACTCACATGCGTTTCTCTGAAAGAGAAGCAGTATGTTCCAACACTTCAATTCACTGTGCGAAGTGAATGGAGTGTTGCAACAATTTCGAAATGCTGTCCTTTCAGAGAAAATCACTTTCCTTTGAAAGTGCCTTAAGCTATTTACAAGCATTCACCAGAAACTCACATGCGTTTCTCCGAAAGAGAAGCACTCTGTTCCAACACTTCAATTCACTATGCGAAGTGAATGGAGTGTTGCTTCACTTTCTCAATGCTGTCCTTTCAGAGAAAATCTCTTTTGTTTGAAAGTGCCTTAAGCAACTTTCAAGCATTCACAAGAAACTCACTTGCATTTCTCTGAAAGAGAAGCCTTCTCTTCCAACACTTCAATTCACTGTGCGAAGTGAATAGAGTGTTGCTTCACTTTCTAAATGCTGTCCTTTCAGAGAAAATCACTTTCCTTTGAAAGTGCTTTAAACCACTTTCAAGCATTCACAAAAAACTCACATGCGTTTCTCTGAAAGAGAAGCAGCCTGTTCCAACACTTCAATTCACAGTGCGAAGTGAAAGGAGTGTTGCTTCATTTTCTAAATGCTGTCCTTTCCGAGAAAATCACTTTCCTTTGAAAGTGCCTTAAGCAACTTGCAAGCATTTACAAGAAACACTTATGCGTTTCTATGAAAGAAAAGCACTCTGTTCCAACACTTCAAATCACTGCACGAAGGGAATGGAGTATTGCTTCGCTTTCTAAGTGCTGTCCTTTCAGAGAAAATCACTTTCCTTTGAAAGTGCCTTAAGATACTTACAAGCATTAGGAAGAAACTCACATGCGTTTCTCTGAATGGGAAGCAGTCTGTTCCAACACTTCAATTCTCTGTGCGAATTGAATGGAGTGTTGCTTCAATTTCTAAATGCTCTCCTTTCAGAGAAAATCACTCTCTTTTGAAACTGCCTTAAGCTACTTACAAGCATTCACAAGAAACACACATGCGTTTCTCTGAAAGAGAAGCAGTATGTTCCAACACTTCAATTCACTGTGCGAAGTGAATGGAGTGTTGCAACAATTTCTAAATGCTGTCCTTTCAGAGAAAATCACTTTTGTTTGAAAGTGCCTTAAGCAACTTTCAAGCATTCACAAGAAACTCACTTGCATTTCTCTGAAAGAGAAGCCTTCTCTTCCAAAACTTCAGTTCACAGTGCGAAGTGAATGGAGTGTTGCTTCACTTTCTAAATGCTGTCCTTTCAGAGAAAATCACTTTCCTTTGAAAGTGCCTTAAGCTACTTTCAAGCGTTCACAAGAAACTCTAATGCGTTTCTCTGAAAGAGAAGCAGTTTGTTCCAACACTTCAATTCACTGTGCGAAGTGAATGGAGTGTTGCTTCACTTTCTAAAGGCTGTCCTTTCAGAGAAAATCACTTTCCTTTGAAAGTGCCTTAAGCTACTTACAAGCATTAGGAAGAAACTCACATGCGTTTCTCTGAAAGGGAAGCAGTCTGTTCCAACACTTCAATTCACTGTGCGAAGTGAATGGAATGTTGCTTCACTTTCGAAATGCTCTCCTTTCAGAGAAAATCACTTTTGTTTGAAAGTGCCTTAAGCATCTTTCAAGCATTCACAAGAAACTCACATGCATTTCTCTGAAAGAGAAGCCTTCTCTTCCAACACTTCAATTCACTGTGCGAAGTGAATGAAGTGTTGCTTCACTTTCTAAATGCTGTCCATTCAGAGAAAATCACTTTCCTTTGTAAGTGCCTTTAGCTACTTTCAAGCATTCAGAAGAAACTCACATGCGTTTCTCTGAAAGAGAAGCAGACTGATCCAACACTTCAATTCACTGTGCGAAGTGAATAGAGTGTTGCTTCACTTTCTAAATGCTGTCCTTTCAGAGAAAATCACTTTCCTTTGAAAGTGCCTTAAGCTACTTGCAAGCATTCACAAGAAACACAAATGCGTTTCTATGAAAGAGAAGCAGTCTGTTCCAGCACTTCAATTCACTGCACGAAGGGAATGGAGTGTTGCTTCACTTTCTAAATGCTGTCCTTTCAGAGAAAATCACTTTCCTTTGAAAGTGCCTTAAGCTATTTACAAGCATTCACAAGAAACTCACATGCGTTTCTCCGAAAGAGAAGCACTCTGTTCCAACACTTCAATTCACTATGCGAAGTGAATGGAGTGTTGCTTCACTTTCTAAATGCTGTCCTTTCAGAGAAAATCTCTTTTGTTTGAAAGTGCCTTAAGCAACTTTCAAGCATTCACAAGAAACTCACTTGCATTTCTCTGAAAGAGAAGCCTTCTCTTCCAACACTTCAATTCACTGTGTGAAGTGAATAGAGTGTTGCTTCACTTTCTAAATGCTGTCCTTTCAGAGAAAATCACTCTCCTTTGAAAGTGCTTTAAACCACTTTCAAGCATTCACAAAAAACTCACATGCGTTTCTCTGAAAGAGAAGCAGTCTGTTCCAACACTTCAATTCACAGTGCGAAGTGAAAGGAGTGTTGCTTCATTTTCTAAATGCTGTCCTTTCCGAGAAAATCACTTTCCTTTCAAAGTGCCTTAAGCAACTTGCAAGCATTTACAAGAAACACTTATGCGTTTCTATGAAAGAAAAGCACTCTGTTCCAACACTTCAAATCACTGCACGAAGGGAATGGAGTATTGCTTCACTTTCTAAATGCTGTCCTTTCAGAGAAAATCACTTTCCTTTGAAAGTGCCTTAAGCTACTTACAAGCATTAGGAAGAAACTCACATGCGTTTCTCTGAATGGGAAGCAGTCTGTTCCAACACTTCAATTCTCTGTGCGAAGTGAATGGAGTGTTGCTTCAATTTCTAAATGCTCTCCTTTCAGAGAAAATCACTCTCTTTTGAAACTGCCTTAAGCTACTTACAAGCATTCACAAGAAACACACATGCGTTTCTCTGAAAGAGAAGCAGTATGTTCCAACACTTCAATTCACTGTGCGAAGTGAATGGAGTGTTGCAACAATTTCTAAATGCTGTCCTTTCAGAGAAAATCACTTTTGTTTGAAAGTGCCTTAAGCAACTTTCAAGCATTCACAAGAAACTCACTTGCATTTCTCTGAAAGAGAAGCCTTCTCTTCCAACACTTCAGTTCACAGTGCGAAGTGAATGGAGTGTTGCTTCACTTTCTAAATGCTGTCCTTTCAGAGAAAATCACTTTCCTTTGAAAGTGCCTTAAGCTACTTTCAAGCGTTCACAAGAAACTCTAATGCATTTCTCTGAAAGAGAAGCAGTTTGTTCCAACACTTCAATTCACTGTGCGAAGTGAATGGAGTGTTGCTTCACTTTCCAAAGGCTGTCCTTTCAGAGAAAATCACTTTCCTTTGAAAGTGCCTTAAGCTACTTACAAGCATTAGGAAGAAACTCACATGCGTTTCTCTGAAAGGGAAGCAGTCTGTTCCAACACTTCAATTCACTGTGCGAAGTGAATGGAATGTTGCTTCACTTTCGAAATGCTCTCCTTTCAGAGAAAATCACTTTTGTTTGAAAGTGCCTTAAGCATCTTTCAAGCATTCACAAGAAACTCACATGCATTTCTCTGAAAGAGAAGCCTTCTCTTCCAACACTTCAATTCACTGTGCGAAGTGAATGAAGTGTTGCTTCACTTTCTAAATGCTGTCCATTCAGAGAAAATCACTTTCCTTTGTAAGTGCCTTTAGCTACTTTCAAGCATTCAGAAGAAACTCACATGCGTTTCTCTGAAAGAGAAGCAGACTGATCCAACACTTCAATTCACTGTGCGAAGTGAATAGAGTGTTGCTTCACTTTCTAAATGCTGTCCTTTCAGAGAAAATCACTTTCCTCCGAAAGTGCCTTAAGCTACTTGCAAGCATTCACAAGAAACACAAATGCGTTTCTATGAAAGAGAAGCAGTCTGTTCCAGCACTTCAATTCACTGCACGAAGGGAATGGAGTGTTGCTTCACTTTCTAAATGCTGTCCTTTCAGAGAAAATCACTTTCCTTTGAAAGTGCCTTAAGCTATTTACAAGCATTCACAAGAAACTCACATGCGTTTCTCTGAAAGAGAAGCAGTATGTTCCAACACTTCAATTCACTGTGCGAAGTGAATGGAGTGTTGCAACAATTTCTAAATGCTGTCCTTTCAGAGAAAATCACTTTCCTTTGAAAGTGCCTTAAGCTATTTACAAGCATTCACCAGAAACTCACATGCGTTTCTCCGAAAGAGAAGCACTCTGTTCCAACACTTCAATTCACTATGCGAAGTGAATGGAGTGTTGCTTCACTTTCTAAATGCTGTCCTTTCAGAGAAAATCTCTTTTGTTTGAAAGTGCCTTAAGCAACTTTCAAGCATTCACAAGAAACTCACTTGCATTTCTCTGAAAGAGAAGCCTTCTCTTCCAACACTTCAATTCACTGTGCGAAGTGAATAGAGTGTTGCTTCACTTTCTAAATGCTGTCCTTTCAGAGAAAATCACTTTCCTTTGAAAGTGCTTTAAACCACTTTCAAGCATTCACAAAAAACTCACATGCGTTTCTCTGAAAGAGAAGCAGTCTGTTCCAACACTTCAATTCACAGTGCGAAGTGAAAGGAGTGTTGCTTCATTTTCTAAATGCTGTCCTTTCCGAGAAAATCACTTTCCTTTCAAAGTGCCTTAAGCAACTTGCAAGCATTTACAAGAAACACTTATGCGTTTCTATGAAAGAAAAGCACTCTGTTCCAACACTTCAAATCACTGCACGAAGGGAATGGAGTATTGCTTCACTTTCTAAATGCTGTCCTTTCAGAGAAAATCACTTTCCTTTGAAAGTGCCTTAAGCTACTTACAAGCATTAGGAAGAAACTCACATGCGTTTCTCTGAATGGGAAGCAGTCTGTTCCAACACTTCAATTCTCTGTGCGAAGTGAATGGAGTGTTGCTTCAATTTCTAAATGCTCTCCTTTCAGAGAAAATCACTCTCTTTTGAAACTGCCTTAAGCTACTTACAAGCATTCACAAGAAACACACATGCGTTTCTCTGAAAGAGAAGCAGTATGTTCCAACACTTCAATTCACTGTGCGAAGTGAATGGAGTGTTGCAACAATTTCTAAATGCTGTCCTTTCAGAGAAAATCACTTTTGTTTGAAAGTGCCTTAAGCAACTTTCAAGCATTCACAAGAAACTCACTTGCATTTCTCTGAAAGAGAAGCCTTCTCTTCCAACACTTCAGTTCACAGTGCGAAGTGAATGGAGTGTTGCTTCACTTTCTAAATGCTGTCCTTTCAGAGAAAATCACTTTCCTTTGAAAGTGCCTTAAGCTACTTTCAAGCGTTCACAAGAAACTCTAATGCATTTCTCTGAAAGAGAAGCAGTTTGTTCCAACACTTCAATTCACTGTGCGAAGTGAATGGAGTGTTGCTTCACTTTCCAAAGGCTGTCCTTTCAGAGAAAATCACTTTCCTTTGAAAGTGCCTTAAGCTACTTACAAGCATTAGGAAGAAACTCACATGCGTTTCTCTGAAAGGGAAGCAGTCTGTTCCAACACTTCAATTCACTGTGCGAAGTGAATGGAATGTTGCTTCACTTTCGAAATGCTCTCCTTTCAGAGAAAATCACTTTTGTTTGAAAGTGCCTTAAGCATCTTTCAAGCATTCACAAGAAACTCACATGCATTTCTCTGAAAGAGAAGCCTTCTCTTCCAACACTTCAATTCACTGTGCGAAGTGAATGAAGTGTTGCTTCACTTTCTAAATGCTGTCCATTCAGAGAAAATCACTTTCCTTTGTAAGTGCCTTTAGCTACTTTCAAGCATTCAGAAGAAACTCACATGCGTTTCTCTGAAAGAGAAGCAGACTGATCCAACACTTCAATTCACTGTGCGAAGTGAATAGAGTGTTGCTTCACTTTCTAAATGCTGTCCTTTCAGAGAAAATCACTTTCCTCCGAAAGTGCCTTAAGCTACTTGCAAGCATTCACAAGAAACACAAATGCGTTTCTATGAAAGAGAAGCAGTCTGTTCCAGCACTTCAATTCACTGCACGAAGGGAATGGAGTGTTGCTTCACTTTCTAAATGCTGTCCTTTCAGAGAAAATCACTTTCCTTTGAAAGTGCCTTAAGCTATTTACAAGCATTCACAAGAAACTCACATGCGTTTCTCTGAAAGAGAAGCAGTATGTTCCAACACTTCAATTCACTGTGCGAAGTGAATGGAGTGTTGCAACAATTTCTAAATGCTGTCCTTTCAGAGAAAATCACTTTCCTTTGAAAGTGCCTTAAGCTATTTACAAGCATTCACCAGAAACTCACATGCGTTTCTCCGAAAGAGAAGCACTCTGTTCCAAGACTTCAATTCACTATGCGATGTGAATGGAGTGTTGCTTCACTTTCTAAATGCTGTCCTTTCAGAGAAAATCTCTTTTGTTTGAAAGTGCCTTAAGCAACTTTCAAGCATTCACAAGAAACTCACTTGCATTTCTCTGAAAGAGAAGCCTTCTCTTCCAACACTTCAATTCACTGTGCGAAGTGAATAGAGTGTTGCTTCACTTTCTAAATGCTGTCCTTTCAGAGAAAATCACTTTCCTTTGAAAGTGCTTTAAACCACTTTCAAGCATTCACAAAAAACTCACATTCGTTTCTCTGAAAGAGAAGCAGTCTGTTCCAACACTTCAATTCACAGTGCGAAGTGAAAGGAGTGTTGCTTCATTTTCTAAATGCTGTCCTTTCCGAGAAAATCACTTTCCTTTCAAAGTGCCTTAAGCAACTTGCAAGCATTTACAAGAAACACTTATGCGTTTCTATGAAAGAAAAGCACTCTGTTCCAACACTTCAAATCACTGCACGAAGGGAATGGAGTATTGCTTCACTTTCTAAATGCTGTCCTTTCAGAGAAAATCACTTTCCTTTGAAAGTGCCTTAAGCTACTTACAAGCATTAGGAAGAAACTCACATGCGTTTCTCTGAATGGGAAGCAGTCTGTTCCAACACTTCAATTCTCTGTGCGAAGTGAATGGAGTGTTGCTTCAATTTCTAAATGCTCTCCTTTCAGAGAAAATCACTCTCTTTTGAAACTGCCTTAAGCTACTTACAAGCATTCACAAGAAACACACATGCGTTTCTCTGAAAGAGAAGCAGTATGTTCCAACACTTCAATTCACTGTGCGAAGTGAATGGAGTGTTGCAACAATTTCTAAATGCTGTCCTTTCAGAGAAAATCACTTTTGTTTGAAAGTGCCTTAAGCAACTTTCAAGCATTCACAAGAAACTCACTTGCATTTCTCTGAAAGAGAAGCCTTCTCTTCCAACACTTCAGTTCACAGTGCGAAGTGAATGGAGTGTTGCTTCACTTTCTAAATGCTGTCCTTTCAGAGAAAATCACTTTCCTTTGAAAGTGCCTTAAGCTACTTTCAAGCGTTCACAAGAAACTCTAATGCATTTCTCTGAAAGAGAAGCAGTTTGTTCCAACACTTCAATTCACTGTGCGAAGTGAATGGAGTGTTGCTTCACTTTCCAAAGGCTGTCCTTTCAGAGAAAATCACTTTCCTTTGAAAGTGCCTTAAGCTACTTACAAGCATTAGGAAGAAACTCACATGCGTTTCTCTGAAAGGGAAGCAGTCTGTTCCAACACTTCAATTCACTGTGCGAAGTGAATGGAATGTTGCTTCACTTTCGAAATGCTCTCCTTTCAGAGAAAATCACTTTTGTTTGAAAGTGCCTTAAGCATCTTTCAAGCATTCACAAGAAACTCACATGCATTTCTCTGAAAGAGAAGCCTTCTCTTCCAACACTTCAATTCACTGTGCGAAGTGAATGAAGTGTTGCTTCACTTTCTAAATGCTGTCCATTCAGAGAAAATCACTTTCCTTTGTAAGTGCCTTTAGCTACTTTCAAGCATTCAGAAGAAACTCACATGCGTTTCTCTGAAAGAGAAGCAGACTGATCCAACACTTCAATTCACTGTGCGAAGTGAATAGAGTGTTGCTTCACTTTCTAAATGCTGTCCTTTCAGAGAAAATCACTTTCCTCCGAAAGTGCCTTAAGCTACTTGCAAGCATTCACAAGAAACACAAATGCGTTTCTATGAAAGAGAAGCAGTCTGTTCCAGCACTTCAATTCACTGCACGAAGGGAATGGAGTGTTGCTTCACTTTCTAAATGCTGTCCTTTCAGAGAAAATCACTTTCCTTTGAAAGTGCCTTAAGCTATTTACAAGCATTCACAAGAAACTCACATGCGTTTCTCTGAAAGAGAAGCAGTATGTTCCAACACTTCAATTCACTGTGCGAAGTGAATGGAGTGTTGCAACAATTTCTAAATGCTGTCCTTTCAGAGAAAATCACTTTCCTTTGAAAGTGCCTTAAGCTATTTACAAGCATTCACCAGAAACTCACATGCGTTTCTCCGAAAGAGAAGCACTCTGTTCCAAGACTTCATTTCACTATGCGAAGTGAATGGAGTGTTGCTTCACTTTCTAAATGCTGTCCTTTCAGAGAAAATCTCTTTTGTTTGAAAGTGCCTTAAGCAACTTTCAAGCATTCACAAGAAACTCACTTGCATTTCTCTGAAAGAGAAGCCTTCTCTTCCAACACTTCAATTCACTGTGCGAAGTGAATAGAGTGTTGCTTCACTTTCTAAATGCTGTCCTTTCAGAGAAAATCACTTTCCTTTGAAAGTGTTTTAAACCACTTTCAAGCATTCACAAAAAACTCACATGCGTTTCTCTGAAAGAGAAGCAGTCTGTTCCAACACTTCAATTCACAGTGCGAAGTGAAAGGAGTGTTGCTTCATTTTCTAAATGCTGTCCTTTCCGAGAAAATCACTTTCCTTTCAATGTGCCTTAAGCAACTTGCAAGCATTTACAAGAAACACTTATGCGTTTCTATGAAAGAAAAGCACTCTGTTCCAACACTTCAAATCACTGCACGAAGGGAATGGAGTATTGCTTCACTTTCTAAATGCTGTCCTTTCAGAGAAAATCACTTTCCTTTGAAAGTGCCTTAAGCTACTTACAAGCATTAGGAAGAAACTCACATGCGTTTCTCTGAATGGGAAGCAGTCTGTTCCAACACTTCAATTCTCTGTGCGAAGTGAATGGAGTGTTGCTTCAATTTCTAAATGCTCTCCTTTCAGAGAAAATCACTCTCTTTTGAAACTGCCTTAAGCTACTTACAAGCATTCACAAGAAACACACATGCGTTTCTCTGAAAGAGAAGCAGTATGTTCCAACACTTCAATTCACTGTGCGAAGTGAATGGAGTGTTGCAACAATTTCTAAATGCTGTCCTTTCAGAGAAAATCACTTTCCTTTGAAAGTGCCTTAAGCTACTTACAAGCGTTCAACAGAAACTCACATGCATTTCTCTGTAAGAGAAGCCGTCTGTTCCAACACTTCAATTCACTGTGCAAAGTGAATGGAGTGTTGCTTCACTTTCTAAATGCTGTAATTTCAGAGAAAATCACTTTCCTTTAAAAGTGCCTAAAGTTACTTGCATGCATTAGGAAGAAACTCACATGCGTTTCTCTGAAAGACAAACCTTCTCTTCCAACACTTCAATTCACTGTGCGAAGTGAATGGAGTGTTGCTTCACTTTCTAAATACTGTCCTTTCAGAGAAAATCACTTTTGTTTGAAAGTTCCTTAAGAAACTTTCAAGCATTCACAAGAAACTCACATGCATTTCTCTGAAAGAGAAACCTTCTCTTCCAACACTTCAATTCACTGTGCTAAGTAAATGGAGTGTTGCTTCACTTTCTAAATGCTGTCCTTTCAGAGAAAATCACTTTCCTTTGAAAGTGCCTTAAGCTACTTACAAGCATTCAACAGAAACTCACATGCATTTCTCTGAAAGAAAAGCAGTCTGTTCCAACACTTCAATTCACTGTGCGAAGTGAATGGAGTGTGGCTTCACTTTCTAAATGCTTTCCTTTCAGAGAAAATCACTTTCCTTTGAAAGTGCCTTAAGCAACTTGCAAGCATTCACAAGAAACACTAATGCGTTTCTATGAAAGAGAAGCACTCTGTTCCAACACTTCAATTCACTGCACGAAGGGAATGGAGTGTTGCTTCACTTTCTAAATGCTGTCCTTTCATAGAAAATCACTTTCCTTTGAAAGTGCCTTAAGCTACTTACAAGCCTTCACCAGAAACTCACATGCGCTTCTCTGAAAGAGAAGCAGTCTGTTCCAACACTTCAATTCACTGTGCGAAGTGAATGGAGTGTTGCTTCACTTTCTAAATTCCGTCCTTTCAGAGAAAATCACTTTCCTTTGAAAGTGCCTTAAGTTACTTGCAAGCATTAGGAAGAAACTCACATGCGTTTCTCTGAAAGAGAAGCAGTCTGTTCCAACACTTCAATTCACTGTGCGAAGTGAATGGATTGTTGCTTCACTTTCTAAATGCTGTACTTTCAGAGAAAATCACTTTTGTTTGAAAGTGCCTTAAGCAACTTTCACACATTCAGAAGAAACTCACATGCATTTCTCTGAAAGAAAAGCCTTCTCGTCCAACACTTCAATTCACTGTGCGAAGTGAATGGAGTGTTGCTTCACTTTCTAAATGGTGTTCTTTCAGAGAAAATCACTTTCCTTTGAAAGTGCCTTAAGTTACTTGCATGCGTTAGGAAGAAACTCACATGCGTTTCTCTGAAAGAGAAACCTTCTCTTCCAACACTTCAATTCACTGTGCGAAGTGAATGGAGTGTTGCTTCACTTTCTAAATGCTCTCCTTTCAGAGAAAATCACTTTCCTTTGAAAGTGCCTTAAGCTACTAACAAGCATTCACCAGAAACTCACATGCATTTCTCTGAAAGAGAAGCAGTCTCTTCCAACACTTCAATTCACTGTGCAAAGTGAATGGAGTGTTGCTTCACCTTCTCAATGCTGTTCTTTCAGAGAAAATCACTTTCCTTTGAACGTGCCTTAAGCTACTTACAAGCATTCACCAGAAATTCTCATGCATTTCTCTGAAATAGAAGCAGTCTGTTCCAAAACTTCAATTCAGGGTGCGAAGTGAATGGAGTGTTGTTTCACTTTCTAAATGCTGTCCTTTCAGAGAAAATCACTTTCCTTTGAAAGTGCCTTAAGCTACTTACAAGCATTCACCAGAAACTCACATGCGCTTCTGTGAAAGAGAAGCTGTCTGTTCCAACACTTCAATTCACTGTGCGAAGTGAATGGAGTGTTGCTTCACTTTCTAACTGCTGTCCTTGCAGAGAAAATCACTTTCCTTTGAAAGTGCCTTAAACTACTTTCAAGCAATCACAAATAACTCACATGCGTTTCTCTGAAACAGAAGCAGTCTCTTCCAACACTTCAATTCACTGTGCGAAGTGAATGAAGTGTTGCTTCACTTTCTAAATGCTGTCCTTTCAGAGAAAATTACTTTCCTTTGAAAGTGCCTTAAGCTACTTACAAGCATTCAACAGAAACTCACATGTATTTCTCTGAAAGTGTAGCAGTCTGTTCCAACACTTCAATTCACTGTGCGAAGTGAATGGAGTGTTGCTTCACTTTTTAAATTCTGTCCTTTCAGAGACAATCACTTTCCTTTGAAAGTGCCTTAAACTAATTTCAAGCATTCACAAAAAACTCACATGCGTTTCTCTGAAAGAGAATTTTTCTTTTCCAACACTTCAATTCACTGTGCGAAGTGAATGGAGTGTTGCTTCACTTTCTAAATGCTGTCCTTTCAGAGAAAATCACTTTCCTTTGAAAGTGCCTTAAGCTACTTACAAGCATTCACCAGAAACTCACATGCGCTTCTGTGAAAGAGAAGCTGTCTGTTCCAACACTTCAATTCACTGTGCGAAGTGAATGGAGTGTTGCTTCACTTTCTAACTGCTGTCCTTTCAGAGAAAATCACTTTCCTTTGAAAGTGCCTTAAACTACTTTCAAGCAATCACAAATAACTCACATGCGTTTCTCTGAAACAGAAGCAGTCTCTTCCAACACTTCAATTCACTGTGCGAAGTGAATGGAGTGTTGCTTCACTTTCTAAATGCTGTCCTTTCAGAGAAAATTACTTTCCTTTGAAAGTGCCTTAAGCTACTTACAAGCATTCAACAGAAACTCACATGTATTTCTCTGAAAGTGTAGCAGTCTGTTCCAACACTTAAATTCACTGTGCGAAGTGAATGGAGTGTTGCTTCACTTTCTAAATGCTGTCCTTTCAGAGAAAATCACTTTCCTTTGAAAGTGCCTTAAGCTACTTGCAAGCATTCACAAGAAACACTAATGCGTTTCTATGAAAGAGAAGCACTCTGTTCCAACACTTCAATTCACTGCACGAAGGGAACGTAGTATTGCTTCACTTTCTAAATGCTGTCCTTTCAGAGAAAATCACTTTCCTTTGAAAAGCCATAAGCTACTTACAAGCATTCACCAGAAATTCACATGCAATTCTCTGAAATAGAAGCAGTCTGTTCCAAAACTTAAATTCAGTGTGCGAAGTGAATGGAGTGTTGCTTCACTTTCTAAATGCTGTCCTTTCAGAGAAAATCACTTTCCTTTGAAAGTGACTTAAGTTACTTGCAAGCATTAGGAAGACACTCACATGCGTTTCTCTGAAATAGAAGCAGTCTGTTCCAACAATTCAATTCACTGTACGAAGTGAATGGAGTGTTGCTTCACCTTCTAAATGCTTTCCTTTCAGAGAAAATCACTTTCCTTTCAAAGTGCCTTAAGCAACTTGCAAGCATTCACAAGAAACACTAATGTGTTTCTATGAAAGAGAAGCACTCTGTTCCAAAACTTCAATTCGCTGTGCAAAGTGAATGGAGTGTTGCTTCACTTTCTAAATTCTGTCCTTTCAGAGAAAATCACTTTCCTTTGAAAGTGCCTTAAGCTACTTTCAAGCGTTCACAGGAAACTCACATGCGTTTCACTGAAAGAGGAGCATTCTGTTCAAACACTTCAATTCACTGTGCAAAGTGAATGGAGTGTTGCCTCACTTTCGAAATGCTGTCCTTCCAGAGAAAATCACTTTCCTTTGAAAGTGCCTTAAGCTACTTTCAAGCATTCACAAAAAACTCACATGCGTTTCTCTGAAAGAGAAGCAGTCTGTTCCAACATTTCAATTCACTGTGCGAAGTGAATGGAGTGTTGCTTCACTTTCTAAATGCTGTACTTTCAGAGAAAATCACTTTTGTTTGCAAGTGCCTTAAGCAACTTTCAAGCATTCACAAGAATCTCACATGCATTTCTCTCAAATAGAAGCCCTCTCTTCCAACACTTCAGTTCACTGTGCGAAGTGAATGGAGTGTTGCTTCACTTTCTAACTGCTGTCCTTTCAGAGAAAATCACTTTCCTTTGAAAGTGCCTTAAACTACTTTCAAGCAATCACAAATAACTCACATGCGTTTCTCTGAAACAGAAGCAGTCTCTTCCAACACTTCAATTCACTGTGCGAAGTGAATGGAGTGTTGCTTCACTTTCTAAATGCTGTCCTTTCAGAGAAAATTACTTTCCTTTGAAAGTGCCTTAAGCTACTTACAAGCATTCAACAGAAACTCACATGTATTTCTCTGAAAGTGTAGCAGTCTGTTCCAACACTTAAATTCACTGTGCGAAGTGAATGGAGTGTTGCTTCACTTTCTAAATGCTGTCCTTTCAGAGAAAATCACTTTCCTTTGAAAGTGCCTTAAGCTACTTGCAAGCATTCACAAGAAACACTAATGCGTTTCTATGAAAGAGAAGCACTCTGTTCCAACACTTCAATTCACTGCACGAAGGGAACGTAGTATTGCTTCACTTTCTAAATGCTGTCCTTTCAGAGAAAATCACTTTCCTTTGAAAAGCCATAAGCTACTTACAAGCATTCACCAGAAATTCACATGCAATTCTCTGAAATAGAAGCAGTCTGTTCCAAAACTTAAATTCAGTGTGCGAAGTGAATGGAGTGTTGCTTCACTTTCTAAATGCTGTCCTTTCAGAGAAAATCACTTTCCTTTGAAAGTGCCTTAAGTTACTTGCAAGCATTAGGAAGACACTCACATGCGTTTCTCTGAAATAGAAGCAGTCTGTTCCAACACTTCAATTCACTGTGCAAAGTGAATGGAGTGTTGCTTCACTTTATAAATGCTGTACTTTCAGAGAAAATCACGTTTGTTTGAAAGTGCCTTAAGCAACGTTCACGCATTCACAAGAAACTCACATGCATTTCTCTGAAAGAGAAGCCTTCTCTTCCAAAACTTCAATTCGCTGTGCGAAGTGAATGGAGTGTTGCTTCACTTTCTAAATTCTGTCCTTTCAGAGAAAATCACTTTCCTTTGAAAGTGCCTTAAGCTACTTTCAAGCGTTCACAGGAAACTCACATGCGTTTCACTGAAAGAGGAGCATTCTGTTCAAACACTTCAATTCACTGTGCAAAGTGAATGGAGTGTTGCCTCACTTTCGAAATGCTGTCCTTCCAGAGAAAATCACTTTCCTTTGAAAGTGCCTTAAGCTACTTTCAAGCATTCACAAAAAACTCACATGCGTTTCTCTGAAAGAGAAGCAGTCTGTTCCAACATTTCAATTCACTGTGCGAAGTGAATGGAGTGTTGCTTCACTTTCTAAATGCTGTACTTTCAGAGAAAATCACTTTTGTTTGCAAGTGCCTTAAGCAACTTTCAAGCATTCACAAGAATCTCACATGCATTTCTCTCAAAGAGAAGCCCTCTCTTCCAACACTTCAGTTCACTGTGCGAAGTGAATGGAGTGTTGCTTCACTTTCTAAATGCTGTCCTTTCAGAATAAATCACTTTCCTTTGAAAGAGCCTTAAGCTACTTACATGCATTGAACAGAAACTCATATGCATTTCTCTGAAAGAGAAGCAGTCTCTTCCAACATTTCTATTCACTGTGCAAAGTGAATGGAGTGTTGCTTCACCTTCTCAATGCTGTTCTTTCAGAGAAAATCACTTTCCTTTGAACGTGCCTTAAGCTAATTACAAGCATTCACCAGAAATTCACATGCATTTCTCTGAAATAGAAGCAGTCTGTTCCAAAACTTCAATTCAGGGTGCGAAGTGAATGGAGTGTTGCTTCACTTTCTAAATGCTGTCCTTTCAGAGAAAATCACTTTCCTTTGAAAGTGCCTTAAGCTACTCACAACATTCACCAGAAACTCACATGTGCTTCTGTGAATGAGAAGCTGTCTGTTCCAACACTTCAATTCACTGTGCGAAGTGAATGGAGTGTTGCTTCACTTTCTAAATGCTGTCCTTTCAGAGAAAATCACTTTCCTTTGAAAGTGCCTTAAGCTACTTACAAGCAATCAACAGAAACTCACATGTATTTCTCTGAAAGAGTAGCAGTCTGTTCCAACACTTCAATTCACTGTGCGAAGTGAATGGAGTGTTGCTTCACTTTCTAAATTCTGTCCTTTCGGAGACAATCACTTTCCTTTGAAAGTGCCTTAAACTAATTTCAAGCATTCACAAAAAACTCACATGCGTTTCTCTGAAAGAGAATTAGTCTGTTCCAACACTTCAGTTCACTGTGCGAAGTGAATGGAGTGTTGCTTCACTTTCTAAATGCTGTCCTTTCAGAGAAAATCACTTTCCTTTGAAAGTGCCTTAAGCTACTTGCAAGCATTCACAAGAAACACTAATGCGTTTCTATGAAAGAGAAGCACTCTGTTCCGACACTTCAATTCACTGCACGAAGGTAACGTAGTATTGCTTCACTTTCTAAATGCTGTCCTTTCAGAGAAAATCACTTTCCTTTGAAAGAGCCTTAAGCTACTTACAAGCATTCAACAGAAACTCACATGCATTTCTCTGAAAGAGAAGCAGTCTGTTCCAACACTTCAATTCACTGTGCAAAGTGAATGGAGTGTTACTTCAAATTCTCAATGCTGTTCTTTCAGAGAAAATCACTTTCCTTTGAAAGTGCCTTAAGCTACATAAAAGCATTCACCAGAAATTCACATGCCTTTCTCTAAAATTGAAGCAGTCTGTTCCAAAACTTAAATTAAGTGTGCGAAGTGAATGGAGTGTTGCTTCACTTTCTAAATGCTGTCCTTTCAGAGAAAATCACTTTCCTTTGAAAGTACCTTCAGTTACTTGCAAGCATTAGGAAGAAACTCACATGCGTTTCTCTGAAAGAGAAGCAGTCTGTTCCAACACTTCAATTCACTGTGCGAAGTGAATGGAGTGTTGCTTCACTTTCTAAATGCTGTACTTACAGAGAAAATCACTTTTGTTTGAAAGTGCCTTAAGCAACTTTCACGCATTCACAAGAAACTCACATGCATTTCTCTGAAAGAGAAGCCTTCTCTTCTCACACTTCAGTTCACTGTTCGAAGGGAATGGAGTGTTGCTTCACTTTCTAAATGCTGTCCTTTCAGAGAAAATCTCTTTCCTATGAAAGTGCCTTAAGCTACTTACAAGCATTCAACAGAAACTCACATGCATTTCTCTGAAAGGGAAGCAGTCTCTTCCAACACTTCAATTGACTGTGCAAAGTGAATGGAGTGTTGCTTCACCTTCTCAATGCTGTTCTTTCAGAGAAAATCACTTTCATTTGAACGTTCTTTAAGCTACTTACAAGCATTCACCAGAAATTCACATGCATTTCTCTAAAATAGAAGCAGTCTGTTCCAAAACTTCAATTCAGTGTGCGAAGTGAATGGACTGTTGCTTCACTTTCTAAATGCTGTCCTTTCAGAGAAAATCACTTTCCTTTGAAAGTGCCATAAGCTACTTGCAAGCATTAGGAAGAAACTCACATGCGTTTCTCTGAAAGAGAAGCAGTCTGTTCCAACACTTCAATTCACTGTGCGAAGTGAATGGAGTGTTGCTTCACTTTCTGAATGCTGTACTTTCAGAGAAAATCACTTTCCTTTGAAAGTGCCTTAAGCTACTTGCAAGCATTCACAAGAAATACTAATGCGTTTCTATGAAAGACAAGCAGTCTGTTCCAACATTTCAATTCACTGCACGAAGGGAATGGAGTGTTGCTTCACTTTCTAAATGCTGTCCTTTCAGAGAAAATCACTTTCCTTTGAAAGTGCCTTAAGCTACTTAAAAGCATTCAACAGAAACTCACATGCATTTCTCTGAAAGTGAAGCAATCTGTTCCAACACTTCAACTCTGTGCGAAGTGAATGGAGTGTTGCTTCACTTTCTAAATGCTGTCCTTTCAGAGAAAATCACTTTCCTTTGAAAGTGCCTTAAGCTACTTGCAAGCATTAACAAGAAACACTAATGCGTTTCTCTGAAAGAGAAGCAGTCTGTTCCAACACTTCAATTCACTGTGCGAAATGAATGGAATGTTACTTCACTCTCTAAATGCTGTACTTTCAGAGAAAATCACTTTCCTTTGAAAGTGCCTTAAGCTACTTTCTAGCATTCACAGGAAACACACATGCGTTTCTCTGAAAGAGAAGCAGTCTGTTCCAACACTACAATTCACTGTGCGAAGTGAATGGAATGTTACTTCACTTTCTAAATGCTGTCCTTTCCGAGAAAATCAAGTTCCTTTGAAAATGCCTTAAGCTACTTACAAGCATTCACCAGAAACTCACATGCGTTTCTCTGAAAGAGAAGCTGTCAGTTCCAACACTTCAATTCACTGTGCGAAGTGAATGGAGTGTTGCTTCACTTTCTAACTGCTGTCCTTGCAGAGAAAATCACTTTCCTTTGAAAGTGCCTTAAACTACTTTCAAGCAATCACAAATAACTCACATGCGTTTCTCTGAAACAGAAGCAGTCTCTTCCAACACTTCAATTCACTGTGCGAAGTGAATGAAGTGTTGCTTCACTTTCTAAATGCTGTCCTTTCAGAGAAAATTACTTTCCTTTGAAAGTGCCTTAAGCTACTTACAAGCATTCAACAGAAACTCACATGTATTTCTCTGAAAGTGTAGCAGTCTGTTCCAACACTTCAATTCACTGTGCGAAGTGAATGGAGTGTTGCTTCACTTTTTAAATTCTGTCCTTTCAGAGACAATCACTTTCCTTTGAAAGTGCCTTAAACTAATTTCAAGCATTCACAAAAAACTCACATGCGTTTCTCTGAAAGAGAATTTTTCTGTTCCAACTCTTCAATTCACTGTGCGAAGTGAATGGAGTGTTGCTTCACTTTCTAAATGCTGTCCTTTCAGAGAAAATCACTTTCCTTTGAAAGTGCCTTAAGCTACTTACAAGCATTCACCAGAAACTCACATGCGCTTCTGTGAAAGAGAAGCTGTCTGTTCCAACACTTCAATTCACTGTGCGAAGTGAATGGAGTGTTGCTTCACTTTCTAACTGCTGTCCTTTCAGAGAAAATCACTTTCCTTTGAAAGTGCCTTAAACTAATTTCAAGCAATCACAAATAACTCACATGCGTTTCTCTGAAACAGAAGCAGTCTCTTCCAACACTTCAATTCACTGTGCGAAGTGAATGGAGTGTTGCTTCACTTTCTAAATGCTGTCCTTTCAGAGAAAATTACTTTCCTTTGAAAGTGCCTTAAGCTACTTACAAGCATTCAACAGAAACTCACATGTATTTCTCTGAAAGTGTAGCAGTCTGTTCCAACACTTAAATTCACTGTGCGAAGTGAATGGAGTGTTGCTTCACTTTCTAAATGCTGTCCTTTCAGAGAAAATCACTTTCCTTTGAAAGTGCCTTAAGCTACTTGCAAGCATTCACAAGAAACACTAATGCGTTTCTATGAAAGAGAAGCACTCTGTTCCAACACTTCAATTCACTGCACGAAGGGAACGTAGTATTGCTTCACTTTCTAAATGCTGTCCTTTCAGAGAAAATCACTTTCCTTTGAAAAGCCATAAGCTACTTACAAGCATTCACCAGAAATTCACATGCAATTCTCTGAAATAGAAGCAGTCTGTTCCAAAACTTAAATTCAGTGTGCGAAGTGAATGGAGTGTTGCTTCACTTTCTAAATGCTGTCCTTTCAGAGAAAATCACTTTCCTTTGAAAGTGCCTTAAGTTACTTGCAAGCATTAGGAAGACACTCACATGCGTTTCTCTGAAATAGAAGCAGTCTGTTCCAACACTTCAATTCACTGTGCAAAGTGAATGGAGTGTTGCTTCACTTTATAAATGCTGTACTTTCAGAGAAAATCACGTTTGTTTGAAAGTGCCTTAAGCAACGTTCACGCATTCACAAGAAACTCACATGCATTTCTCTGAAAGAGAAGCCTTCTCTTCCAATACTTCAGTTCACTGTGCGAAGGGAATGGAGTGTTGCTTCACTTTCTAAATGCTGTCCTTTTAGAGAAAATCACTTTCCTATGAAAGTGCCTTAAGCTACTTACAAGCACTCAACAGAAACTCACATGCATTTCTTTGAAAGAGAAGCAGTCTCTTCCAACACTTCAATTGACTGTGCAAAGTGAATGGAGTGTTGCTTCACCTTCTCAATGCTGTTCTTTCAGAGAAAATCACTTTCCTTTGAACGTGCCTTAAGCTACTTACAAGCATTCACAAGAAACACACATGCGTTTCTCTGAAATAGAAGCAGTCTGTTCCAACAATTCAATTCACTGTACGAAGTGAATGGAGTGTTGCTTCACCTTCTAAATGCTTTCCTTTCAGAGAAAATCACTTTCCTTTCAAAGTGCCTTAAGCAACTTGCAAGCATTCACAAGAAACACTAATGTGTTTCTATGAAAGAGAAGCACTCTGTTCCAAAACTTCAATTCGCTGTGCGAAGTGAATGGAGTGTTGCTTCACTTTCTAAATTCTGTCCTTTCAGAGAAAATCACTTTCCTTTGAAAGTGCCTTAAGCTACTTTCAAGCGTTCACAGGAAACTCACATGCGTTTCACTGAAAGAGGAGCATTCTGTTCAAACACTTCAATTCACTGTGCAAAGTGAATGGAGTGTTGCCTCACTTTCGAAATGCTGTCCTTCCAGAGAAAATCACTTTCCTTTGAAAGTGCCTTAAGCTACTTTCAAGCATTCACAAAAAACTCACATGCGTTTCTCTGAAAGAGAAGCAGTCTGTTCCAACATTTCAATTCACTGTGCGAAGTGAATGGAGTGTTGCTTCACTTTCTAAATGCTGTACTTTCAGAGAAAATCACTTTTGTTTGCAAGTGCCTTAAGCAACTTTCAAGCATTCACAAGAATCTCACATGCATTTCTCTCAAAGAGAAGCCCTCTCTTCCAACACTTCAGTTCACTGTGCGAAGTGAATGGAGTGTTGCTTCACTTTCTAAATGCTGTCCTTTCAGAATAAATCACTTTCCTTTGAAAGAGCCTTAAGCTACTTACATGCATTGAACAGAAACTCATATGCATTTCTCTGAAAGAGAAGCAGTCTCTTCCATCATTTCTATTCACTGTGCAAAGTGAATGGAGTGTTGCTTCACCTTCTCAATGCTGTTCTTTCAGAGAAAATCACTTTCCTTTGAACGTGCCTTAAGCTAATTACAAGCATTCACCAGAAATTCACATGCATTTCTCTGAAATAGAAGCAGTCTGTTCCAAAACTTCAATTCAGGGTGCGAAGTGAATGGAGTGTTGCTTCACTTTCTAAATGCTGTCCTTTCAGAGAAAATCACTTTCCTTTGAAAGTGCCTTAAGCTACTCACAACATTCACCAGAAACTCACATGTGCTTCTGTGAATGAGAAGCTGTCTGTTCCAACACTTCAATTCACTGTGCGAAGTGAATGGAGTGTTGCTTCACTTTCTAAATGCTGTCCTTTCAGAGAAAATCACTTTCCTTTGAAAGTGCCTTAAGCTACTTACAAGCAATCAACAGAAACTCACATGTATTTCTCTGAAAGAGTAGCAGTCTGTTCCAACACTTTAATTCACTGTGCGAAGTGAATGGAGTGTTGCTTCACTTTCTAAATTCTGTCCTTTCGGAGACAATCACTTTTCTTTGAAAGTGCCTTAAACTAATTTCAAGCATTCACAAAAAACTCACATGCGTTTCTCTGAAAGAGAATTAGTCTGTTGCAACACTTCAATTCACTGTGCGAAGTGAATGGAGTGTTGCTTCACTTTCTAAATGCTGTCCTTTCAGAGAAAATCACTTTCCTTTGAAAGTGCCTTAAGCTACTTGCAAGCATTCACAAGAAACACTAATGCGTTTCTATGAAAGAGAAGCACTCTGTTCCAACACTTCAATTCACTGCACGAAGGGAACGTAGTATTGCTTCACTTTCTAAATGCTGTCCTTTCAGAGAAAATCACTTTCCTTTGAAAGAGCCTTAAGCTACTTACAAGCATTCAACAGAAACTCACATGCATTTCTCTGAAAGAGAAGCAGTCTGTTCCAACACTTCAATTCAATGTGCGAAGTGAATGGAGTGTTGCTTCACTTTCTGAATGCTGTACTTTCAGAGAAAATCACTTTCCTTTGAAAGTGCCTTAAGCTACTTGCAAGCATTCACAAGAAATACTAATGCGTTTCTATGAAAGACAAGCAGTCTGTTCCAACATTTCAATTCACTGCACGAAGGGAATGGAGTGTTGCTTCACTTTCTAAATGCTGTCCTTTCAGAGAAAATCACTTTCCTTTGAAAGTGCCTTAAGCTACTTACAAGCAATCAACAGAAACTCACATGTATTTCTCTGAAAGAGTAGCAGTCTGTTCCAACACTTCAATTCACTGTGCGAAGTGAATGGAGTGTTGCTTCACTTTCTAAATTCTGTCCTTTCGGAGACAATCACTTTCCTTTGAAAGTGCCTTAAACTAATTTCAAGCATTCACAAAAAACTCACATGCGTTTCTCTGAAAGAGAATTAGTCTGTTCCAACACTTCAGTTCACTGTGCGAAGTGAATGGAGTGTTGCTTCACTTTCTAAATGCTGTCCTTTCAGAGAAAATCACTTTCCTTTGAAAGTGCCTTAAGCTACTTGCAAGCATTCACAAGAAACACTAATGCGTTTCTATGAAAGAGAAGCAGTCTGTTCCAACACTACAATTCACTGTGCGAAGGGAACGTAGTATTGCTTCACTTTCTAAATGCTGTCCTTTCAGAGAAAATCACTTTCCTTTGAAAGTGCCTTAAGCTACTTGCAAGCATTCACAAGAAACACTAATGCGTTTCTATGAAAGAGAAGCACTCTGTTCCAACACTTCAATTCACTGCACGAAGGGAACGTAGTATTGCTTCACTTTCTAAATGCTGTCCTTTCAGAGAAAATCACTTTCCTTTGAAAGAGCCTTAAGCTACTTACAAGCATTCAACAGAAACTCACATGCATTTCTCTGAAAGAGAAGCAGTCTGTTCCAACACTTCAATTCAATGTGCGAAGTGAATGGAGTGTTGCTTCACTTTCTGAATGCTGTACTTTCAGAGAAAATCACTTTCCTTTGAAAGTGCCTTAAGCTACTTGCAAGCATTCACAAGAAATACTAATGCGTTTCTATGAAAGACAAGCAGTCTGTTCCAACATTTCAATTCACTGCACGAAGGGAATGGAGTGTTGCTTCACTTTCTAAATGCTGTCCTTTCAGAGAAAATCACTTTCCTTTGAAAGTGCCTTAAGCTACTTACAAGCAATCAACAGAAACTCACATGTATTTCTCTGAAAGAGTAGCAGTCTGTTCCAACACTTCAATTCACTGTGCGAAGTGAATGGAGTGTTGCTTCACTTTCTAAATTCTGTCCTTTCGGAGACAATCACTTTCCTTTGAAAGTGCCTTAAACTAATTTCAAGCATTCACAAAAAACTCACATGCGTTTCTCTGAAAGAGAATTAGTCTGTTCCAACACTTCAGTTCACTGTGCGAAGTGAATGGAGTGTTGCTTCACTTTCTAAATGCTGTCCTTTCAGAGAAAATCACTTTCCTTTGAAAGTGCCTTAAGCTACTTGCAAGCATTCACAAGAAACACTAATGCGTTTCTATGAAAGAGAAGCACTCTGTTCCAACACTTCAATTCACTGCACGAAGGGAACGTAGTATTGCTTCACTTTCTAAATGCTGTCCTTTCAGAGAAAATCACTTTCCTTTGAAAGAGCCTTAAGCTACTTACAAGCATTCAACAGAAACTCACATGCATTTCTCTGAAAGAGAAGCAGTCTGTTCCAACACTTCAATTCAATGTGCGAAGTGAATGGAGTGTTGCTTCACTTTCTGAATGCTGTACTTTCAGAGAAAATCACTTTCCTTTGAAAGTGCCTTAAGCTACTTGCAAGCATTCACAAGAAATACTAATGCGTTTCTATGAAAGACAAGCAGTCTGTTCCAACATTTCAATTCACTGCACGAAGGGAATGGAGTGTTGCTTCACTTTCTAAATGCTGTCCTTTCAGAGAAAATCACTTTCCTTTGAAAGTGCCTTAAGCTACTTACAAGCAATCAACAGAAACTCACATGTATTTCTCTGAAAGAGTAGCAGTCTGTTCCAACACTTCAATTCACTGTGCGAAGTGAATGGAGTGTTGCTTCACTTTCTAAATTCTGTCCTTTCGGAGACAATCACTTTCCTTTGAAAGTGCCTTAAACTAATTTCAAGCATTCACAAAAAACTCACATGCGTTTCTCTGAAAGAGAAGCAGTCTGTTCCAACACTTCAATTCACTGTGCGAAATGAATGGAATGTTACTTCACTCTCTAAATGCTGTACTTTCAGAGAAAATCACTTTCCTTTGAAAGTGACTTAAGCTACTTTCTAGCATTCACAGGAAACACACATGCGTTTCTCTGAAAGAGAAGCAGTCTGTTCCAACACTACAATTCACTGTGCGAAGTGAATGGAATGTTACTTCACTTTCTAAATGCTGTCCTTTCCGAGAAAATCAAGTTCCTTTGAAAATGCCTTAAGCTACTTACAAGCATTCACCAGAAACTCACATGCGTTTCTCTGAAAGAGAAGCAGTCAGTTCCAACACTTCAATTCACTGTGCGAAGTGAATGGAGTGTTGCTTCACTTTCTAAATTCTGTCCTTTCAGAGAAAACCACTTTCCTTTGAAAGTGCCTTAATCAACTTGCAAGCATTCACAAGAGACACTAATGCGTTTGTATGAAAGAGAAGCACTCTGATCCAACACTTCAATTCACTGCACGAAGGGAATGGAGTGTTGCTTCACTTTCTAAATGCTGTCCTTTCAGAGAAAACCACTTTCCTTTGAAAGTGCCTTAAGCTACTTACAAGCATTCACCAGAAACTCACATGCATTTCTCTGAAAGAGAAGCAGTCTGTTCCAACACTTCAATTCACTCTGCGAAGTGAATGGAGTGTTGCTTCACTTTCTAAATGCTGTCCTTTCAGAGAAAATCACCTTCCTTTGAAAGTGCCTTAAGCTACTTGCAAGCATTAGGAAGAAACTCACATGCGTTTCTCTGAAAGAGAAGCAGTCTGTTCCAACTCTTCAATTCACTGTGCGAAGTAAATGGAGTGTTGCTTCACTTTCTAAATGCTGTCCTTTCAGAGAAAATCACTTTCCTTTGAAAGTACCTTAAGCTTCTTGCATGCATTAGGAAGAAACTCACATGCATATCTCTGAAAGAGAAGCAGTCTGTTCCAACACTTCAATTCTCTGTGCGAAGTGAATGGAGTGTTGCTTCACTTTCTAATTCTGTCCTTTCAAAGAAAATCACTTTCCTTTGAAAGTGCCTTAAGCAACTTGCAAGCATTCACAAGAAACACTAATGCGTTTCTATGAAAGAGAAGCACTCTGTTCCAACACTTCAATTCACTGCACGAAGGGAATGGAGTGCTGCTTCACTTTCTAAATGCTGTCCTTTCAGAGAAAATCACTTTCCTCCGAAAGTGCCTTAAGCTACTTGCAAGCATTCACAAGAAACACAAATGCGTTTCTATGAAAGAGAAGCAGTCTGTTCCAGCACTTCAATTCACTGCACGAAGGGAATGGAGTGTTGCTTCACTTTCTAAATGCTGTCCTTTCAGAGAAAATCACTTTCCTTTGAAAGTGCCTTAAGCTATTTACAAGCATTCACAAGAAACTCACATGCGTTTCTCTGAAAGAGAAGCAGTATGTTCCAACACTTCAATTCACTGTGCGAAGTGAATGGAGTGTTGCAACAATTTCTAAATGCTGTCCTTTCAGAGAAAATCACTTTCCTTTGAAAGTGCCTTAAGCTATTTACAAGCATTCACCAGAAACTCACATGCGTTTCTCCGAAAGAGAAGCACTCTGTTCCAAGACTTCAATTCACTATGCGAAGTGAATGGAGTGTTGCTTCACTTTCTAAATGCTGTCCTTTCAGAGAAAATCTCTTTTGTTTGAAAGTGCCTTAAGCAACTTTCAAGCATTCACAAGAAACTCACTTGCATTTCTCTGAAAGAGAAGCCTTCTCTTCCAACACTTCAATTCACTGTGCGAAGTGAATAGAGTGTTGCTTCACTTTCTAAATGCTGTCCTTTCAGAGAAAATCACTTTCCTTTGAAAGTGCTTTAAACCACTTTCAAGCATTCACAAAAAACTCACATGCGTTTCACTGAAAGAGAAGCAGTCTGTTCCAACACTTCAATTCACAGTGCCAAGTGAAAGGAGTGTTGCTTCATTTTCTAAATGCTGTCCTTTCCGAGAAAATCACTTTCCTTTCAAAGTGCCTTAAGCAACTTGCAAGCATTTACAAGAAACACTTATGCGTTTCTATGAAAGTAAAGCACTCTGTTCCAACACTTCAAATCACTGCACGAAGGGAATGGAGTATTGCTTCACTTTCTAAATGCTGTCCTTTCAGAGAAAATCACTTTCCTTTGAAAGTGCCTTAAGCTACTTACAAGCATTAGGAAGAAACTCACATGTGTTTCTCTGAATGGGAAGCAGTCTGTTCCAACACTTCAATTCTCTGTGCGAAGTGAATGGAGTGTTGCTTCAATTTCTAAATGCTCTCCTTTCAGAGAAAATCACTCTCTTTTGAAACTGCCTTAAGCTACTTACAAGCATTCACAAGAAACACACATGCGTTTCTCTGAAAGAGAAGCAGTATGTTCCAACACTTCAATTCACTGTGCGAAGTGAATGGAGTGTTGCAACAATTTCTAAATGCTGTCCTTTCAGAGAAAATCACTTTTGTTTGCAAGTGCCTTAAGCAACTTTCAAGCATTCACAAGAAACTCACTTGCATTTCTCTGAAAGAGAAGCCTTCTCTTCCAACACTTCAGTTCACAGTGCGAAGTGAATGGAGTGTTGCTTCACTTTCTAAATGCTGTCCTTTCAGAGAAAATCACTTTCCTTTGAAAGTGCCTTAAGCTACTTTCAAGCGTTCACAAGAAACTCTAATGCATTTCTCTGAAAGAGAAGCAGTTTGTTCCAACACTTCAATTCACTGTGCGAAGTGAATGGAGTGTTGCTTCACTTTCCAAAGGCTGTCCTTTCAGAGAAAATCACTTTCCTTTGAAAGTGCCTTAAGCTACTTACAAGCATTAGGAAGAAACTCACATGCGTTTCTCTGAAAGGGAAGCAGTCTGTTCCAACACTTCAATTCACTGTGCGAAGTGAATGGAATGTTGCTTCACATTCGAAATGCTCTCCTTTCAGAGAAAATCACTTTTGTTTGAAAGTGCCTTAAGCATCTTTCAAGCATTCACAAGAAACTCACAAGCATTTCTCTGAAAGAGAAGCCTTCTCTTCCAACACTTCAATTCACTGTGCGAAGTGAATGAAGTGTTGCTTCACTTTCTAAATGCTGTCCATTCAGAGAAAATCACTTTCCTTTGTAAGTGCCTTTAGCTACTTTCAAGCATTCAGAAGAAACTCACATGCGTTTCTCTGAAAGAGAAGCAGACTGATCCAACACTTCAATTCACTGTGCGAAGTGAATAGAGTGTTGCTTCACTTTCTAAATGCTGTCCTTTCAGAGAAAATCACTTTCCTTTGAAAGTGCCTTAAGCTACTTGCAAGCATTCACAAGAAACACAAATGCGTTTCTATGAAAGAGAAGCAGTCTGTTCCAGCACTTCAATTCACTGCACGAAGGGAATGGAGTGTTGCTTCACTTTCTAAATGCTGTCCTTTCAGAGAAAATCACTTTCCTTTGAAAGTGCCTTAAGCTATTTACAAGCATTCACAAGAAACTCAGATGCGTTTCTCTGAAAGAGAAGCAGTATGTTCCAACACTTCAATTCACTGTGCGAAGTGAATGGAGTGTTGCAACAATTTCTAAATGCTGTCCTTTCAGAGAAAATCACTTTCCTTTGAAAGTGCCTTAAGCTATTTACAAGCATTCACCAGAAACTCACATGCGTTTCTCCGAAAGAGAAGCACTCTGTTCCAACACTTCAATTCACTATGCGAAGTGAATGGAGTGTTGCTTCACTTTCTAAATGCTGTCCTTTCAGAGAAAATCTCTTTTGTTTGAAAGTGCCTTAAGCAACTTTCAAGCATTCACAAGAAACACACTTGCATTTCTCTGAAAGAGAAGCCTTCTCTTCCAACACTTCAATTCACTGTGCGAAGTGAATAGAGTGTTGCTTCACTTTCTAAATGCTGTCCTTTCAGAGAAAATCACTTTCCTTTGAAAGTGCTTTAAACCACTTTCAAGCATTCACAAAAAACTCACATGCGTTTCTCTGAAAGAGAAGCAGTCTGTTCCAACACTTCAATTCGCAGTGCGAAGTGAAAGGAGTGTTGCTTCATTTTCTAAATGCTGTCCTTTCCGAGAAAATCACTTTCCTTTCAAAGTGCCTTAAGCAACTTGCAAGCATTTACAAGAAACACTTATGCGTTTCTATGAAAGAAAAGCACTCTGTTCCAACACTTCAAATCACTGCACGAAGGGAATGGAGTATTGCTTCACTTTCTAAATGCTGTCCTTTCAGAGAAAATCACTTTCCTTTGAAAGTGCCTTAAGCTACTTACAAGCATTAGGAAGAAACTCACATGCGTTTCTCTGAATGGGAAGCAGTCTGTTCCAACACTTCAATTCTCTGTGCGAAGTGAATGGAGTGTTGCTTCAATTTCTAAATGCTCTCCTTTCAGAGAAAATCACTCTCTTTTGAAACTGCCTTAAGCTACTTACAAGCATTCACAAGAAACACACATGCGTTTCTCTGAAAGAGAAGCAGTATGTTCCAACACTTCAATTCACTGTGCGAAGTGAATGGAGTGTTGCAACAATTTCTAAATGCTGTCCTTTCAGAGAAAATCACTTTTGTTTGAAAGTGCCTTAAGCAACTTTCAAGCATTCACAAGAAACTCACTTGCATTTCTCTGAAAGAGAAGCCTTCTCTTCCAACACTTCAATTCACAGTGCGAAGTGAATGGAGTGTTGCTTCACTTTCTAAATGCTGTCCTTTCAGAGAAAATCACTTTCCTTTGAAAGTGCCTTAAGCTAATTGCAAGTATTCACCAGAAACTCACAAGCATTTCTCTGAAAGAGAAGCAGTCTGTTCCAACACTTCAATTCACTGGACGAAGTGAATGGAGTGTTGCTTCACTTTCTAAATGCTGTATTTTCAGAGAAAATCACTTTTGTTTGAAAGTGCCTTAAGCAACTTTCAAGCATTCACAAGAAACTCACTTGCATTTCTCTGAAAGAGAAGCCTTCTCTTCCAACACTTCAATTCACTGTGCGAAGTGAATAGAGTGTTGCTTCACTTTCTAAATGCTGTCCTTTCAGAGAAAATCACTTTCTTTTGAAAGTACCTTAAGCTACTTACAAGCATTCAAAATAAACTCACATGCATTTTTCTGAAAGAGACGCAGTCTGTTCCAACACTTCAATTCACTGTGCGAAGTGAATGGAGTGTTGCTTCATTTTCTAAATGCTGTCCTTTCATAGAAAATCACGTTCCTTTGAAAGTGCCTTAAGCAACTTGCAAGCATTCACAAGAAACACTAATGCGTTTCTATGAAAGAGAAGCACTCTGTTCCAACAATTCGATTCACTGCACGAAGGGAATGGAGTGTTGCTTCACTTTCTAAATGCTGTCCTTTCAGAGAAAATCACTTTCCTTTGAAAGTGCCTTAAGCTACTTACAAGCATTCACCAGAAACTCACATGCGCTTCTCTGAAAGAGAAGCTGTCTGTTCCAACACTTCAATATACTGTGCTAAGTGAATGGAGTGTTGCTTCACTTTCTAAATGCTGTCCTTTCAGAGAAAATCACTTTCCTTTGAAAGTGCCTTAAGCTACATACAAACGTTCAACAGAAACTCACATGCATTTCTCTGTAAGAGAAGCCGTCTGTTCCAACACTTCAATTCACTGTGCAAAGTGAATGGAGTGTTGCTTCACTTTCTAAATGCTGTCCTTTCAGAGAAAATCACTTTCCTTTAAAAGTGCCTAAAGTTACTTGCATGCATTAGGAAGAAACTCACATGCGTTTCTCTGAAAGACAAACCTTCTCTTCCAACACTTCAATTCACTGTGCGAAGTGAATGGAGTGTTGCTTCACTTTCTAAATACTGTCCTTTCAGAGAAAATCACTTTTGTTTGAAAGTTCCTTAAGAAACTTTCAAGCATTCACAAGAAACTCACATGCATTTCTCTGAAAGAGAAACCTTCTCTTCCAACACTTCAATTCACTGTGCTAAGTAAATGGAGTGTTGCTTCACTTTCTAAATGCTGTCCTTTCAGAGAAAATCACTTTCCTTTGAAAGTGCCTTAAGCTACTTACAAGCATTCAACAGAAACTCACATGCATTTCTCTGAAAGAAAAGCAGTCTGTTCCAACACTTCAATTCACTGTGCGAAGTGAATGGAGTGTGGCTTCACTTTCTAAATGCTTTCCTTTCAGAGAAAATCACTTTCCTTTGAAAGTGCCTTAAGCAACTTGCAAGCATTCACAAGAAACACTAATGCGTTTCTATGAAAGAGAAGCACTCTGTTCCAACACTTCAATTCACTGCACGAAGGGAATGGAGTGTTGCTTCACTTTCTAAATGCTGTCCTTTCATAGAAAATCACTTTCCTTTGAAAGTGCCTTAAGCTACTTACAAGCCTTCACCAGAAACTCACATGCGCTTCTCTGAAAGAGAAGCAGTCTGTTCCAACACTTCAATTCACTGTGCGAAGTGAATGGAGTGTTGCTTCACTTTCTAAATTCCGTCCTTTCAGAGAAAATCACTTTCCTTTGAAAGTGCCTTAAGTTACTTGCAAGCATTAGGAAGAAACTCACATGCGTTTCTCTGAAAGAGAAGCAGTCTGTTCCAACACTTCAATTCACTGTGCGAAGTGAATGGATTGTTGCTTCACTTTCTAAATGCTGTACTTTCAGAGAAAATCACTTTTGTTTGAAAGTGCCTTAAGCAACTTTCACACATTCAGAAGAAACTCACATGCATTTCTCTGAAAGAGAAGCCTTCTCGTCCAACACTTCAATTCACTGTGCGAAGTGAATGGAGTGTTGCTTCACTTTCTAAATGGTGTCCTTTCAGAGAAAATCACTTTCCTTTGAAAGTGCCTTAAGTTACTTGCATGCGTTAGGAAGAAACTCACATGCGTTTCTCTGAAAGAGAAACCTTCTCTTCCAACACTTCAATTCACTGTGCGAAGTGAATGGAGTGTTGCTTCACTTTCTAAATGCTGTCCTTTCAGAGAAAATCACTTTCCTTTGAAAGTGCCTTAAGCTACTTACAAGCATTCACCAGAAACTCACATGCATTTCTCTGAAAGAGAAGCAGTCTCTTCCAACACTTCAATTCACTGTGCAAAGTGAATGGAGTGTTGCTTCACCTTCTCAATGCTGTTCTTTCAGAGAAAATCACTTTCCTTTGAACGTGCCTTAAGCTACTTACAAGCATTCACCAGAAATTCTCATGCATTTCTCTGAAATAGAAGCAGTCTGTTCCAAAACTTCAATTCAGGGTGCGAAGTGAATGGAGTGTTGCTTCACTTTCTAAATGCTGTCCTTTCAGAGAAAATCACTTTCCTTTGAAAGTGCCTTAAGCTACTTACAAGCATTCACCAGAAACTCACATGCGCTTCTGTGAAAGAGAAGCTGTCTGTTCCAACACTTCAATTCACTGTGCGAAGTGAATGGAGTGTTGCTTCACTTTCTAACTGCTGTCCTTGCAGAGAAAATCACTTTCCTTTGAAAGTGCCTTAAACTACTTTCAAGCAATCACAAATAACTCACATGCGTTTCTCTGAAACAGAAGCAGTCTCTTCCAACACTTCAATTCACTGTGCGAAGTGAATGAAGTGTTGCTTCACTTTCTAAATGCTGTCCTTTCAGAGAAAATTACTTTCCTTTGAAAGTGCCTTAAGCTACTTACAAGCATTCAACAGAAACTCACATGTATTTCTCTGAAAGTGTAGCAGTCTGTTCCAACACTTCAATTCACTGTGCGAAGTGAATGGAGTGTTGCTTCACTTTTTAAATTCTGTCCTTTCAGAGACAATCACTTTCCTTTGAAAGTGCCTTAAACTAATTTCAAGCATTCACAAAAAACTCACATGCGTTTCTCTGAAAGAGAATTTTTCTGTTCCAACACTTCAATTCACTGTGCGAAGTGAATGGAGTGTTGCTTCCCTTTCTAAATGCTGTCCTTTCAGAGAAAATCACTTTCCTTTGAAAGTGCCTTAAGCTACTTACAAGCATTCACCAGAAACTCACATGCGCTTCTGTGAAAGAGAAGCTGTCTGTTCCAACACTTCAATTCACTGTGCGAAGTGAATGGAGTGTTGCTTCACTTTCTAACTGCTGTCCTTTCAGAGAAAATCGCTTTCCTTTGAAAGTGCCTTAAACTACTTTCAAGCAATCACAAATAACTCACATGCGTTTCTCTGAAACAGAAGCAGTCTCTTCCAACACTTCAATTCACTGTGCGAAGTGAATGGAGTGTTGCTTCACTTTCTAAATGCTGTCCTTTCAGAGAAAATTACTTTCCTTTGAAAGTGCCTTAAGCTACTTACAAGCATTCAACAGAAACTCACATGTATTTCTCTGAAAGTGTAGCAGTCTGTTCCAACACTTAAATTCACTGTGCGAAGTGAATGGAGTGTTGCTTCACTTTCTAAATGCTGTCCTTTCAGAGAAAATCACTTTCCTTTGAAAGTGCCTTAAGCTACTTGCAAGCATTCACAAGAAACACTAATGCGTTTCTATGAAAGAGAAGCACTCTGTTCCAACACTTCAATTCACTGCACGAAGGGAACGTAGTATTGCTTCACTTTCTAAATGCTGTCCTTTCAGAGAAAATCACTTTCCTTTGAAAAGCCATAAGCTACTTACAAGCATTCACCAGAAATTCACATGCAATTCTCTGAAATAGAAGCAGTCTGTTCCAAAACTTAAATTCAGTGTGCGAAGTGAATGGAGTGTTGCTTCACTTTCTAAATGCTGTCCTTTCAGAGAAAATCACTTTCCTTTGAAAGTGCCTTAAGTTACTTGCAAGCATTAGGAAGACACTCACATGCGTTTCTCTGAAATAGAAGCAGTCTGTTCCAACACTTCAATTCACTGTGCAAAGTGAATGGAGTGTTGCTTCACTTTCTAAATGCTGTACTTTCAGAGAAAATCACGTTTGTTTTAAAGTGCCTTAAGCAACGTTCACGCATTCACAAGAAACTCACATGCATTTCTCTGAAAGAGAAGCCTTCTCTTCCAATACTTCAGTTCACTGTGCGAAGGGAATGGAGTGTTGCTTCACTTTCTAAATGCTGTCCTTTTAGAGAAAATCACTTTCCTATGAAAGTGCCTTAAGCTACTTACAAGCATTCAACAGAAACTCACATGCATTTCTCTGAAAGAGAAGCAGTCTCTTCCAACACTTCAATTGACTGTGCAAAGTGAATGGAGTGTTGCTTCACCTTCTCAATGCTGTTCTTTCAGAGAAAATCACTTTCCTTTGAACGTGCCTTAAGCTACTTACAAGCATTCACAAGAAACACACATGCGTTTCTCTGAAATAGAAGCAGTCTGTTCCAACAATTCAATTCACTGTACGAAGTGAATGGAGTGTTGCTTCACCTTCTAAATGCTTTCCTTTCAGAGAAAATCACTTTCCTTTCAAAGTGCCTTAAGCAACTTGCAAGCATTCACAAGAAACACTAATGTGTTTCTATGAAAGAGAAGCACTCTGTTCCAAAACTTCAATTCGCTGTGCGAAGTGAATGGAGTGTTGCTTCACTTTCTAAATTCTGTCCTTTCAGAGAAAATCACTTTCCTTTGAAAGTGCCTTAAGCTACTTTCAAGCGTTCACAGGAAACTCACATGCGTTTCACTGAAAGAGGAGCATTCTGTTCAAACACTTCAATTCACTGTGCAAAGTGAATGGAGTGTTGCCTCACTTTCGAAATGCTGTCCTTCCAGAGAAAATCACTTTCCTTTGAAAGTGCCTTAAGCTACTTTCAAGCATTCACAAAAAACTCACATGCGTTTCTCTGAAAGAGAAGCAGTCTGTTCCAACATTTCAATTCACTGTGCGAAGTGAATGGAGTGTTGCTTCACTTTCTAAATGCTGTACTTTCAGAGAAAATCACTTTTGTTTGCAAGTGCCTTAAGCAACTTTCAAGCATTCACAAGAATCTCACATGCATTTCTCTCAAAGAGAAGCCCTCTCTTCCAACACTTCAGTTCACTGTGCGAAGTGAATGGAGTGTTGCTTCACTTTCTAAATGCTGTCCTTTCAGAATAAATCACTTTCCTTTGAAAGAGCCTTAAGCTACTTACATGCATTGAACAGAAACTCATATGCATTTCTCTGAAAGAGAAGCAGTCTCTTCCAACATTTCTATTCACTGTGCAAAGTGAATGGAGTGTTGCTTCACCTTCTCAATGCTGTTCTTTCAGAGAAAATCACTTTCCTTTGAACGTGCCTTAAGCTAATTACAAGCATTCACCAGAAATTCACATGCATTTCTCTGAAATAGAAGCAGTCTGTTCCAAAACTTCAATTCAGGGTGCGAAGTGAATGGAGTGTTGCTTTACTTTCTAAATGCTGTCCTTTCAGAGAAAATCACTTTCCTTTGAAAGTGCCTTAAGCTACTCACAACATTCACCAGAAACTCACATGTGCTTCTGTGAATGAGAAGCTGTCTGTTCCAACACTTCAATTCACTGTGCGAAGTGAATGGAGTGTTGCTTCCCTTTCTAAATGCTGTCCTTTCAGAGAAAATCACTTTCCTTTGAAAGTGCCTTAAGCTACTTACAAGCAATCAACAGAAACTCACATGTATTTCTCTGAAAGAGTAGCAGTCTGTTCCAACACTTTAATTCACTGTGCGAAGTGAATGGAGTGTTGCTTCACTTTCTAAATTCTGTCCTTTCGGAGACAATCACTTTCCTTTGAAAGTGCCTTAAACTAATTTCAAGCATTCACAAAAAACTCACATGCGTTTCTCTGAAAGAGAAGCAGTCTGTTCCAACACTTCAATTCACTGTGCGAAGTGAATGGAGTGTTGCTTCACTTTCTAAATGCTGTCCTTTCAGAGAAAATCACTTTCCTTTGAAAGTGCCTTAAGCTACTTACAAGCATTCAACAGAAACTCACATGCATTTCTCTGAAAGAGAAGCAGTCTGTTCCAACACTTCAATTCTCTGTGAGAAGTGAATGGAGTGTTGCTTCACTTTCTAAATGCTGTCCTTTCAGAGAAAATCACTTTCCTTTGAAAGTGCCTTAAGCTACTTGCAAGCATTCACAAGAAACACTAATGCGTTTCTATGAAAGACAAGCAGTCTGTTCCAACACTTCAATTCATTGCACGAAGGGAATGGAGTGTTGCTTTACTTTCTAAATGCTGTCCTTTCAGAGAAAATCACTTTCCTTTGAAAGAGCCTTGAGCTACTTACAAGCATTCAACAGAAGCTCACATGCATTTCTCTGAAAGAAGCAGTCTGTTCCAACACTTCAATTCACTGTGCGAAGTGAATGGAGTGTTTCTTCACTTTCTGAATGCTGTCCTTTCAGAGAAAATCACTTTCCTTTGAAAGTGCCTTAAGCTACTTGCAAGCATTCACAAGAATTACTAATGCGTTTCTATGAAAGACAAGCAGTCTGTTCCAACACTTCAATTCACTGCACGAAGGGAATGGAGTGTTGCTTCACTTTCTAAATGCTGTCCTTTCAGAGAAAATCACTTTCCTTTGAAAGTGCCTTAAGCTACTTACAAGCATTCAACAGAAACTCACATGCATTTCTCTGAAAGTGAAGCAATCTGTTCCAACACTTCAACTCTGTGCGAAGTGAATGGAGTGTTGCTTCACTTTCTAAATGCTGTCCTTTCAGAGAAAATCACTTTCCTTGGAAAGTGCCTTAAGCTACTTGCAAGCATTCACAAGATAAACTAATGCGTTTCTATGAAAGAGAAGCAGTCTGTTCCAACACTTCAATTCATTGCGCGAAGGGAATGGAGTGTTGCTTTACTTTCTAAATGCTGTCCTTTCAGACAAAATCACTTTCCTTTGAAAGCGCCTTGAGCTACTTACAAGCATTCAACAGAAACTCACATGCATTTCTCTGAAACAGAAGCAGTCTGTTCAAACACTTCAATTCACTGTGCGAAGTGAATGGAATGTTACTTCACTTTCTAAATGCTGTCCTTTCAGAGATAATCACTTTCCGTTGAAAGTGCCTTAAGCTACTTTCTAGCATTCACAGGAAACACACATGCATTTTCTCTGAAAGAGAAGCAGTCTGTTCCAACACTACAATTCACTGTGCGAAGTGAATGGAATGTTACTTCACTTTCTAAATGCGGTCCTTTCCGACAAAATCAAGTTCCTTTGAAAATGCCTTAAGCTACTTACAAGCATTCACCAGAAACTCACAGGCGTTTCTCTGAAAGAGAAGCAGTCTGTTCCAATACTTCAATTCACTGCACGAAGGGAATGGAGTGTTGCTTCACTTTCTAAATGCTGTCCTTTCAGAGAAAATCACTTTCCTTTGAAAGTGCCTTAAGCTACTTACAAGCATTCAACAGAAACTCTCATGCATTTCTCTGAAAGAGAAGCAGTCAGTTCCAACACTTCAATTCACTGTGCGAAGTGAATGGAGTGTTGCTTCACTTTCTAAATTCTGTCCTTTCAGAGAAAATCATTTTCCTTTGAAAGTGCCTTAATCAACTTGCAAGCATTCACAAGAGACAATAATGCGTTTATATGAAAGAGAAGCAATCTGTTCCAACACTTCAAATCACTGCACGAAGGGAATGGAGTGTTGCTTCACTTTCTAAATGCTGTCCTTTCAGAGAAAACCACTTTCCTTTGAAAGTGCCTTAAGCTACTTACAAGCATTCACCAGAAACTCACATGCATTTCTCTGAAAGAGAAGCAATCTGTTCCAACACTTCAATTCACTGTGCGAAGTGAATGGAGTGTTGCTTCACTTTCTAAATGCTGTCCTTTCAGAGAAAATCACTTTCCTTTGAAAGTGCCTTAAGCTACTTGCAAGCATTAGGAAGAAACTCACATGCGTTTCTCTGAAAGAGAAGCAGTCTGTTCCACCACTTCAATTCACTGTGCGAAGTGAATGGAGTGTTGCTTCACTTTCTAAATGCTGTCCTTTCAGAGAAAATCACTTTCCTTTGAAAGTGCCTTAAGCTACTTACAAGCATTCAACAGAAACTCACATGCATTTCTCTGAAAGAGAAGCAGTCTGTTCCAACACTTCAATTCTCTGTGCGAAGTGAATGGAGTGTTGCTTCACTTTCTAAATGCTGTCCTTTCAGAGAAAATCACTTTCCTTTGAAAGTGCCTTAAGCTACTTGCAAGCATTCACAAGAAACACTAATGCGTTTCTATGAAAGACAAGCAGTCTGTTCCAACACTTCAATTCATTGCACGAAGGGAATGGAGTGTTGCTTTACTTTCTAAATGCTGTCCTTTCAGAGAAAATCACTTTCCTTTGAAAGAGCCTTGAGCTACTTACAAGCATTCAACAGAAGCTCACATGCATTTCTCTGAAAGAAGCAGTCTGTTCCAACACTTCAATTCACTGTGCGAAGTGAATGGAGTGTTTCTTCACTTTCTGAATGCTGTCCTTTCAGAGAAAATCACTTTCCTTTGAAAGTGCCTTAAGCTACTTGCAAGCATTCACAAGAAATACTAATGCGTTTCTATGAAAGACAAGCAGTCTGTTCCAACACTTCAATTCACTGCACGAAGGGAATGGAGTGTTGCTTCACTTTCTAAATGCTGTCCTTTCAGAGAAAATCACTTTCCTTTGAAAGTGCCTTAAGCTACTTACAAGCATTCAACAGAAACTCACATGCATTTCTCTGAAAGTGAAGCAATCTGTTCCAACACTTCAACTCTGTGCGAAGTGAATGGAGTGTTGCTTCACTTTCTAAATGCTGTCCTTTCAGAGAAAATCACTTTCCTTGGAAAGTGCCTTAAGCTACTTGCAAGCATTCACAAGATACACTGCGTTTCTATGAAAGAGAAGCAGTCTGTTCCAACACTTCAATTCATTGCGCGAAGGGAATGGAGTGTTGCTTTACTTTCTAAATGCTGTCCCTTCAGACAAAATCACTTTCCTTTGAAAGCGCCTTGAGCTACTTACAAGCATTCAACAGAAACTCACATGCATTTCTCTGAAAGAGAAGCAGTCTGTTCAAACACTTCAATTCACTGTGCGAAGTGAATGGAATGTTACTTCACTTTCTAAATGCTGTCCTTTCAGAGATAATCACTTTCCGTTGAAAGTGCCTTAAGCTACTTTCTAGCATTCACAGGAAACACACATGCATTTTCTCTGAAAGAGAAGCAGTCTGTTCCAACACTACAATTCACTGTGCGAAGTGAATGGAATGTTACTTCACTTTCTAAATGCGGTCCTTTCCGACAAAATCAAGTTCCTTTGAAAATGCCTTAAGCTACTTACAAGCATTCACCAGAAACTCACAGGCGTTTCTCTGAAAGAGAAGCAGTCTGTTCCAATACTTCAATTCACTGCACGAAGGGAATGGAGTGTTGCTTCACTTTCTAAATGCTGTCCTTTCAGAGAAAATCACTTTCCTTTGAAAGTGCCTTAAGCTACTTACAAGCATTCAACAGAAACTCTCATGCATTTCTCTGAAAGAGAAGCATTCAGTTCCAACACTTCAATTCACTGTGCGAAGTGAATGGAGTGTTGCTTCACTTTCTAAATTCTGTCCTTTCAGAGAAAATCATTTTCCTTTGAAAGTGCCTTAATCAACTTGCAAGCATTCACAAGAGACAATAATGCGTTTATATGAAAGAGAAGCAATCTGTTCCAACACTTCAAATCACTGCACGAAGGGAATGGAGTGTTGCTTCACTTTCTAAATGCTGTCCTTTCAGAGAAAACCACTTTCCTTTGAAAGTGCCTTAAGCTACTTACAAGCATTCACCAGAAACTCACATGCATTTCTCTGAAAGAGAAGCAGTCTGTTCCAACACTTCAATTCACTGTGCGAAGTGAATGGAGTGTTGCTTCACTTTCTAAATGCTGTCCTTTCAGAGAAAATCACTTTCCTTTGAAAGTGCCTTAAGCTACTTGCAAGCATTAGGAAGAAACTCACATGCGTTTCTCTGAAAGAGAAGCAGTCTGTTCCAACACTTCAATTCACTGTGCGAAGTGAATGGAGTGTTGCTTCACTTTCTAAATGCTGTCCTTTCAGAGAAAATCACTTTCCTTTGAAAGTGCCTTAAGCTACTTACAAGCATTCAACAGAAACTCACATGCATTTCTCTGAAAGAGAAGCAGTCTGTTCCAACACTTCAATTCTCTGTGCGAAGTGAATGGAGTGTTGCTTCACTTTCTAAATTCTGTCCTTTCAGAGAAAATCACTTTCCTTTGAAAGTGCCTTAAGTTACTTGCAAGCATTCACAAGAAACACTAATGCGTTTCTATGAAAGAGAAGCAGTCTGTTCCAACACTTCAATTCATTGGACGAAGGGAATGGAGTGTTGCTTTACTTTCTAAATGCTGTCCTTTCAGAGAAAATCACTTTCCTATGAAAGAGCCTTGAGCTACTTACAAGCATTCAACAGAAACTCACATGCATTTCTCTGAAATAGAAGCAGTCTGTTCCAACACTTCAATTCACTGTGCGAAGTGAATGGAGTGTTGCTTCACTTTCTAAATGCTGTCCTTTCAGAGAAAATCACTTTCCTTTGAAAGTGCCTTAAGCTACTTACAAGCATTCACCAGAAACTCACATGCGTTTCTCTGAAAGAGAAGCAGTCTGTTCCAATACTTCAATTCACTCTGCGAAGTGAATGGAGTGTAGCTTCACTTTCTGAAAGCTGTCCTTTCAGAGAAAAACACTTTCCTTTGAAAGTGCCTTAAGCTACTTGCAAGCATTAGGATGAAACTCAAATGCGTTTCTCTGAAAGAGAAGCAGTCTGTTCCAACACTTCAATTCACTGTGCGAAGTGAATGGAGTGTTGCTTCACTTTCTAAATGCTGTCCTTTCAGAGAAAATCACTTTCCTTTGAAAGTGCCTTAAGCTACTTACAAGCATTCAACAGAAACTCACATGCATTTCTCTGAAAGAGAAGCAGTCTGTTCCAACACGTCAATTCACTGTGCGAAGTGAATGGAGTGTTGCTTCACTTTCTAAATGCTGTCCTTTCAGAGAAAATCACTTTCCTTTGATAGTGCCTTAAGCTACTTGCAAGCATTCACCAGAAACACTAATGTGTTTCTATGAAAGAGAAGCTGTCTGTTCCAACACATCAATTCAGTGTACGAAGGGAATGGAGTGTTGCTTTACTTTCTAAATGCTGTCCTTTCAGAGAAAATCACTTTCCTTTGAAAGTGCCTTGAGCTACTTACAAGCATTCAACAGAAACTCACATGCATTTCTCTGAAAGAGTAGCAGTCTGTTCCAACACTTCAATTCACTGTGCGAAGTGAATGGAATGTTACTTCACTTTCTAAATGCTGTCCTTACAGAGAAAATCACTTTCCTTTGAAAGTGCCTTAAGCTGCTTTCAAGCATTCACAGGAAACACACATGCGTTTCTCTGAAATAGAAGCAGTCTGTTCCAACACTTCAATTCACTGTGCGAAGTGAATTGAGTGTTGCTTCACTTTCTAAATCCTGTCCTTTCAGAGAAAATCACTTTTGTTTGAAAGTGCCTTAAGCTACATACAAGCATTCACCAGAAACTCACATGTGTTCCTCTGAAAGAAAAGCAATATGTTCCAACACTTCAATTCACTGTGCAAAGTGAATGGAGTGTTGCCTCACTTTCGAAATGCTGTCCTTTCAGAGAAAATCACTTTCCTTTCAAAATGCCTTAAGCTACTTGCAAGCATTCACAAGAAATACTTATGCGTTTCTATGAAAGACAAGCAGTCTGTTCCAACACTTCAATTCACTGTGCAAAGTGAATGGAGTGTTACTTCACTTTCTAAATGCTGTCCTTTCAGAGAAAATCACTTTCCTTTGAAAGTGCCTTAAGCTACTTACAAGCATTCAACAGAAACTCACATGCGTTTTTCTGAAAGAGAAGCAGTCTGTTCCAACACTTCAATTCACTGTGCGAAGGGAATGGAGTGTTGCTTCACTTTCTAAATGCTGTCCTTTCAGAGAAAATCACTTTCCTTTGAAAGTGCCTTAAGCTACTTGCAAGCATTAGGAAGAAACTCACATGCGTTTCTCTGAAAGAGAAGCAGTCTGTTCCAACACTTCAATTCACTGTGCGAAGTGAATGGAGTGTTGCTTCACTTTCTAAATGCTGTCCTTTCAGAGAAAATCACTTTCCTTTGAAAGTGCCTTAAGCTACTTACAAGCATTCAACAGAAACTCACATGCATTTCTCTGAAAGTGAAGCAATCTGTTCCAACACTTCAACTCTGTGCGAAGTGAATGGAGTGTTGCTTCACTTTCTAAAAGCTGTCCTTTCAGAGAAAATCACTTTCCTTGGAAAGTGCCTTAAGCTACTTGCAAGCATTCACAAGATACACTAATGCGTTTCTATGAAAGAGAAGCAGTCTGTTCCAACACTTCAATTCATTGCGCGAAGGGAATGGAGTGTTGCTTTACTTTCTAAATGCTGTCCTTTCAGACAAAATCACTTTCCTTTGAAAGCGCCTTGAGCTACTTACAAGCATTCAACAGAAACTCACATGCATTTCTCTGAAAGAGAAGCAGTCTGTTCAAACACTTCAATTCACTGTGCGAAGTGAATGGAATGTTACTTCACTTTCTAAATGCTGTCCTTTCAGAGATAATCACTTTCCGTTGAAAGTGCCTTAAGCTACTTTCTAGCATTCACAGGAAACACACATGCATTTTCTCTGAAAGAGAAGCAGTCTGTTCCAACACTACAATTCACTGTGCGAAGTGAATGGAATGTTACTTCACTTTCTAAATGCGGTCCTTTCCGACAAAATCAAGTTCCTTTGAAAATGCCTTAAGCTACATACAAGCATTCACCAGAAACTCACATGCGTTTCTCTGAAAGAGAAGCAGTCTGTTCCAATACTTCAATTCACTGCACGAAGGGAATGGAGTGTTGCTTCCCTTTCTAAATGCTGTCCTTTCAGAGAAAATCACTTTCCTTTGAAAGTGCCTTAAGCTACTTACAAGCATTCAACAGAAACTCTCATGCATTTCTCTGAAAGAGAAGCAGTCAGTTCCAACACTTCAATTCACTGTGCGAAGTGAATGGAGTGTTGCTTCACTTTCTAAATTCTGTCCTTTCAGAGAAAATCACTTTCCTTTGAAAGTCCCTTAATCAACTTGCAAGCATTCACAAGAGACACTAATACGTTTATATGAAAGAGAAGCACTCTGTTCCAACACTTCAATTCACTGCACGAAGTGAATGGAGTGTTGCTTCACTTTCTAAATGCTGTCCGTTCAGAGAAAATCACTTTCCTTTGAAAGTGCCTTAAGCTACTTACAAGCATTCACCAGAAACTCACATGCATTTCTCTGAAAGAGAAGCAGTCTGTTCCAACACTTCAATTCACTGTGCGAAGTGAATGGAGTGTTGCTTCACTTTCTAAATGCTGTCCTTTCAGAGAAAATCACTTTCCTTTGAAAGTGCCTTAAGCTACTTGCAAGCATTAGGAAGAAACTCACATGCGTTTCTTTGAAAGAGAAGCAGTCTGTTCTAACACTTCAATTCAATGTACGAAGTGAATGGAGTGTTGCTTCACTTTCTAAATGCTGTCCTTTCATAGAAAATCACTTTCCTTTGAAAGTGCCTTAAGCTACTTACAAGCATTCAACAGAAACTCACATGCATTTCTCTGAAAGAGAAGCAGTCTGTTCCTACACTTCAATTCTCTGTGCGAAGTGAATGGAGTGTTGCTTCACTTTCTAAATGCTGTCCTTTCAGAGAAAATCACTTTCCTTTGAAAGTGCCTTAAGCTACTTGCAAGCATTCACAAGAAACACTAATGCATTTCTATGAAAGAGAAGCAGTCTGTTCCAACACTTCAATTCATTGCACGAAGGGAATGTAGTGTTGCTTTACTTTCTAAATGCTGTCCTTTCAGAGAAAATCACTTTCCTTTGAAAGAGCCTTGAGCTACTTACAAGCATTCAACAGAAACTCACATGCATTTCTCTGAAAGAGAAGCAGTCTGTTCCAACACTTCAATTCACTGTGCGAAGTGAATGGAGTGTTGCTTCACTTTCTAAATGCTGTCCTTTCAGAGAAAATCACTTTCCTTTGAAAGTGCCTTAAGCTACTTACAAGCATTCAACAGAAACTCACATGCATTTCTCTGAAAGAGAAGCAGTCTGTTCCAACACTTCAATTCACTGTGCGAAGTGAATGAAGTGTTGCTTCACTTTCTAAATGCTGTCCTTTCAGAGAAAATCACTTTCCTTTGAATGTGCCTTAAGCTACTTACAAGCATTCACCAGAAACTCACATGCGTTTCTCTGAAAGAGAAGCAGTCTGTTCCAACACTTCAATTCACTGTGTGAAGTGAATGGAGTGTTGCTTCACTTTCTAAATGCTGTCCTTTCAGAGAAAATCACTTTCCTTTGAATGTGCCTTAAGCTACTTACAAGCATTCACCAGAAACTCACATGCGTTTCTCTGAAAGAGAAGCAGTCTGTTCCAACACTTCAATTCACTGTGCGAAGTGAATGGAGTGTTGCCTCACTTTCGAAATGCTGTCCTTTCAGAGAAAATCACTTTCCTTTGAAAATACCTTAAGCTACTTGCAAGCATTCACAAGAAATACTAATGCGTTTCTATGAAAGACAAGCAGTCTGTTCCTACACTTCAATTCACTGTGCAAAGTGAATGGAGTGTTGCTTCACTTTCTAAATGCTGTCCTTTCAGAGAAAGTCACTTTCCTTTGAATGTGCCTTAAGCTACTTGCAAGCATTAGGAAGAACCTCACATGCGTTTCTCTGAAAGAGAAGCAGTCTGTTCCAACACTTCAATTCACTGTGTGAAGTGAATGGAGTGTTGCCTCACTTTCTAAATGCTGTCTTTTCAGAGAAAATCACTTTCCTTTGAAAGTGCCTTAAGCTACTTGCAAGCATTCACAAGAAATACTAATGCGTTTCTATGAAAGACAAGCAGTCTGTTCCAACACTTCAATTCACTGCACGAAGAGAATGGAGTGTTGCTTCACTTTCTAAATGCTGTCCTTTCAGAGAAAATCACTTTCCTTTGAAAGTGCCTTAAGCTACTTGCAAGCATTAGGAAGAAACTCACATGCGTTTCTCTGAAAGAGAAGCAGTCTGTTCCAACACTTCAATTCACTGTGCGAAGTGAATGGAGTGTTGCTTCACTTTCTAAATGCTGTCCTTTCAGAGAAAATCACTTTCCTTTGAAAGTGCCTTAAGCTACTTGCAAGCATTAGGAAGAAACTCACATGCGTTTCTCTGAAAGAGAAGCAGTCTGTTCCAACACTTCAATTCACTGTGTGAAGTGAATGGAGTGTTGCCTCACTTTCTAAATGCTGTCTTTTCAGAGAAAATCACTTTCCTTTGATAGTGCCTTAAGCTACTTGCAAGCATTCACAAGAAATACTAATGCGTTTCTATGAAAGACAAGCAGTCTGTTCCAACACTTCAATTCACTGCACGAAGGGAATGGAGTGTTGCTTTACTTTCTAAATGCTGTCCTTTCAGAGAAAATCACTTTCCTTTGAAAGAGCCTTCAGCTACTTACAAGCATTCAACAGAAACTCATATGCATTTCTCTGAAAGAGAAGCAGTCTGTTCCAACACTTCAATTCACTGTGCGAAGTGAATGGAATGTTACTTCACTTTCTAAATGCTGTCCTTTCAGAGAAAATCACTTTCCTTTGAAAGTGCCTTAAGCTACTTTCAAGCATTCACAGGAAACACACATGCGTTTCTCTGAAATAGAAGCAGCCTGTTCCAACACTTCAATTCACTGTGCGAAGTGAATGGAGTGTTGCTTCACTTTCTAAATACTGTCCTTTCAGAGAAAATCACTTTTGTTTGAAAGTGCCTTAAGCGAGTTTCAAGCATTCACAAGAAATTCTCATGCATTTCTCTGAAAGAGCAGCCTTCTCTTCCAACACTTCAATTCACTGTGCGAAGTGAATGGAGTGTTGCTTCATTTTCTAAATGCTGTCCTTTCAGAGAAAATCACTTTCCTTTGAAAGTGCCTTAAGCTACTTACAAGCATTCACCAGAAACTCACATGCGCTTCTCTGAAAGAGAAGCAGTCTGTTCCAACACTTCAATTCACTGTGCGAAGTGAATGGAGTGTTGCTTCACTTTCTAAATGCTGTCCTTTCAGAGAAAATCACTTTCCTTTGAAAGTGCCTTAAGCTACTTACAAGCATTCACCAGAAACTCACATGCGTTTCTCTGAAAGAGAAGCAGTCTGTTCCAACACTTCAATTCACTGTGCGAAGTGAATGGAGTGTTGCTTCAGTTTCTAAATGCTGTCCTTTCAGAGAAAATCACTTTCCTTTGAAAGTGCCTTAAGCTACTTGCAAGCATTAGGAAGAAATTCACATGCGTTTCTCTGAAAGAGAAGCAATATGTTCCAACACTTCAATTCACTGTGCAAAGTGAATGGAGTGTTGCCTCACTTTCGAAATGCTGTCCTTTCAGAGAAAATCACTTTCCTTTGAAAATGCCTTAAGCTACTTGCAAGCATTCACAAGAAATACTAATGCGTTTCTATGAAAGACAAGCAGTCTGTTCCAACACTTCAATTCACTGTGCAAAGTGAATGGAGTGTTGCTTCACTTTCTAAATGCTGTCCTTTCAGAGAAAATCACTTTCCTTTGAAAGTGCCTTAAGCTACATGCAAGCATTAGGAAGAAACTCACATGCGTTTCTCTGAAAGAGAAGCAGTCTGTTCCAACACTTCAATTCACTGTGTGAAGTGAATGGAGTGTTGCCTCACTTTCTAAATGCTGTCTTTTCAGAGAAAATCACTTTCCTTTGAAAGTGCCTTAAGCTACTTGCAAGCATTCACAAGAAATACTAATGCGTTTCTCTGAAAGAGAAGCAGTCTGTTCCAACACTTCAATTCACTGCACGAAGGGAATGGAGTGTTGCTTCACTTTCTAAATGCTGTCCTTTCAGAGAAAATCACTTTCCTTTGAAAGTGCTTTAAGCTACTTGCAAGCATTAGGAAGAAACTCACATGCGTTTCTCTGAAAGAGAAGCAGTCTGTTCTAACACTTCAATTCACTGTGTGAAGTGAATGGAGTGTTGCCTCACTTTCTAAATGCTGTCTTTTCAGAGAAAATCACTTTCCTTTGAAAGTGCCTTAAGCTACTTGCAAGCATTCACAAGAAATACTAATGCGTTTCTATGAAAGACAAGCAGTCTGTTCCAACACTTCAATTCACTGCACGAAGGGAATGGAGTGTTGCTTCACTTTCTAAATGCTGTCCTTTCAGAGAAAATCACTTTCCTTTGAAAGTGCCTTAAGCTACTTACAAGCATTCAACAGAAACTCACATGCATTTCTCTGAAAGAGAAGCAGTCTGTTCCAACACTTCAATTCACTGTGCGAAGTTAATGGAGTGTTGCTTCCCTTTCTAAATGCTGTCCTTTCAGAGAAAATCACTTTCCTTTGAAAGTGCCTTAAGCTACTTGCAAGCATTAGGAAGAAACTCACATGCATTTCTCTGAAAGAGAAGCAGTCTGTTCCAACACTTCAAAACTCTGTGCGAAGTGAATGGAGTGTTGCTTCACTTTCTAAATTCTGTCCTTTCAGAGAAAATCACTTTCCTTTGAAAGTGCCATAAGCTACTTGCAAGCATTCACAAGAAACACTAGTGCGTTTCTATGAAAGAGAAGCAGTATGTTCCAACACTTCAATTCATTGAACGAAGGGAATGGAGTGTTGCTTTACTTTCTAAATGCTGTCCTTTCAGAGAAAATCACTTTCCTTTGAAAGAGCCTTCAGCTACTTACAAGCATTCAACAGAAACTCATATGCATTTCTCTGAAAGAGAAGCAGTCTGTTCCAACACTTCAATTCACTGTGCGAAGTGAATGGAATGTTACTTCACTTTCTAAATGCTGTCATTTCAGAGAAAATCACTTTCCTTTGAAAGTGCCTTAAGCTACTTTCAAGCATTCACAGGAAACACACATGCGTTTCTCTGAAATAGAAGCAGTCTGTTTCAACACTTCAATTCACTATGTGAAGTGAATGGAGTGTTGCTTCACTTTCTAAATGCTGTCCTTTCAGAGAAAATCACTCTCCTTTTAAAGTGCCTTAAGCTACTTGCAAGCATTCACAAGAAATACTAATGCGTTTCTATGAAAGACAAGCAGTCTGTTCCAACACTTCAATCCACTGCACGAAGGGAATGGAGTGTTGCTTCACTTTCTAAATGCTGTCCTTTCAGAGAAAATCACTTTCCTTTGAAAGTGCCTTAAGCTACTTACAAGCATTCAACAGAAACTCACATGCATTTCTCTGAAAGAGAAGCAATCTGTTCCAACACTTCAACTCTGTGCGAAGTGAATGGAGTGTTGCTTCACTTTCTAAATGCTGTCCTTTCAGAGAAAATCACCTTCCTTTGAAAGTGCCTTAAGCTACTTTCAAGCATTCACAGGAAACACACATGCGTTTCTCTGAAATAGAACCAGTCTGTTCCAACACTTCAATTCACTGTGCGAAGTGAATGGAGTGTTGCTTCACTTTCTAAATACTGTCCTTTCAGAGAAAATCACTTTTGTTTGAAAGTGCCTTAAGCAACTTTCAAGCATTCACAAAAAATTCACATGCGTTTCTCTGAAAGAGAAGCAGTCCGTTCCAACACTTCAATTCACTGTGTGAAGTGGATGGAGTGTAGCCTCACTTTCTAAATGCTGTCCTTTCAGAGAAAATCACTTTCCTTTGAAAGTGCATTAAGCTACTTTCTAGCATTCACAGGAAACACACATGCGTTTCTCTGAAAGAGAAGCAGTCTGTTCCAACACTACAATTCACTGTGCGAAGTGAATGGAATGTTACTTCACTTTCTAAATGCTGTCCTTTCCGAGAAAATCAAGTTCCTTTGAAAATGCCTTAAGCTACTTACAAGCATTCACCAGAAACTCACATGCGTTTCTCTGAAAGAGAAGCAGTCTGTTCCAATACTTCAATTCACTGCACGAAGGGAATGGAGTGTTGCTTCACTTTCTAAATGCTGTCCTTTCAGAGAAAATCACTTTCCTTTGAAAGTGCCTTAAGGTACTTACAAGCATTCAACAGAAACTCTCATGCATTTCTCTGAAAGAGAAGCAGTCAGTTCCAACACTTCAATTCACTGTGCGAAGTGAATGGAGTGTTGCTTCCCTTTCTAAATTCTGTCCTTTCAGATAAAATCACTTTCCTTTGAAAGTGCCTTAATCAACTTGCAAGCATTCACAAGAGACACTAATGCGTTTATATGAAAGAGAAGCACTCTGTTCCAACACTTCAATTCACTGCACGAAGGGAATGGAGTGTTGCTTCACTTTCTAAATGCTGTCCTTTCAGAGAAAACCACTTTCCTTTGAAAGTGCCTTAAGCTACTTACAAGCATTCACCAGAAACTCACATGAATTTCTCTGAAAGAGAAGCACTCTGTTCCAACACTTCAATTCACTGTGCGAAGTGAATGGAGTGTTGCTTCACTTTCTAAATGCTGTCCTTTCAGAGAAAATCACTTTCCTTTGAAAGAGCCTTCAGCTACTTACAAGCATTCAACAGAAACTCATATGCATTTCTCTGAAAGAGAAGCAGTCTGTTCCAACACTTCAATTCACTGTGCGAAGTGAATGGAATGTTACTTCACTTTCTAAATGCTGTCCTTTCAGAGAAAATCACTTTCCTTTGAAAGTGCCTTAAGCTACTTTCAAGCATTCACAGGAAACACACATGCGTTTCTCTGAAATAGAAGCAGCCTGTTCCAACACTTCAATTCACTGTGCGAAGTGAATGGAGTGTTGCTTCACTTTCTAAATACTGTCCTTTCAGAGAAAATCACTTTTGTTTGAAAGTGCCTTAAGCGAGTTTCAAGCATTCACAAGAAATTCACATGCATTTCTCTGAAAGAGCAGCCTTCTCTTCCAACACTTCAATTCACTGTGCGAAGTGAATGGAGTGTTGCTTCATTTTCTAAATGCTGTCCTTTCAGAGAAAATCACTTTCCTTTGAAAGTGCCTTAAGCTACTTACAAGCATTCACCAGAAACTCACATGCGCTTCTCTGAAAGAGAAGCAGTCTGTTCCAACACTTCAATTCACTGTGCGAAGTGAATGGAGTGTTGCTTCACTTTCTAAATGCTGTCCTTTCAGAGAAAATCACTTTCCTTTGAAAGTGCCTTAAGCTACTTACAAGCATTCACCAGAAACTCACATGCGTTTCTCTGAAAGAGAAGCAGTCTGTTCCAACACTTCAATTCACTGTGCGAAGTGAATGGAGTGTTGCTTCAGTTTCTAAATGCTGTCCTTTCAGAGAAAATCACTTTCCTTTGAAAGTGCCTTAAGCTACTTGCAAGCATTAGGAAGAAATTCACATGCGTTTCTCTGAAAGAGAAGCAATATGTTCCAACACTTCAATTCACTGTGCAAAGTGAATGGAGTGTTGCCTCACTTTCGAAATGCTGTCCTTTCAGAGAAAATCACTTTCCTTTGAAAATGCCTTAAGCTACTTGCAAGCATTCACAAGAAATACTAATGCGTTTCTATGAAAGACAAGCAGTCTGTTCCAACACTTCAATTCACTGTGCAAAGTGAATGGAGTGTTGCTTCACTTTCTAAATGCTGTCCTTTCAGAGAAAATCACTTTCCTTTGAAAGTGCCTTAAGCTACATGCAAGCATTAGGAAGAAACTCACATGCGTTTCTCTGAAAGAGAAGCAGTCTGTTCCAACACTTCAATTCACTGTGTGAAGTGAATGGAGTGTTGCCTCACTTTCTAAATGCTGTCTTTTCAGAGAAAATCACTTTCCTTTGAAAGTGCCTTAAGCTACTTGCAAGCATTCACAAGAAATACTAATGCGTTTCTCTGAAAGAGAAGCAGTCTGTTCCAACACTTCAATTCACTGCACGAAGGGAATGGAGTGTTGCTTCACTTTCTAAATGCTGTCCTTTCAGAGAAAATCACTTTCCTTTGAAAGTGCTTTAAGCTACTTGCAAGCATTAGGAAGAAACTCACATGCGTTTCTCTGAAAGAGAAGCAGTCTGTTCTAACACTTCAATTCACTGTGTGAAGTGAATGGAGTGTTGCCTCACTTTCTAAATGCTGTCTTTTCAGAGAAAATCACTTTCCTTTGAAAGTGCCTTAAGCTACTTGCAAGCATTCACAAGAAATACTAATGCGTTTCTATGAAAGACAAGCAGTCTGTTCCAACACTTCAATTCACTGCACGAAGGGAATGGAGTGTTGCTTCACTTTCTAAATGCTGTCCTTTCAGAGAAAATCACTTTCCTTTGAAAGTGCCTTAAGCTACTTACAAGCATTCAACAGAAACTCACATGCATTTCTCTGAAAGAGAAGCAGTCTGTTCCAACACTTCAATTCACTGTGCGAAGTTAATGGAGTGTTGCTTCCCTTTCTAAATGCTGTCCTTTCAGAGAAAATCACTTTCCTTTGAAAGTGCCTTAAGCTACTTTCAAGCATTCACAGGAAACACACATGCGTTTCTCTGAAATAGAAGCAGTCTGTTTCAACACTTCAATTCACTATGTGAAGTGAATGGAGTGTTGCTTCACTTTCTAAATGCTGTCCTTTCAGAGAAAATCACTCTCCTTTTAAAGTGCCTTAAGCTACTTGCAAGCATTCACAAGAAATACTAATGCGTTTCTATGAAAGACAAGCAGTCTGTTCCAACACTTCAATCCACTGCACGAAGGGAATGGAGTGTTGCTTCACTTTCTAAATGCTGTCCTTTCAGAGAAAATCACTTTCCTTTGAAAGTGCCTTAAGCTACTTACAAGCATTCAACAGAAACTCACATGCATTTCTCTGAAAGAGAAGCAATCTGTTCCAACACTTCAACTCTGTGCGAAGTGAATGGAGTGTTGCTTCACTTTCTAAATGCTGTCCTTTCAGAGAAAATCACCTTCCTTTGAAAGTGCCTTAAGCTACTTTCAAGCATTCACAGGAAACACACATGCGTTTCTCTGAAAGAGAAGCAGTCTGTTCCAACACTTCAATTCACTGCACGAAGGGAATGGAGTGTTGCTTCACTTTCTAAATGCTGTCCTTTCAGAGAAAATCACTTTCCTTTGAAAGTGCTTTAAGCTACTTGCAAGCATTAGGAAGAAACTCACATGCGTTTCTCTGAAAGAGAAGCAGTCTGTTCTAACACTTCAATTCACTGTGTGAAGTGAATGGAGTGTTGCCTCACTTTCTAAATGCTGTCTTTTCAGAGAAAATCACTTTCCTTTGAAAGTGCCTTAAGCTACTTGCAAGCATTCACAAGAAATACTAATGCGTTTCTATGAAAGACAAGCAGTCTGTTCCAACACTTCAATTCACTGCACGAAGGGAATGGAGTGTTGCTTCACTTTCTAAATGCTGTCCTTTCAGAGAAAATCACTTTCCTTTGAAAGTGCCTTAAGCTACTTACAAGCATTCAACAGAAACTCACATGCATTTCTCTGAAAGAGAAGCAGTCTGTTCCAACACTTCAATTCACTGTGCGAAGTTAATGGAGTGTTGCTTCCCTTTCTAAATGCTGTCCTTTCAGAGAAAATCACTTTCCTTTGAAAGTGCCTTAAGCTACTTTCAAGCATTCACAGGAAACACACATGCGTTTCTCTGAAATAGAAGCAGTCTGTTTCAACACTTCAATTCACTATGTGAAGTGAATGGAGTGTTGCTTCACTTTCTAAATGCTGTCCTTTCAGAGAAAATCACTCTCCTTTTAAAGTGCCTTAAGCTACTTGCAAGCATTCACAAGAAATACTAATGCGTTTCTATGAAAGACAAGCAGTCTGTTCCAACACTTCAATCCACTGCACGAAGGGAATGGAGTGTTGCTTCACTTTCTAAATGCTGTCCTTTCAGAGAAAATCACTTTCCTTTGAAAGTGCCTTAAGCTACTTACAAGCATTCAACAGAAACTCACATGCATTTCTCTGAAAGAGAAGCAATCTGTTCCAACACTTCAACTCTGTGCGAAGTGAATGGAGTGTTGCTTCACTTTCTAAATGCTGTCCTTTCAGAGAAAATCACCTTCCTTTGAAAGTGCCTTAAGCTACTTTCAAGCATTCACAGGAAACACACATGCGTTTCTCTGAAATAGAACCAGTCTGTTCCAACACTTCAATTCACTGTGCGAAGTGAATGGAGTGTTGCTTCACTTTCTAAATACTGTCCTTTCAGAGAAAATCACTTTTGTTTGAAAGTGCCTTAAGCAACTTTCAAGCATTCACAAGAAATTCACATGCGTTTCTCTGAAAGAGAAGCAGTCCGTTCCAACACTTCAATTCACTGTGTGAAGTGGATGGAGTGTAGCCTCACTTTCTAAATGCTGTCCTTTCAGAGAAAATCACTTTCCTTTGAAAGTGCCTTAAGCTACTTTCTAGCATTCACAGGAAACACACATGCGTTTCTCTGAAAGAGAAGCAGTCTGTTCCAACACTACAATTCACTGTGCGAAGTGAATGGAATGTTACTTCACTTTCTAAATGCTGTCCTTTCCGAGAAAATCAAGTTCCTTTGAAAATGCCTTAAGCTACTTACAAGCATTCACCAGAAACTCACATGCGTTTCTCTGAAAGAGAAGCAGTCTGTTCCAATACTTCAATTCACTGCACGAAGGGAATGGAGTGTTGCTTCACTTTCTAAATGCTGTCCTTTCAGAGAAAATCACTTTCCTTTGAAAGTGCCTTAAGGTACTTACAAGCATTCAACAGAAACTCTCATGCATTTCTCTGAAAGAGAAGCAGTCAGTTCCAACACTTCAATTCACTGTGCGAAGTGAATGGAGTGTTGCTTCCCTTTCTAAATTCTGTCCTTTCAGATAAAATCACTTTCCTTTGAAAGTGCCTTAATCAACTTGCAAGCATTCACAAGAGACACTAATGCGTTTATATGAAAGAGAAGCACTCTGTTCCAACACTTCAATTCACTGCACGAAGGGAATGGAGTGTTGCTTCACTTTCTAAATGCTGTCCTTTCAGAGAAAACCACTTTCCTTTGAAAGTGCCTTAAGCTACTTACAAGCATTCACCAGAAACTCACATGAATTTCTCTGAAAGAGAAGCACTCTGTTCCAACACTTCAATTCACTGTGCGAAGTGAATGGAGTGTTGCTTCACTTTCTAAATGCTGTCCTTTCAGAGAAAATCACTTTCCTTTGAAAGAGCCTTCAGCTACTTACAAGCATTCAACAGAAACTCATATGCATTTCTCTGAAAGAGAAGCAGTCTGTTCCAACACTTCAATTCACTGTGCGAAGTGAATGGAATGTTACTTCACTTTCTAAATGCTGTCCTTTCAGAGAAAATCACTTTCCTTTGAAAGTGCCTTAAGCTACTTTCAAGCATTCACAGGAAACACACATGCGTTTCTCTGAAATAGAAGCAGCCTGTTCCAACACTTCAATTCACTGTGCGAAGTGAATGGAGTGTTGCTTCACTTTCTAAATACTGTCCTTTCAGAGAAAATCACTTTTGTTTGAAAGTGCCTTAAGCGAGTTTCAAGCATTCACAAGAAATTCACATGCATTTCTCTGAAAGAGCAGCCTTCTCTTCCAACACTTCAATTCACTGTGCGAAGTGAATGGAGTGTTGCTTCATTTTCTAAATGCTGTCCTTTCAGAGAAAATCACTTTCCTTTGAAAGTGCCTTAAGCTACTTACAAGCATTCACCAGAAACTCACATGCGCTTCTCTGAAAGAGAAGCAGTCTGTTCCAACACTTCAATTCACTGTGCGAAGTGAATGGAGTGTTGCTTCACTTTCTAAATGCTGTCCTTTCAGAGAAAATCACTTTCCTTTGAAAGTGCCTTAAGCTACTTACAAGCATTCACCAGAAACTCACATGCGTTTCTCTGAAAGAGAAGCAGTCTGTTCCAACACTTCAATTCACTGTGCGAAGTGAATGGAGTGTTGCTTCAGTTTCTAAATGCTGTCCTTTCAGAGAAAATCACTTTCCTTTGAAAGTGCCTTAAGCTACTTGCAAGCATTAGGAAGAAATTCACATGCGTTTCTCTGAAAGAGAAGCAATATGTTCCAACACTTCAATTCACTGTGCAAAGTGAATGGAGTGTTGCCTCACTTTCGAAATGCTGTCCTTTCAGAGAAAATCACTTTCCTTTGAAAATGCCTTAAGCTACTTGCAAGCATTCACAAGAAATACTAATGCGTTTCTATGAAAGACAAGCAGTCTGTTCCAACACTTCAATTCACTGTGCAAAGTGAATGGAGTGTTGCTTCACTTTCTAAATGCTGTCCTTTCAGAGAAAATCACTTTTCTTTGAAAGTGCCTTAAGCTACATGCAAGCATTAGGAAGAAACTCACATGCGTTTCTCTGAAAGAGAAGCAGTCTGTTCCAACACTTCAATTCACTGTGTGAAGTGAATGGAGTGTTGCCTCACTTTCTAAATGCTGTCTTTTCAGAGAAAATCACTTTCCTTTGAAAGTGCCTTAAGCTACTTGCAAGCATTCACAAGAAATACTAATGCGTTTCTCTGAAAGAGAAGCAGTCTGTTCCAACACTTCAATTCACTGCACGAAGGGAATGGAGTGTTGCTTCACTTTCTAAATGCTGTCCTTTCAGAGAAAATCACTTTCCTTTGAAACTGCTTTAAGCTACTTGCAAGCATTAGGAAGAAACTCACATGCGTTTCTCTGAAAGAGAAGCAGTCTGTTCTAACACTTCAATTCACTGTGTGAAGTGAATGGAGTGTTGCCTCACTTTCTAAATGCTGTCTTTTCAGAGAAAATCACTTTCCTTTGAAAGTGCCTTAAGCTACTTGCAAGCATTCACAAGAAATACTAATGCGTTTCTATGAAAGACAAGCAGTCTGTTCCAACACTTCAATTCACTGCACGAAGGGAATGGAGTGTTGCTTCACTTTCTAAATGCTGTCCTTTCAGAGAAAATCACTTTCCTTTGAAAGTGCCTTAAGCTACTTACAAGCATTCAACAGAAACTCACATGCATTTCTCTGAAAGAGAAGCAGTCTGTTCCAACACTTCAATTCACTGTGCGAAGTTAATGGAGTGTTGCTTCCCTTTCTAAATGCTGTCCTTTCAGAGAAAATCACTTTCCTTTGAAAGTGCCTTAAGCTACTTTCAAGCATTCACAGGAAACACACATGCGTTTCTCTGAAATAGAAGCAGTCTGTTTCAACACTTCAATTCACTATGTGAAGTGAATGGAGTGTTGCTTCACTTTCTAAATGCTGTCCTTTCAGAGAAAATCACTCTCCTTTTAAAGTGCCTTAAGCTACTTGCAAGCATTCACAAGAAATACTAATGCGTTTCTATGAAAGACAAGCAGTCTGTTCCAACACTTCAATCCACTGCACGAAGGGAATGGAGTGTTGCTTCACTTTCTAAATGCTGTCCTTTCAGAGAAAATCACTTTCCTTTGAAAGTGCCTTAAGCTACTTACAAGCATTCAACAGAAACTCACATGCATTTCTCTGAAAGAGAAGCAATCTGTTCCAACACTTCAACTCTGTGCGAAGTGAATGGAGTGTTGCTTCACTTTCTAAATGCTGTCCTTTCAGAGAAAATCACCTTCCTTTGAAAGTGCCTTAAGCTACTTTCAAGCATTCACAGGAAACACACATGCGTTTCTCTGAAAGAGAAGCAGTCTGTTCCAACACTTCAATTCACTGCACGAAGGGAATGGAGTGTTGCTTCACTTTCTAAATGCTGTCCTTTCAGAGAAAATCACTTTCCTTTGAAAGTGCTTTAAGCTACTTGCAAGCATTAGGAAGAAACTCACATGCGTTTCTCTGAAAGAGAAGCAGTCTGTTCCAACACTTCAATTCACTGTGTGAAGTGAATGGAGTGTTGCCTCACTTTCTAAATGCTGTCTTTTCAGAGAAAATCACTTTCCTTTGAAAGTGCCTTAAGCTACTTGCAAGCATTCACAAGAAATACTAATGCGTTTCTCTGAAAGAGAAGCAGTCTGTTCCAACACTTCAATTCACTGCACGAAGGGAATGGAGTGTTGCTTCACTTTCTAAATGCTGTCCTTTCAGAGAAAATCACTTTCCTTTGAAAGTGCTTTAAGCTACTTGCAAGCATTAGGAAGAAACTCACATGCGTTTCTCTGAAAGAGAAGCAGTCTGTTCTAACACTTCAATTCACTGTGTGAAGTGAATGGAGTGTTGCCTCACTTTCTAAATGCTGTCTTTTCAGAGAAAATCACTTTCCTTTGAAAGTGCCTTAAGCTACTTGCAAGCATTCACAAGAAATACTAATGCGTTTCTATGAAAGACAAGCAGTCTGTTCCAACACTTCAATTCACTGCACGAAGGGAATGGAGTGTTGCTTCACTTTCTAAATGCTGTCCTTTCAGAGAAAATCACTTTCCTTTGAAAGTGCCTTAAGCTACTTACAAGCATTCAACAGAAACTCACATGCATTTCTCTGAAAGAGAAGCAGTCTGTTCCAACACTTCAATTCACTGTGCGAAGTTAATGGAGTGTTGCTTCCCTTTCTAAATGCTGTCCTTTCAGAGAAAATCACTTTCCTTTGAAAGTGCCTTAAGCTACTTTCAAGCATTCACAGGAAACACACATGCGTTTCTCTGAAATAGAAGCAGTCTGTTTCAACACTTCAATTCACTATGTGAAGTGAATGGAGTGTTGCTTCACTTTCTAAATGCTGTCCTTTCAGAGAAAATCACTCTCCTTTTAAAGTGCCTTAAGCTACTTGCAAGCATTCACAAGAAATACTAATGCGTTTCTATGAAAGACAAGCAGTCTGTTCCAACACTTCAATCCACTGCACGAAGGGAATGGAGTGTTGCTTCACTTTCTAAATGCTGTCCTTTCAGAGAAAATCACTTTCCTTTGAAAGTGCCTTAAGCTACTTACAAGCATTCAACAGAAACTCACATGCATTTCTCTGAAAGAGAAGCAATCTGTTCCAACACTTCAACTCTGTGCGAAGTGAATGGAGTGTTGCTTCACTTTCTAAATGCTGTCCTTTCAGAGAAAATCACCTTCCTTTGAAAGTGCCTTAAGCTACTTTCAAGCATTCACAGGAAACACACATGCGTTTCTCTGAAAGAGAAGCAGTCTGTTCCAACACTTCAATTCACTGCACGAAGGGAATGGAGTGTTGCTTCACTTTCTAAATGCTGTCCTTTCAGAGAAAATCACTTTCCTTTGAAAGTGCTTTAAGCTACTTGCAAGCATTAGGAAGAAACTCACATGCGTTTCTCTGAAAGAGAAGCAGTCTGTTCTAACACTTCAATTCACTGTGTGAAGTGAATGGAGTGTTGCCTCACTTTCTAAATGCTGTCTTTTCAGAGAAAATCACTTTCCTTTGAAAGTGCCTTAAGCTACTTGCAAGCATTCACAAGAAATACTAATGCGTTTCTATGAAAGACAAGCAGTCTGTTCCAACACTTCAATTCACTGCACGAAGGGAATGGAGTGTTGCTTCACTTTCTAAATGCTGTCCTTTCAGAGAAAATCACTTTCCTTTGAAAGTGCCTTAAGCTACTTACAAGCATTCAACAGAAACTCACATGCATTTCTCTGAAAGAGAAGCAGTCTGTTCCAACACTTCAATTCACTGTGCGAAGTTAATGGAGTGTTGCTTCCCTTTCTAAATGCTGTCCTTTCAGAGAAAATCACTTTCCTTTGAAAGTGCCTTAAGCTACTTTCAAGCATTCACAGGAAACACACATGCGTTTCTCTGAAATAGAAGCAGTCTGTTTCAACACTTCAATTCACTATGTGAAGTGAATGGAGTGTTGCTTCACTTTCTAAATGCTGTCCTTTCAGAGAAAATCACTCTCCTTTTAAAGTGCCTTAAGCTACTTGCAAGCATTCACAAGAAATACTAATGCGTTTCTATGAAAGACAAGCAGTCTGTTCCAACACTTCAATCCACTGCACGAAGGGAATGGAGTGTTGCTTCACTTTCTAAATGCTGTCCTTTCAGAGAAAATCACTTTCCTTTGAAAGTGCCTTAAGCTACTTACAAGCATTCAACAGAAACTCACATGCATTTCTCTGAAAGAGAAGCAATCTGTTCCAACACTTCAACTCTGTGCGAAGTGAATGGAGTGTTGCTTCACTTTCTAAATGCTGTCCTTTCAGAGAAAATCACCTTCCTTTGAAAGTGCCTTAAGCTACTTTCAAGCATTCACAGGAAACACACATGCGTTTCTCTGAAATAGAACCAGTCTGTTCCAACACTTCAATTCACTGTGCGAAGTGAATGGAGTGTTGCTTCACTTTCTAAATACTGTCCTTTCAGAGAAAATCACTTTTGTTTGAAAGTGCCTTAAGCAACTTTCAAGCATTCACAAGAAATTCACATGCGTTTCTCTGAAAGAGAAGCAGTCCGTTCCAACACTTCAATTCACTGTGTGAAGTGGATGGAGTGTAGCCTCACTTTCTAAATGCTGTCCTTTCAGAGAAAATCACTTTCCTTTGAAAGTGCCTTAAGCTACTTTCTAGCATTCACAGGAAACACACATGCGTTTCTCTGAAAGAGAAGCAGTCTGTTCCAACACTACAATTCACTGTGCGAAGTGAATGGAATGTTACTTCACTTTCTAAATGCTGTCCTTTCCGAGAAAATCAAGTTCCTTTGAAAATGCCTTAAGCTACTTACAAGCATTCACCAGAAACTCACATGCGTTTCTCTGAAAGAGAAGCAGTCTGTTCCAATACTTCAATTCACTGCACGAAGGGAATGGAGTGTTGCTTCACTTTCTAAATGCTGTCCTTTCAGAGAAAATCACTTTCCTTTGAAAGTGCCTTAAGCTACTTACAAGCATTCAACAGAAACTCTCATGCATTTCTCTGAAAGAGAAGCAGTCAGTTCCAACACTTCAATTCACTGTGCGAAGTGAATGGAGTGTTGCTTCCCTTTCTAAATTCTGTCCTTTCAGAGAAAATCACTTTCCTTTGAAAGTGCCTTAATCAACTTGCAAGCATTCACAAGAGACACTAATGCGTTTATATGAAAGAGAAGCACTCTGTTCCAACACTTCAATTCACTGCACGAAGGGAATGGAGTGTTGCTTCACTTTCTAAATGCTGTCCTTTCAGAGAAAACCACTTTCCTTTGAAAGTGCCTTAAGCTACTTACAAGCATTCACCAGAAACTCACATGAATTTCTCTGAAAGAGAAGCACTCTGTTCCAACACTTCAATTCACTGTGCGAAGTGAATGGAGTGTTGCTTCACTTTCTAAATGCTGTCCTTTCAGAGAAAATCACTTTCCTTTGAAAGAGCCTTCAGCTACTTACAAGCATTCAACAGAAACTCATATGCATTTCTCTGAAAGAGAAGCAGTCTGTTCCAACACTTCAATTCACTGTGCGAAGTGAATGGAATGTTACTTCACTTTCTAAATGCTGTCCTTTCAGAGAAAATCACTTTCCTTTGAAAGTGCCTTAAGCTACTTTCAAGCATTCACAGGAAACACACATGCGTTTCTCTGAAATAGAAGCAGCCTGTTCCAACACTTCAATTCACTGTGCGAAGTGAATGGAGTGTTGCTTCACTTTCTAAATACTGTCCTTTCAGAGAAAATCACTTTTGTTTGAAAGTGCCTTAAGCGAGTTTCAAGCATTCACAAGAAATTCACATGCATTTCTCTGAAAGAGCAGCCTTCTCTTCCAACACTTCAATTCACTGTGCGAAGTGAATGGAGTGTTGCTTCATTTTCTAAATGCTGTCCTTTCAGAGAAAATCACTTTCCTTTGAAAGTGCCTTAAGCTACTTACAAGCATTCACCAGAAACTCACATGCGCTTCTCTGAAAGAGAAGCAGTCTGTTCCAACACTTCAATTCACTGTGCGAAGTGAATGGAGTGTTGCTTCACTTTCTAAATGCTGTCCTTTCAGAGAAAATCACTTTCCTTTGAAAGTGCCTTAAGCTACTTACAAGCATTCACCAGAAACTCACATGCGTTTCTCTGAAAGAGAAGCAGTCTGTTCCAACACTTCAATTCACTGTGCGAAGTGAATGGAGTGTTGCTTCAGTTTCTAAATGCTGTCCTTTCAGAGAAAATCACTTTCCTTTGAAAGTGCCTTAAGCTACTTGCAAGCATTAGGAAGAAATTCACATGCGTTTCTCTGAAAGAGAAGCAATATGTTCCAACACTTCAATTCACTGTGCAAAGTGAATGGAGTGTTGCCTCACTTTCGAAATGCTGTCCTTTCAGAGAAAATCACTTTCCTTTGAAAATGCCTTAAGCTACTTGCAAGCATTCACAAGAAATACTAATGCGTTTCTATGAAAGACAAGCAGTCTGTTCCAACACTTCAATTCACTGTGCAAAGTGAATGGAGTGTTGCTTCACTTTCTAAATGCTGTCCTTTCAGAGAAAATCACTTTTCTTTGAAAGTGCCTTAAGCTACATGCAAGCATTAGGAAGAAACTCACATGCGTTTCTCTGAAAGAGAAGCAGTCTGTTCCAACACTTCAATTCACTGTGTGAAGTGAATGGAGTGTTGCCTCACTTTCTAAATGCTGTCTTTTCAGAGAAAATCACTTTCCTTTGAAAGTGCCTTAAGCTACTTGCAAGCATTCACAAGAAATACTAATGCGTTTCTCTGAAAGAGAAGCAGTCTGTTCCAACACTTCAATTCACTGCACGAAGGGAATGGAGTGTTGCTTCACTTTCTAAATGCTGTCCTTTCAGAGAAAATCACTTTCCTTTGAAAGTGCTTTAAGCTACTTGCAAGCATTAGGAAGAAACTCACATGCGTTTCTCTGAAAGAGAAGCAGTCTGTTCTAACACTTCAATTCACTGTGTGAAGTGAATGGAGTGTTGCCTCACTTTCTAAATGCTGTCTTTTCAGAGAAAATCACTTTCCTTTGAAAGTGCCTTAAGCTACTTGCAAGCATTCACAAGAAATACTAATGCGTTTCTATGAAAGACAAGCAGTCTGTTCCAACACTTCAATTCACTGCACGAAGGGAATGGAGTGTTGCATCACTTTCTAAATGCTGTCCTTTCAGAGAAAATCACTTTCCTTTGAAAGTGCCTTAAGCTACTTACAAGCATTCAACAGAAACTCACATGCATTTCTCTGAAAGAGAAGCAGTCTGTTCCAACACTTCAATTCACTGTGCGAAGTTAATGGAGTGTTGCTTCCCTTTCTAAATGCTGTCCTTTCAGAGAAAATCACTTTCCTTTGAAAGTGCCTTAAGCTACTTGCAAGCATTAGGAAGAAACTCACATGCATTTCTCTGAAAGAGAATTAGTCTGTTCCAACACTTCAAAACTCTGTGCGAAGTGAATGGAGTGTTGCTTCACTTTCTAAATTCTGTCCTTTCAGAGAAAATCACTTTCCTTTGAAAGTGCCATAAGCTACTTGCAAGCATTCACAAGAAACACTAGTGCGTTTCTATGAAAGAGAAGCAGTATGTTCCAACACTTCAATTCATTGAACGAAGGGAATGGAGTGTTGCTTTACTTTCTAAATGCTGTCCTTTCAGAGAAAATCACTTTCCTTTGAAAGAGCCTTCAGCTACTTACAAGCATTCAACAGAAACTCATATGCATTTCTATGAAAGAGAAGCAGTCTGTTCCAACACTTCAATTCACTGTGCGAAGTGAATGGAATGTTACTTCACTTTCTAAATGCTGTCATTTCAGAGAAAATCACTTTCCTTTGAAAGTGCCTTAAGCTACTTTCAAGCATTCACAGGAAACACACATGCGTTTCTCTGAAATAGAAGCAGTCTGTTTCAACACTTCAATTCACTATGTGAAGTGAATGGAGTGTTGCTTCACTTTCTAAATGCTGTCCTTTCAGAGAAAATCACTCTCCTTTTAAAGTGCCTTAAGCTACTTGCAAGCATTCACAAGAAATACTAATGCGTTTCTATGAAAGACAAGCAGTCTGTTCCAACACTTCAATCCACTGCACGAAGGGAATGGAGTGTTGCTTCACTTTCTAAATGCTGTCCTTTCAGAGAAAATCACTTTCCTTTGAAAGTGCCTTAAGCTACTTACAAGCATTCAACAGAAACTCACATGCATTTCTCTGAAAGAGAAGCAATCTGTTCCAACACTTCAACTCTGTGCGAAGTGAATGGAGTGTTGCTTCACTTTCTAAATGCTGTCCTTTCAGAGAAAATCACCTTCCTTTGAAAGTGCCTTAAGATACTTTCAAGCATTCACAGGAAACACACATGCGTTTCTCTGAAATAGAACCAGTCTGTTCCAACACTTCAATTCACTGTGCGAAGTGAATGGAGTGTTGCTTCACTTTCTAAATACTGTCCTTTCAGAGAAAATCACTTTTGTTTGAAAGTGCCTTAAGCAACTTTCAAGCATTCACAAGAAATTCACATGCGTTTCTCTGAAAGAGAAGCAGTCCGTTCCAACACTTCAATTCACTGTGTGAAGTGGATGGAGTGTTGCTTCACTTTCTAAATGCTGTCCTTTCAGAGAAAATCACTTTCCTTTGAAAGTGCCTTAAGCTACTTTCTAGCATTCACAGGAAACACACATGCGTTTCTCTGAAAGAGAAGCAGTGTGTTCCAACACTACAATTCACTGTGCGAAGTGAATGGAATGTTACTTCACTTTCTAAATGCTGTCCTTTCCGAGAAAATCAAGTTCCTTTGAAAATGCCTTAAGCTACTTACAAGCATTCACCAGAAACTCACATGCGTTTCTCTGAAAGAGAAGCAGTCTGTTCCAATACTTCAATTCACTGCACGAAGGGAATGGAGTGTTGCTTCACTTTCTAAATGCTGTCCTTTCAGAGAAAATCACTTTCCTTTGAAAGTGCCTTAAGCTACTTACAAGCATTCAACAGAAACTCTCATGCATTTCTCTGAAAGAGAAGCAGTCAGTTCCAACACTTCAATTCACTGTGCGAAGTGAATGGAGTGTTGCTTCCCTTTCTAAATTCTGTCCTTTCAGAGAAAATCACTTTCCTTTGAAAGTGCCTTAATCAACTTGCAAGCATTCACAAGAGACACTAATGCGTTTATATGAAAGAGAAGCACTCTGTTCCAACACTTCAATTCACTGCACGAAGGGAATGGAGTGTTGCTTCACTTTCTAAATGCTGTCCTTTCAGAGAAAACCACTTTCCTTTGAAAGTGCCTTAAGCTACTTACAAGCATTCACCAGAAACTCACATGAATTTCTCTGAAAGAGAAGCACTCTGTTCCAACACTTCAATTCACTGTGCGAAGTGAATGGAGTGTTGCTTCACTTTCTAAATGCTGTCCTTTCAGAGAAAATCACTTTCCTTTGAAAGTGCCTTAAGCTACTTACAAGCATTCACCAGAAACTCACATGCGTTTCTCTGAAAGAGAAGCAGTCTGTTCCAACACTTCAATTCAATGTGCGAAGTGAATGGAGTGTTGCTTCACTTTCTAAATGCTGTCCTTTCAGAGAAAATCACTTTCCTTTGAAAGTGCCTTAAGCTACTTACAAGCATTCAGCAGAAACTCACATGCATTTCTCTGAATGAGAAGCAGTCTGTTCCTACACTTCAATTCTCTGTGCGAAGTGAATGGAGTGTTGCTTCACTTTCTAAATGCTGTCCTTTCAGAGAAAATCACTTTCCTTTGAAAGTGCCTTAACCTACTTGCAAGCATTCACAAGAAACACTAATGCGGTACTATGAAAGAGAAGCAGTCTGTTCCAACACTTCAATTCATTGCACGAAGGGAATGGAGTGTTGCTTTACTTTCTAAATGCTGTCCTTTCAGAGAAAATCATTTTCCTTTGAAAGAGCCTTGAGCTACTTACAAGCATTCAACAGAAACTCACATGCATTTCTCTGAAAGAGAAGCAGTCTGTTCCAACACTTCAATTCACTGTGCGAAGTGAATGGAGTGTTGCTTCACTTTCTAAATGCTGTCCTTTCAGAGAAAATCACTTTCCTTTGAAAGTGCCTTAAGCTACTTACAAGCATTCAACAGAAACTCACATGCATTTCTCTGATAGAGAAGCAGTCTGTTCCAACACTTCAATTCACTGTGCGAAGTGAATGGAGTGTTGCTTCACTTTCTAAATGCTGTCCTTTCAGAGAAAATCACTTTTCTTTGAAAGTGCCTTAAGCTACTTACAAGCATTCAACAGAAACTCACATGCGTTTCTCTGAAAGAGAAGCAGTCTGTTCCAACATTTCCATTCACTGTGCGAAGTGAATGGAGTGTTGCTTCACTTTCTAAATGCTGTCCTTTCAGAGAAAATCACTTTCCTTTGAAAGTGCCTTAAGCTACTTGCAAGCATTAGGAAGAAATTCACATGCGTTTCTCTGAAAGAGAAACAATATGTTCCAACACTTCAATTCACTGTGCAAAGTGAATGGAGTGTTGCCTCACTTTCGAAATGCTGTCCTTTCAGAGAAAATCACTTTCCTTTGAAAATGCCTTAAGCTACTTGCAAGCATCCACAAGAAATACTAATGCGTTTCTCTGAAAGAGAAGCAGTCTGTTCCAACACTTCAATTCACTGTGCAAAGTGAATGGAGTGTTGCTTCACTTTCTAAATGCTGTCCTTTCAGAGAAAATCACTTTCCTTTGAAAGTGCCTTAAGCTACTTGCAAGCATTAGGAAGAAACTCACATGCGTTTCTCTGAAAGAGAAACAGTCTGTTCCAACACTTCAATTCACTGTGTGAAGTGAATGGAGTGTTGCCTCACTTTCTAAATGCTGTCTTTTCAGAGAAAATCGCTTTCCTTTGATAGTGCCTTAAGCTACTTGCAAGCATTCACAAGAAATACTAATGCGTTTCTATGAAAGACAAGCAGTCTGTTCCAACACTTCAATTCACTGCACGAAGGGAATGGAGTGTTGCTTCACTTTCTAAATGCTGTCCTTTCAGAGAAAATCACTTTCCTTTGAAAGTTCCTTAAGCTACTTGCAAGCATTAGGAAGAAACACACATGCGTTTCTCTGAAAGAGAAGCAGTCTGTTCCAACACTTCAATTCACTGTGCGAAGTGAATGGAGTGTTGCTTCACTTTCTAAATGCTGTCCTTTCAGAGAAAATCACTTTCCTTTGAAAGTGCCTTAAGCTACTTGCAAGCATTAGGAAGAAACTCACATGCGTTTCTCTGAAAGAGAAGCAGTCTGTTCCAACACTTCAATTCACTGTGTGAAGTGAATGGAGTGTTGCCTCACTTTCTAAATGCTGTCTTTTCAGAGAAAATCACTTTCCTTTGAAAGTGCTTTAAGCTACTTGCAAGCATTCACAAGAAATACTAATGCGTTTCTATGAAAGACAAGCAGTCTGTTCCAACACTTCAATTCACTGCACGAAGGGAATGGAGTGTTGCTTCACTTTCTAAATGCTGTCCTTTCAGAGAAAATCACTTTCCTTTGAAAGTGCCTTAAGCTAATTACAAGCATTCAACAGAAACTCACATGCATTTCTCTGAAAGAGAAGCAGTCTGTTCCAACACTTAAATTCACTGTGCGAAGTTAATGGAGTGTTGCTTCACTTTCTAAATGCTGTCCTTTCAGAGAAAATCACTTTCCTTTGAAAGTGCCTTAAGCTACTTGCAAGCATTAAGAAGAAACTCACATGCATTTCTCTGAAAGAGAAGCAGTCTGTTCCAATACTTCAATACTCTGTGCGATGTGAATGGAGTGTTGCTTCACTTTCTAAATTCTGTCCTTTCAGAGAAAATCACTTTCCTTTGAAAGTGCCTTAAGCTACTTGCAAGCATTAACAAGAAACACTAATGCGTTTCTATGAAAGAGAAGCAGTCTGTTCCAACACTTCAATTCACTGTGTGAAGTGAATGGAGTGTTGCCTCACTTTCTAAATGCTGTCTTTTCAGAGAAAATCACTTTCCTTTGAAAGTGCTTTAAGCTACTTGCAAGCATTCACAAGAAATACTAATGCGTTTCTATGAAAGACAAGCAGTCTGTTCCAACACTTCTATTCACTGTGCGAAGTGAATGGAATGTTACTTCACTTTCTAAATGCTGTCCTTTCAGAGAAAATCACTTTCCTTTGAAAGTGCCTTAAGCTACTTTCAAGCATTCACAGGAAACACAGATGCGTTTCTCTGAAAGAGAAGCAGTCTGTTCCAACACTTCTATTCACTGTGCGAAGTGAATGAAGTGTTGCTTCACTTTCTAAATGCTGTCCTTTCAGAGAAAATCACGTTCCTTTGAAATTGCCTTAAGCTACTTACAAGCATTCACCAGAAACTCACATGTGTTTCTCTGAAAGAGAAGCAATCTGTTCCAACACTTCAATTCACTGTGTAAAGTGAATGGAGTGTTGCCTCACTTTCTAAATGCTGTCCTTTCAGAGAAAATCACTTTCCTTTGAAAAAGTGCCTTAAGCTTCTTGCAAGCATTAGGAAGAAACTAACATGCGTTTCTCTGAAAGAGAAGCAGTCTGTTCCAACACTTCAATTCACTGCACGAAGGGAATGGAGTGTTGCTTCACTTTCTAAATGCTGTCCTTTCAGAGAAAATCACTTTCCTGTGAAAGTGCCTTAAGCTACTTACAAGCATTCAACAGAAACTCACATGCATTTCTCTGAAAGAGAAGCAATCTGTTCCAAAACTTCAACTCTGTTCGAAGTGAATGGAGTGTTGCTTCACTTTCTAAATCTGTCCTTTCAGAGAAAATCACCTTCCTTTAAAAGTGCCTTAAGCTACTTTCAAGCATTCACAGGAAACACACATGCGTTTCTCTGAAATAGAAGCAGTCTGTTCCAACACTTCAATTCACTGTGCGAAGTGAATGGAGTGTTGCTTCACTTTCTAAATGCTGTCCTTTCAAAGAAAATCACTTTCCTTTGAAAATGCCTTAAGCTACTTGCAAGCATTAGGAAGAAACTCACATGCGTTTCTCTGAAACAGAAGCAGTCTGTTCCAAAACTTCAATTCACTGTGTGAAGTGAATGGAGTGTTGCTTCACTTTCTAAATTCTGTCCTTTCACAGAAAATCACTTTCTTTTGAAAGTGCCTTAAACTACTTTCAAGCATTCACAAAAAGCTCACATGCGTTTCTCTGAAAGAGAAGCAGTCTGTTTCAACACTTCAATTCACTGTGCAAAGTGTATGGAGTGTTGCTTCACTTTCTAAATGCTGTCCTTTCAGAGAAAATCACTTTCCTTTGAAAGTGCCTTAAGCAACTTGCAAGCATTCACAAGAAACACTAATGCGTTTATATGAAAGAGAAGCACTCTGTTCCAACACTTCAATTCACTGCACGAAGGGAATGGAGTGTTGCTTCACTTTCTAAATTCTGTCCTTTCAGAGAAAATCACTTTCCTTTGAAAGTGCCTTAAGCTACTTACAAGCATTCAACAGAAACTCACATGCATTTCTCTGAAAGAGAAGCAGTCTGTTCCAACACTTCAATTCACTTTGCGAAGTGAATGGAGTGTTGCGTCACTTTCTAAATGCTCTTCTTTCAGAGAAAATCACTTTCCTTTGAAAGTGCCTTAAGCTACTTGAAAGCATTAGGAAGAAACTCACATGCTTTTCTCTGAAAGAGAAGCAGTCTTTTCCAACACTTCAATTCACTGTGCGAAGTGAGTGGAGTGTTGCTTCACTTTCTAAATGCTGTCCTTTCAGAGAAAATCACTTTCCTTTGAAAGTGCCTTAAGCTACTTGCAAGCATTAGGAAGAAACTCACATGCGTTTCTATGAAACACAAGCAGTCTGTTCCAACACTTCAATTCACTGTGTGAAGTGAATGGAGTGTTGCCTCACTTTCTAAATGCTGTCTTTTCAGAGAAAATCACTTTCCTTTGAAAGTGCTTTAAGCTACTTGCAAGCATTCACAAGAAATACTAATGCGTTTCTATGAAAGACAAGCAGTCTGTTCCAACACTTCAATTCACTGCACGAAGGGAATGGAGTGTTGCTTCACTTTCTAAATGCTGTCCTTTCAGAGAAAATCACTTTCCTTTGAAAGTGCCTTAAGCTACTTACAAGCATTCAACAGAAACTCACATGCATTTCTCTGAAAGAGAAGCAATCTTTTCCAACACTTCAACTCTGTGCGAAGTGAATGGAGTGTTGCTTCACTTTCTAAATGCTGTCCTTTCAGAGAAAATCACCTTCCTTTGAAAGTGCCTTAAGCTACTTTCAAGCATTCACAGGAAACACACATGCGTTTCTCTGAAATAGAACCAGTCTGTTCCAACACTTCAATTCACTGTGCGAAGTGAATGGAGTGTTGCTTCACTTTCTAAATACTGTCCTTTCAGAGAAAATCACTTTTGTTTGAAAGTGCCTTAAGCAACTTTCAAGCATTCACAAGAAATTCACATGCGTTTCTCTGAAAGAGAAGCAGTCCGTTCCAACACTTCAATTCACTGTGTGAAGTGGATGGAGTGTAGCCTCACTTTCTAAATGCTGTCCTTTCAGAGAAAATCACTTTCCTTTGAAAGTGCCTTAAGCTACTTTCTAGCATTCACAGGAAACACACATGCGTTTCTCTGAAAGAGAAGCAGTCTGTTCCAACACTACAATTCACTGTGCGAAGTGAATGGAATGTTACTTCACTTTCTAAATGCTGTCCTTTCCGAGAAAATCAAGTTCCTTTGAAAATGCCTTAAGCTACTTACAAGCATTCACCAGAAACTCACATGCGTTTCTCTGAAAGAGAAGCAGTCTGTTCCAATACTTCAATTCACTGCACGAAGGGAATGGAGTGTTGCTTCACTTTCTAAATGCTGTCCTTTCAGAGAAAATCACTTTCCTTTGAAAGTGCCTTAAGCTACTTACAAGCATTCAACAGAAACTCTCATGCATTTCTCTGAAAGAGAAGCAGTCAGTTCCAACACTTCAATTCACTGTGCGAAGTGAATGGAGTGTTGCTTCCCTTTCTAAATTCTGTCCTTTCAGATAAAATCACTTTCCTTTGAAAGTGCCTTAATCAACTTGCAAGCATTCACAAGAGACACTAATGCGTTTATATGAAAGAGAAGCACTCTGTTCCAACACTTCAATTCACTGCACGAAGGGAATGGAGTGTTGCTTTACTTTCTAAATGCTGTCCTTTCAGAGAAAATCACTTTCCTTTGAAAGTGCCTTAAGCTACTTACAAGCATTCAGCAGAAACTCACATGCATTTCTCTGAATGAGAAGCAGTCTGTTCCTACACTTCAATTCTCTGTGCGAAGTGAATGGAGTGTTGCTTCACTTTCTAAATGCTGTCCTTTCAGAGAAAATCACTTTCCTTTGAAAGTGCCTTAACCTACTTGCAAGCATTCACAAGAAACACTAATGCGGTACTATGAAAGAGAAGCAGTCTGTTCCAACACTTCAATTCATTGCACGAAGGGAATGGAGTGTTGCTTTACTTTCTAAATGCTGTCCTTTCAGAGAAAATCATTTTCCTTTGAAAGAGCCTTGAGCTACTTACAAGCATTCAACAGAAACTCACATGCATTTCTCTGAAAGAGAAGCAGTCTGTTCCAACACTTCAATTCACTGTGCGAAGTGAATGGAGTGTTGCTTCACTTTCTAAATGCTGTCCTTTCAGAGAAAATCACTTTCCTTTGAAAGTGCCTTAAGCTACTTACAAGCATTCAACAGAAACTCACATGCATTTCTCTGATAGAGAAGCAGTCTGTTCCAACACTTCAATTCACTGTGCGAAGTGAATGGAGTGTTGCTTCACTTTCTAAATGCTGTCCTTTCAGAGAAAATCACTTTTCTTTGAAAGTGCCTTAAGCTACTTACAAGCATTCAACAGAAACTCACATGCGTTTCTCTGAAAGAGAAGCAGTCTGTTCCAACATTTCCATTCACTGTGCGAAGTGAATGGAGTGTTGCTTCACTTTCTAAATGCTGTCCTTTCAGAGAAAATCACTTTCCTTTGAAAGTGCCTTAAGCTACTTGCAAGCATTAGGAAGAAATTCACATGCGTTTCTCTGAAAGAGAAACAATATGTTCCAACACTTCAATTCACTGTGCAAAGTGAATGGAGTGTTGCCTCACTTTCGAAATGCTGTCCTTTCAGAGAAAATCACTTTCCTTTGAAAATGCCTTAAGCTACTTGCAAGCATCCACAAGAAATACTAATGCGTTTCTCTGAAAGAGAAGCAGTCTGTTCCAACACTTCAATTCACTGTGCAAAGTGAATGGAGTGTTGCTTCACTTTCTAAATGCTGTCCTTTCAGAGAAAATCACTTTCCTTTGAAAGTGCCTTAAGCTACTTGCAAGCATTAGGAAGAAACTCACATGCGTTTCTCTGAAAGAGAAACAGTCTGTTCCAACACTTCAATTCACTGTGTGAAGTGAATGGAGTGTTGCCTCACTTTCTAAATGCTGTCTTTTCAGAGAAAATCACTTTCCTTTGATAGTGCCTTAAGCTACTTGCAAGCATTCACAAGAAATACTAATGCGTTTCTATGAAAGACAAGCAGTCTGTTCCAACACTTCAATTCACTGCACGAAGGGAATGGAGTGTTGCTTCACTTTCTAAATGCTGTCCTTTCAGAGAAAATCACTTTCCTTTGAAAGTTCCTTAAGCTACTTGCAAGCATTAGGAAGAAACACACATGCGTTTCTCTGAAAGAGAAGCAGTCTGTTCCAACACTTCAATTCACTGTGCGAAGTGAATGGAGTGTTGCTTCACTTTCTAAATGCTGTCCTTTCAGAGAAAATCACTTTCCTTTGAAAGTGCCTTAAGCTACTTGCAAGCATTAGGAAGAAACTCACATGCGTTTCTCTGAAAGAGAAGCAGTCTGTTCCAACACTTCAATTCACTGTGTGAAGTGAATGGAGTGTTGCCTCACTTTCTAAATGCTGTCTTTTCAGAGAAAATCACTTTCCTTTGAAAGTGCTTTAAGCTACTTGCAAGCATTCACAAGAAATACTAATGCGTTTCTATGAAAGACAAGCAGTCTGTTCCAACACTTCAATTCACTGCACGAAGGGAATGGAGTGTTGCTTCACTTTCTAAATGCTGTCCTTTCAGAGAAAATCACTTTCCTTTGAAAGTGCCTTAAGCTAATTACAAGCATTCAACAGAAACTCACATGCATTTCTCTGAAAGAGAAGCAGTCTGTTCCAACACTTAAATTCACTGTGCGAAGTTAATGGAGTGTTGCTTCACTTTCTAAATGCTGTCCTTTCAGAGAAAATCACTTTCCTTTGAAAGTGCCTTAAGCTACTTGCAAGCATTAAGAAGAAACTCACATGCATTTCTCTGAAAGAGAAGCAGTCTGTTCCAATACTTCAATACTCTGTGCGATGTGAATGGAGTGTTGCTTCACTTTCTAAATTCTGTCCTTTCAGAGAAAATCACTTTCCTTTGAAAGTGCCTTAAGCTACTTGCAAGCATTCACAAGAAACACTAATGCGTTTCTATGAAAGAGAAGCAGTATGTTCCAACACTTCAATTCATTGAACGAAGGGAATGGAGTGTTGCTTTACTTTCTAAATGCTGTCCTTTCAGAGAAAATCACTTTCCTGTGAAAGTGCCTTAAGCTACTTACAAGCATTCAACAGAAACTCACATGCATTTCTCTGAAAGAGAAGCAATCTGTTCCAAAACTTCAACTCTGTTCGAAGTGAATGGAGTGTTGCTTCACTTTCTAAATGCTGTCCTTTCAGAGAAAATCACCTTCCTTTAAAAGTGCCTTAAGCTACTTTCAAGCATTCACAGGAAACACACATGCGTTTCTCTGAAATAGAAGCAGTCTGTTCCAACACTTCAATTCACTGTGCGAAGTGAATGGAGTGTTGCTTCACTTTCTAAATGCTGTCCTTTCAAAGAAAATCACTTTCCTTTGAAAATGCCTTAAGCTACTTGCAAGCATTAGGAAGAAACTCACATGCGTTTCTCTGAAACAGAAGCAGTCTGTTCCAAAACTTCAATTCACTGTGTGAAGTGAATGGAGTGTTGCTTCACTTTCTAAATTCTGTCCTTTCACAGAAAATCACTTTCTTTTGAAAGTGCCTTAAACTACTTTCAAGCATTCACAAAAAGCTCACATGCGTTTCTCTGAAAGAGAAGCAGTCTGTTTCAACACTTCAATTCACTGTGCAAAGTGTATGGAGTGTTGCTTCACTTTCTAAATGCTGTCCTTTCAGAGAAAATCACTTTCCTTTGAAAGTGCCTTAAGCAACTTGCAAGCATTCACAAGAAACACTAATGCGTTTATATGAAAGAGAAGCACTCTGTTCCAACACTTCAATTCACTGCACGAAGGGAATGGAGTGTTGCTTCACTTTCAAAATGCTGTCCTTTCAGAGAAAATCACTTTCCTTTGAAAGTGCCTTAAGCTACTTACAAGCATTCAACAGAAACTCACATGCATTTCTCTGAAAGAGAAGCAGTCTGTTCCAACACTTCAATTCTCTGTGCGAAGTGAATGGAGTGTTGCTTCACTTTCTAAATGCTGTCCTTTCAGAGAAAATCACTTTCCTTTGAAAGTGCCTTAAGCTACTTTCAGGCATTCACAGGAAACACACATGCGTTTCTCTGAAATAGAAGCAGTCTGTTCCAACACTTCAATTCACTGTGCGAAGTGAATGGAATGTTACTTCACTTTCTAAATCCTGTCCTTTCAGAGAAAATCACTTTTGTTTGAAAGTGCCTTAAGCAACTTTCAAGCATTCACAAGAAATTCACATGCATTTCTCTGAAAGAGCAGCCTTCTCTTCCAAAACTTCAATTCACTGTGCGAAGTGAATGGAGTGTTGCTTCTCCTTCTAAATGCTGTCCTTTCAGAGAAAATCACGTTCCTTTGAAATTGCCTTAAGCTACTTACAAGCATTCACCAGAAACTCACATGTGTTTCTCTGAAAGAGAAGCAAACTGTTCCAACACTTCAATTCACTGTGCAAAGTGAATGGAGTGTTGCCTCACTTTCTAAATGCTGTCCTTTCAGAGAAAATCACTTTCCTTTGAAAGTGCCTTAAGCTACTTGCAAGCATTCACAAGAAATACTAATGCGTTTCTATGAAAGACAAGCAGTCTGTTCCAACACTTCAATTCACTGCACGAAGGGAATGGAGTGTTGCTTCACTTTCTAAATTCTGTCCTTTCAGAGAAAATCACTTTCCTTTGAAAGTGCCTTAAGCTACTTACAAGCATTCAACAGAAACTCACATGCGTTTCTCTGAAAGAGAAGCAGTCTGTTCCAACACTTCAATTCACTTTGCGAAGTGAATGGAGTGTTGCGTCACTTTCTAAATGCTCTTCTTTCAGAGAAAATCACTTTCCTTTGAAAGTGCCTTAAGCTACTTGAAAGCATTAGGAAGAAACTCACATGCTTTTCTCTGAAAGAGAAGCAGTCTTTTCCAACACTTCAATTCACTGTGCGAAGTGAGTGGAGTGTTGCTTCACTTTCTAAATGCTGTCCTTTCAGAGAAAATCACTTTCCTTTGAAAGTGCCTTAAGCTACTTGCAAGCATTAGGAAGAAACTCACATGCGTTTCTATGAAACACAAGCAGTCTGTTCCAACACTTCAATTCACTGTGTGAAGTGAATGGAGTGTTGCCTCACTTTCTAAATGCTGTCTTTTCAGAGAAAATCACTTTCCTTTGAAAGTGCTTTAAGCTACTTGCAAGCATTCACAAGAAATACTAATGCGTTTCTATGAAAGACAAGCAGTCTGTTCCAACACTTCAATTCACTGCACGAAGGGAATGGAGTGTTGCTTCACTTTCTAAATGCTGTCCTTTCAGAGAAAATCACTTTCTTTGAAAGTGCCTTAAGCTACTTACAAGCATTCAACAGAAACTCACATGCATTTCTCTGAAAGAGAAGCAGTCTGTTCCAACACTTCAATTCACTGTGCGAAGTTAATGGAGTGTTGCTTCACTTTCTAAATGCTGTCCTTTCAGAGAAAATCACTTTCCTTTGAAAGTGCCTTAAGCTACTTGCAAGCATTAAGAAGAAACTCACATGCATTTCTCTGAAAGAGAAGCAGTCTGTTCCAATACTTCAATACTCTGTGTGAAGGGAATGGAGTGTTGCTTCACTTTCTAAATGCTGTCCTTTCAGAGAAAATCACTTTCCTTTGAAAGTGCTTTAAGCTACTTGCAAGCATTCACAAGAAATACTAATGCGTTTCTATGAAAGACAAGCAGTCTGTTCCAACACTTCAATTCACTGCACGAAGGGAATGGAGTGTTGCTTCACTTTCTAAATGCTGTCCTTTCAGAGAAAATCACTTTCCTTTGAAAGTGCCTTAAGCTACTTACAAGCATTCACCAGAAACTCACATGTGTTTCTCTGAAAGAGAAGCAATCTGTTCCAACACTTCAATTCACTGAGTAAAGTGAATGGAGTGTTGCCTCACTTTCTAAATGCTGTCCTTTCAGAGAAAATCACTTTCCTTTGAAAAAGTGCCTTAAGCTTCTTGCAAGCATTAGGAAGAAACTAACATGCGTTTCTCTGAAAGAGAAGCAGTCTGTTCCAACACTTCAATTCACTATGTGAAGTGAATGGTGTGTTGCTTCACTTTCTAAATGCTGTCCTTTAAGAGAAAATCACTCTCCTTTGAAAGTGCCTTAAGCTACTTGCAAGCATTCACAAGAAATACTAATGCGTTTCTATGAAAGACAAGCAGTCTGTTCCAACACTTCAATTCACTGCACGAAGGGAATGGAGTGTTGCTTCACTTTCTAAATGCTGTCCTTTCAGAGAAAATCACTTTCCTGTGAAAGTGCCTTAAGCTACTTACAAGCATTCAACAGAAACTCACATGCATTTCTCTGAAAGAGAAGCAATCTGTTCCAAAACTTCAACTCTGTTCGAAGTGAATGGAGTGTTGCTTCACTTTCTAAATGCTGTCCTTTCAGAGAAAATCACCTTCCTTTAAAAGTGCCTTAAGCTACTTTCAAGCATTCACAGGAAACACACATGCGTTTCTCTGAAATAGAAGCAGTCTGTTCCAACACTTCAATTCACTGTGCGAAGTGAATGGAGTGTTGCTTCACTTTCTAAATGCTGTCCTTTCAAAGAAAATCACTTTCCTTTGAAAATGCCTTAAGCTACTTGCAAGCATTAGGAAGAAACTCACATGCGTTTCTCTGAAACAGAAGCAGTCTGTTCCAAAACTTCAATTCACTGTGTGAAGTGAATGGAGTGTTGCTTCACTTTCTAAATGCTGTCCTTTCACAGAAAATCACTTTCTTTTGAAAGTGCCTTAAACTACTTTCAAGCATTCACAAAAAGCTCACATGCGTTTCTCTGAAAGAGAAGCAGTCTGTTTCAACACTTCAATTCACTGTGCAAAGTGTATGGAGTGTTGCTTCACTTTCTAAATGCTGTCCTTTCAGAGAAAATCACTTTCCTTTGAAAGTGCCTTAAGCAACTTGCAAGCATTCACAAGAAACACTAATGCGTTTATATGAAAGAGAAGCACTCTGTTCCAACACTTCAATTCACTGCACGAAGGGAATGGAGTGTTGCTTCACTTTCAAAATGCTGTCCTTTCAGAGAAAATCACTTTCCTTTGAAAGTGCCTTAAGCTACTTACAAGCATTCAACAGAAACTCACATGCATTTCTCTGAAAGAGAAGCAGTCTGTTCCAACACTTCAATTCTCTGTGCGAAGTGAATGGAGTGTTGCTTCACTTTCTAAATGCTGTCCTTTCAGAGAAAATCACTTTCCTTTGAAAGTGCCTTAAGCTACTTGCAAGCATTCACAAGAAACACTAATGCGTTTCTATGAAAGAGAAGCAGTATGTTCCAACACTTCAATTCATTGAACGAAGGGAATGGAGTGTTGCTTTACTTTCTAAATGCTGTCCTTTCAGAGGAAATCACTTTCCTTTGAAAGTGCCTTAAGCTACTTTCAGGCATTCACAGGAAACACACATGCGTTTCTCTGAAATAGAAGCAGTCTGTTCCAACACTTCAATTCACTGTGCGAAGTGAATGGAGTGTTACTTCACTTTCTAAATGCTGTCCTTTCAGAGAAAATCACTTTCCTTTGATAGTGCCTTAAGCTACTTTCAGGAATTCACAGGAAACACACATGCGTTTCTCTGAAATAGAAGCAGTCTGTTCCAACACTTCAATTCACTGTGCGAAGTGAATGGAATGTTACTTCACTTTCTAAATCCTGTCCTTTCAGAGAAAATCACTTTTGTTTGAAAGTGCCTTAAGCAACTTTCAAGCATTCACAAGAAATTCACATGCATTTCTCTGAAAGAGCAGCCTTCTCTTCCAAAACTTCAATTCACTGTGCGAAGTGAATGGAGTGTTGCTTCACCTTCTAAATGCTGTCCTTTCAGAGAAAATCACGTTCCTTTGAAATTGCCTTAAGCTACTTACAAGCATTCACCAGAAACTCACATGTGTTTCTCTGAAAGAGAAGCAAACTGTTCCAACACTTCAATTCACTGTGCAAAGTGAATGGAGTGTTGCCTCACTTTCTAAATGCTGTCCTTTCAGAGAAAATCACTTTCCTTTGAAAGTGCCTTAAGCTACTTGCAAGCATTCACAAGAAATACTAATGCGTTTCTATGAAAGACAAGCAGTCTGTTCCAACACTTCAATTCACTGCACGAAGGGAATGGAGTGTTGCTTCACTTTCTAAATTCTGTCCTTTCAGAGAAAATCACTTTCCTTTGAAAGTGCCTTAAGCTACTTACAAGCATTCAACAGAAACTCACATGCGTTTCTCTGAAAGAGAAGCAGTCTGTTCCAACACTTCAATTCACTTTGCGAAGTGAATGGAGTGTTGCGTCACTTTCTAAATGCTCTTCTTTCAGAGAAAATCACTTTCCTTTGAAAGTGCCTTAAGCTACTTGAAAGCATTAGGAAGAAACTCACATGCGTTTCTCTGAAAGAGAAGCAGTCTTTTCCAACACTTCAATTCACTGTGCGAAGTGAGTGGAGTGTTGCTTCACTTTCTAAATGCTGTCCTTTCAGAGAAAATCACTTTCCTTTGAAAGTGCCTTAAGCTACTTGCAAGCATTAGGAAGAAACTCACATGCGTTTCTATGAAACACAAGCAGTCTGTTCCAACACTTCAATTCACTGTGTGAAGTGAATGGAGTGTTAGCTCACTTTCTAAATGCTGTCTTTTCAGAGAAAATCACTTTCCTTTGAAAGTGCTTTAAGCTACTTGCAAGCATTCACAAGAAATACTAATGCGTTTCTATGAAAGACAAGCAGTCTGTTCCAACACTTCAATTCACTGCACGAAGGGAATGGAGTGTTGCTTCACTTTCTAAATGCTGTCCTTTCAGAGAAAATCACTTTCCTTTGAAAGTGCCTTAAGCTACTTACAAGCATTCAACAGAAACTCACATGCATTTCTCTGAAAGAGAAGCAGTCTGTTCCAACACTTCAATTCACTGTGCGAAGTTAATGGAGTGTTGCTTCACTTTCTAAATGCTGTCCTTTCAGAGAAAATCACTTTGATTTGAAAGTGCCTTAAGCTACTTGCAAGCATTAAGAAGAAACTCATATGCATTTCTCTGAAAGAGAAGCAGTCTGTTCCAATACTTCAATACTCTGTGCGAAGGGAATGGAGTGTTGCTTCACTTTCTAAATGCTGTCCTTTCAGAGAAAATCACTTTCCTTTGAAAGTGCCTTAAGCTACTTACAAGCATTCAACAGAAACTCACATGCATTTCTCTGAAAGAGAAGCAATCTGTTCCAACACTTCAACTCTGTGCGAAGTGAATGGAGTGTTGCTTCACTTTCTAAATGCTGTCCTTTCAGAGAAAGTCACTTTCCTTTGAAAGTGCCTTAAGCTACTTTCAAGCATTCACAGCAAACACACATGGGTTTCTCTGAAATAGAATCAGTCTATTCCAACACTTCAATTCACTGTGCAAAGCGTATGGAGTGTTGCTTCACTTTCTAAATGCTGTCCTTTCAGAGAAAATCACTTTCCTTTGAAAGTGCCTTAAGCTACTTTCAAACATTCACAAAAAACTCACATGCGTTTCTCTGAAAGAGAAGCACTCTGTTCCAACACTTCAATTAACTGTGCGAAGTGAATGGAGCGTTGCTTCAGTATCTAAATGCTGTCCTTTCAGAGAAAATCACTTTCCTTTGAAAGTGCCTTAAGCAACTTGCAAGCATTCACAAGAAACTCACATGCGTTTCTCTGAAAGAGATGCAGTCTGTTCCAACACTTCAATTCACTGTGCGAAGTGAATGGAGTGTTGCTTCACTTTCTAAATGCTGTCCTTTCAGAGAAAATCACTTTCTTTGAAAGTGCCTTAAGCTACTTACAAGCATTCACCAGAAACTCACATGCGTTTCTCTGAAAGAGAAGCAGTCTGTTCTAATACTTCAATTCACTCTGCGAAGTGAATGGAGTGTTGCTTCACTTTCTAAATGCTGTCCTTTCAGAGAAAATCACTTTCCTTTGAAAGTGCCTTAAGCTACTTAAGAGCATTCAACAGAAACTCACATGCATTTCTCTGAAAGAGAAGCAGTCTGTTCCAACACTTCAATTCTCTGTGCGAAGTGAATGGAGTGTTGCTTCACTTTCTAAATGCTGTCCTTTCAGAGAAAATCACTTTCCTTTGAAATTGCCTTAAGCTACTTACAAGCATTTAACAGAAACTCACATGCGTTTCTCTGAAAGAGAAGCAGTCTGTTCCAACACTTCAATTCACTGTGGAAAGTGAATGGGGTGTTGCTTCACTTTCTAAATTCTGTCATTTGTGAGAAAATCACTTTCCTTTGAAAGTGCCTTAAACTACTTGCAAGCATTCATAAGAAACACTAATGCATTTCTATGAAAGACAAGCAGTCTGTTCCAACACTTCAATTCACTGTGCGAAGGGAATGGAGTGTTGCTTCACTTTCTAAATGCTGTCCTTTCAGAGAAAATCACTTTCCTTTGAAAGTGCCTTAAGCTACTTACAAGCATTCAACAGAAACTCACATGCATTTCTCTGAAAGAGAAGCAGTCTGTTCCAACACTTCAATTCACTGTGCAAAGTGAATGGAGTGTTGCTTCACTTTCTAAATGCTGTCCTTTCAGAGAAAATCACTTTCCTTTGAAAGTGCCTTAAGCTAATTACAAGCATTCAACAGAAACTCACATGCATTTCTCTGAAAGAGAATCAGTCTGTTCCAACACTTCAGCTCACTGTGCAAAGTGAATGGAGTGTTGCTTCACTTTCTAAATTCTGTCCTTTCAGAGAAAATAACTTTCCTTTAAAAGTGCCTTAAACTACTTTCAAGCATTCATAAAAAACTCACATGCGTTTCCCTGAAAGAGAAGCAGTCTGTTCCAACACTTCAATTCACTGTGCGAAGTGAATGTAGTGTTGCCTCACTTTCTAAATGCTGTCCTTTCAGAGAAAATCACTTTCCTTTGAAAGTGCCTTATGCTACTTGCAAGCATTCAACAGAAACTTACATGCCTTTCTCTGAAAGAGAAGCAGTCTGTTCCAACACTTCAATTCACTTTGCGAAGTGAATGGAGTGTTGCTTCACTTTCTAAATGCTCTTCTTTCAGAGAAAATCACTTTCCTTTGAAAGTTCCTTAAGCTACTTGCAAGCATTAGGAAGAAACTCACATGCGTTTCTCTGAAAGAGAAGCAGTCTGTTCCAACACTTCAATTCACTGTGCGAAGTGAGTGGAGTGTTGCTTCACTTTCTAAATGCTGTCCTTTCAGAGAAAATCACTTTCCTTTGAAAGTGCCTTAAGCTACTTGCAAGCATTAGGAAGAAACTCACATGCGTTTCTATGAAACACAAGCAGTCTGTTCCAACACTTCAATTCACTGTGCAAAGTGGATGGAGTATTACTTCACTTTCGAAATGCTGTCCTTTCAGAGAAAATCACTTTCCTTTGAAAGTGCCTTAAGCTACTTACAAGCATTCACAGGAAACACACATGCGTTTCTCTGAAATAGAAGCAGTCTGTTCCAACACTTCAATTCACTGTTCAAAGTGTATGGAGTGTTGCTTCACTTTCTAAATGCTGTCCTTTCAGAGAAAATCACTTTCCTTTGAAAGTGCCTTAAGCTACTTGTAAGCATTCACAAAAAGCTCACATGCATTTCTCTGAAAGAGAAGCAGTCTGTTTCAACACTTCAATTCACTGTGCAAAGTGTATGGAGTATTACTTCACTTTCTAAATGCTGTCCTTTCAGAGAAAATCACTTTCTTTGAAAGTGCCTTAAGCTACTTACAAGCATTCACCAGAAACTCACATGCGTTTCTCTGAAAGAGAAGCAGTCTGTTCTAATACTTCAATTCACTCTGCGAAGTGAATGGAGTGTTGCTTCACTTTCTAAATGCTGTCCTTTCAGAGAAAATCACTTTCCTTTGAAAGTGCCTTAAGCTACTTAAGAGCATTCAACAGAAACTCACATGCATTTCTCTGAAAGAGAAGCAGTCTGTTCCAACACTTCAATTCTCTGTGCGAAGTGAATGGAGTGTTGCTTCACTTTCTAAATGCTGTCCTTTCAGAGAAAATCACTTTCCTTTGAAATTGCCTTAAGCTACTTACAAGCATTTAACAGAAACTCACATGCGTTTCTCTGAAAGAGAAGCAGTCTGTTCCAACACTTCAATTCACTGTGGAAAGTGAATGGGGTGTTGCTTCACTTTCTAAATTCTGTCATTTGTGAGAAAATCACTTTCCTTTGAAAGTGCCTTAAACTACTTGCAAGCATTCATAAGAAACACTAATGCATTTCTATGAAAGACAAGCAGTCTGTTCCAACACTTCAATTCACTGTGCGAAGGGAATGGAGTGTTGCTTCACTTTCTAAATGCTGTCCTTTCAGAGAAAATCACTTTCCTTTGAAAGTGCCTTAAGCTACTTACAAGCATTCAACAGAAACTCACATGCATTTCTCTGAAAGAGAAGCAGTCTGTTCCAACACTTCAATTCACTGTGCAAAGTGAATGGAGTGTTGCTTCACTTTCTAAATGCTGTCCTTTCAGAGAAAATCACTTTCCTTTGAAAGTGCCTTAAGCTAATTACAAGCATTCAACAGAAACTCACATGCATTTCTCTGAAAGAGAATCAGTCTGTTCCAACACTTCAGCTCACTGTGCAAAGTGAATGGAGTGTTGCTTCACTTTCTAAATTCTGTCCTTTCAGAGAAAATAACTTTCCTTTAAAAGTGCCTTAAACTACTTTCAAGCATTCATAAAAAACTCACATGCGTTTCCCTGAAAGAGAAGCAGTCTGTTCCAACACTTCAATTCACTGTGCGAAGTGAATGTAGTGTTGCCTCACTTTCTAAATGCTGTCCTTTCAGAGAAAATCACTTTCCTTTGAAAGTGCCTTATGCTACTTGCAAGCATTCAACAGAAACTTACATGCCTTTCTCTGAAAGAGAAGCAGTCTGTTCCAACACTTCAATTCACTTTGCGAAGTGAATGGAGTGTTGCTTCACTTTCTAAATGCTCTTCTTTCAGAGAAAATCACTTTCCTTTGAAAGTTCCTTAAGCTACTTGCAAGCATTAGGAAGAAACTCACATGCGTTTCTCTGAAAGAGAAGCAGTCTGTTCCAACACTTCAATTCACTGTGCGAAGTGAGTGGAGTGTTGCTTCACTTTCTAAATGCTGTCCTTTCAGAGAAAATCACTTTCCTTTGAAAGTGCCTTAAGCTACTTGCAAGCATTAGGAAGAAACTCACATGCGTTTCTATGAAACACAAGCAGTCTGTTCCAACACTTCAATTCACTGTGCAAAGTGGATGGAGTATTACTTCACTTTCGAAATGCTGTCCTTTCAGAGAAAATCACTTTCCTTTGAAAGTGCCTTAAGCTACTTACAAGCATTCACAGGAAACACACATGCGTTTCTCTGAAATAGAAGCAGTCTGTTCCAACACTTCAATTCACTGTTCAAAGTGTATGGAGTGTTGCTTCACTTTCTAAATGCTGTCCTTTCAGAGAAAATCACTTTCCTTTGAAAGTGCCTTAAGCTACTTGTAAGCATTCACAAAAAGCTCACATGCATTTCTCTGAAAGAGAAGCAGTCTGTTTCAACACTTCAATTCACTGTGCAAAGTGTATGGAGTATTACTTCACTTTCGAAATGCTGTCCTTTCAGAGAAAATCACTTTCCTTTGAAAGTGCCTTAAGCTACTTACAAGCATTCACCAGAAACTCACATGCGTTTCTCTGATAGAGAAGCAGTCTGTTCCAACACTTCAATTCACTGTGCGAAGTGAATGGAGTGTTGCTTCACTTTCCAAATGCTGTCCTTTCAGAGAAAATCACTTTCCTTTGAAAGTGCCTTAATCTACTTGCAAGCATTAGGAAGAAACTCACATGCGTTTCTCTGAAAGAGAAGCAGTCTGTTCCAACACTTCAATTCACTGTGCAAAGTGAATGGAGTGTTGCTTCCCTTTCTAAATGCTGTCCTTTCAGAGAAAATCACTTTCCTTTGAAAGTGCCTTAAGCTACTTAAGAGCATTCAACAGAAACTCACATGCATTTCTCTGAAAGAGAAGCAGTCTGTTCCAACACTTCAATTCTCTGTGCAAAGTGAATGGAGTGTTGCTTCACTTTCTAAATGCTGTCCTTTCAGAGAATATCACTTTCCTTTGAAAGTGCCTTAAGCTACTTGCAAGCATTCACAAGAAACACTAATGCGTTTCTATGAGAGAGAAGCAGTCGGTTCCAACACTTCAATTCATTGCACGAAGGGAATGGAGTGTTGCTTTACTTTCTAAATGCTGTCCTTTCAGAGAAAATCACTTTCCTTTGAAAGAGCCTTGAGCTACTTACAAGCATTCAACAGAAACTCATATGCCTTTCTCTGAAAGAGAAGCAGTCTGTTCCAACACTTCAATTCACTTTATGAAGTGAATGGAGTGTTGCTTCACTTTCTAAATGCTCTTCTTTCAGAGAAAATCACTTTCCTTTGAAAGTGCCTTAAACTACTTGCAAGCATTAGGAAGAAACTCACATGCGTTTCTCTGAAAGAGAAGCAGTCTGTTCCAACACTTCAATTCACTGTGCGAAGTGAGTGGAGTGTTGCTTCACTTTCTAAATGCTGTCCTTTCAGAGAAAATCACTTTCCTTTGAAAGTGCCTTAAGCTACTTGGAAGCATTAGGAAGAAACTCACATGCGTTTCTATGAAACACAAGCAGTCTGTTCCAACACTTCAATTCACTGCACGAAGGGAATGGAGTGTTGCTTCACTTTCTAAATGCTGTCCTTTCAGAGAAAATCACTTTCCTTTGAAAGTGCCTTAAGCTACTTACAAGCATTCAACAGAAACTCACATGCATTTCTCTGAAAGAGAAGCAATCTGTTCCAACACTTCAACTCTGTGCGAAGTGAATGGAGTGTTGCTTCACTTTCTAAATGCTGTCCTTTCAGAGAAAATCACTTTCCTTTGAAAGTGCCTTAAGCTACTTTCAAGCATTCACAGGAAACACACATGCGTTTCTCTGAAATAGAAGCAGTCTGTTCCAACACTTCAATTCACTGTGCAAAGTGTATGGAGTGTTGCTTCACTTTCTAAATGCTGTCCTTTCAGAGAAAATCACTTTCCTTTGAAAGTGCCTTAAGCTACTTGCAAGCATTCACAAAAAGCTCACATGCGTTTCTCTGAAAGAGAAGCAGTCTGTTTCAACACTTCAATTCACTGTGCAAAGTGTATGGAGTATTGCTTCACTTTCTAAATGCTGTCCTTTCAGAGAAAATCACTTTCCTTTGAAAGTGCCTTAAGCTACTTACAAGCATTCACCAGAAACTCACATGCGTTTCTCTGATAGAGAAGCAGTCTGTTCCAACACTTCAATTCACTGTGCGAAGTGAATGGAGTGTTGCTTCACTTTCCAAATGCTGTCCTTTCAGAGAAAATCACTTTCCTTTGAAAGTGCCTTAAGCTACTTGCAAGCATTAGGAAGAAACTCATATGCGTTTCTCTGAAAGAGAAGCAGTCTGTTCCAACACTTCAATTCACTGTGCAAAGTGAATGGAGTGTTGTTTCCCTTTCTAAATGCTGTCCTTTCAGAGAAAATCACTTTCCTTTGAAAGTGCCTTAAGCTACTTAAGAGCATTCAACAGAAACTCACATGCATTTCTCTGAAAGAGAAGCAGTCTGTTCCAACACTTCAATTCTCTGTGCGAAGTGAATGGAGTGTTGCTTCATTTTCTAAATGCTGTCCTTTCTGTAAAATCACTTTCCTTTGAAAGTGCCTTAAGCTACTTACAAACATTCACCAGAAACTCACATGTGTTTCTCTGAAAGAGAAGAAATCTGTTCAAACACTTCAATTCACTGTGCAAAGTCAATGGAGTGTTGCCTCGCTTTCTAAATGCTGTCCTTTCAGAGAAAATCACTTTCCTTTGAAAGTGCCTTAAGCTACTTGGAAGAATTAGGAAGAAACTCACATGCGTTTCTATGAAACACAAGCAGTCTGTTCCAACACTTCAATTCACTGCACGAAGGGAATGGAGTGTTGCTTCACTTTCTAAATGCTGTCCTTTCAGAGAAAATCACTTTCCTTTGAAAGTGCCTTAAGCTACTTACAAGCATTCAACAGAAACTCACATGCATTTCTCTGAAAGAGAAGCAATCTGTTCCAACACTTCAACTCTGTGCGAAGTGAATGGAGTGTTGCTTCACTTTCTAAATGCTGTCCTTTCAGAGAAAATCACTTTCCTTTGAAAGTGCCTTAAGCTACTTTCAAGCATTCACAGGAAACACACATGCGTTTCTCTGAAATAGAAGCAGTCTGTTCCAACACTTCAATTCACTGTTCAAAGTGTATGGAGTGTTGCTTCACTTTCTAAATGCTGTCCTTTCAGAGAAAATCACTTTCCTTTGAAAGTGCCTTAAGCTACTTGTAAGCATTCACAAAAAGCTCACATGCGTTTCTCTGAAAGAGAAGCAGTCTGTTTCAACACTTCAATTCACTGTGCAAAGTGTATGGAGTATTACTTCACTTTCGAAATGCTGTCCTTTCAGAGAAAATCACTTTCCTTTGAAAGTGCCTTAAGCTACTTGGAAGCATTAGGAAGAAACTCACATGCGTTTCTATGAAACACAAGCAGTCTGTTCCAACACTTCAATTCACTGCACGAAGGGAATGGAGTGTTGCTTCACTTTCTAAATGCTGTACTTTCAGAGAAAATCACTTTCCTTTGAAAGGGCCTTAAGCTACTTACAAGCATTCACCAGAAACTCACATGCATTTCTCTGATAGAGAAGCAGTCTGTTCCAACACTTCAATTCACTGTGCGAAGTGAATGGAGTGTTGCTTCACTTTCCAAATGCTGTCCTTTCAGAGAAAATCACTTTCCTTTGAAAGTGCCTTAATCTACTTGCAAGCATTAGGAAGAAACTCACATGCGTTTCTCTGAAAGAGAAGCAGTCTGTTCCAACACTTCAATTCACTGTGCAAAGTGAATGGAGTGTTGCTTCCCTTTCTAAATGCTGTCCTTTCAGAGAAAATCACTTTCCTTTGAAAGTGCCTTAAGCTACTTAAGAGCATTCAACAGAAACTCACATGCATTTCTCTGAAAGAGAAGCAGTCTGTTCCAACACTTCAATTCTCTGTGCAAAGTGAATGGAGTGTTGCTTCACTTTCTAAATGCTGTCCTTTCAGAGAAAATCACTTTCCTTTGAAAGTGCCTTAAGCTACTTGCAAGCATTCACAAGAAACACTAATGCGTTTCTATGAGAGAGAAGCAGTCGGTTCCAACACTTCAATTCATTGCACGAAGGAAATGGAGTGTTGCTTTACTTTCTAAATGCTGTCCTTTCAGAGAAAATCACTTTCCTTTGAAAGTGCCTTGAGCTACTTACAAGCATTCAACAGAAACTCATATGCCTTTCTCTGAAAGAGAAGCAGTCTGTTCCAACACTTCAATTCACTTTGCGAAGTGAATGGAGTGTTGCTTCACTTTCTAAATGCTCTTCTTTCAGAGAAAATCACTTTCCTTTGAAAGTGCCTTAAGCTACTTGCAAGCATTAGGAAGAAACTCACATGCGTTTCTATGAAACACAAGCAGTCTGTTCCAACACTTCAATTCACTGTGCGAAGTGAGTGGAGTGTTGCTTCACTTTCTAAATGCTGTCCTTTCAGAGAAAATCACTTTCCTTTGAAAGTGCCTTAAGCTACTTGGAAGCATTAGGAAGAAACTCACATGCGTTTCTATGAAACACAAGCAGTCTGTTCCAACACTTCAATTCACTGCACGAAGGGAATGGAGTGTTGCTTCACTTTCTAAATGCTGTCCTTTCAGAGAAAATCACTTTCCTTTGAAAGTGCCTTAAGCTACTTACAAGCATTCAACAGAAACTCACATGCATTTCTCTGAAAGAGAAGCAATCTGTTCTAACACTTCAACTCTGTGCGAAGTGAATGGAGTGTTGCTTCACTTTCTAAATGCTGTCCTTTCAGAGAAAATCACTTTCCTTTGAAAGTGCCTTAAGCTACTTTCAAGCATTCACAGGAAACACACATGCGTTTCTCTGAAATAGAAGCAGTCTGTTCCAACACTTCAATTCACTGTGCAAAGTGTATGGAGTGTTGCTTCACTTTCTAAATGCTGTCCTTTCAGAGAAAATCACTTTCCTTTGAAAGTGCCTTAAGCTACTTGCAAGCATTCACAAAAAGCTCACATGCGTTTCTCTGAAAGAGAAGCAGTCTGTTTCAACACTTCAATTCACTGTGGAAAGTGTATGGAGTATTGCTTCACTTTCTAAATGCTGTCCTTTCAGAGAAAATCACTTTCCTTTGAAAGTGCCTTAAGCTACTTACAAGCATTCACCAGAAACTCACATGCGTTTCTCTGATAGAGAAGCAGTCTGTTCCAACACTTCAATTCACTGTGCGAAGTGAATGGAGTGTTGCTTCACTTTCCAAATGCTGTCCTTTCAGAGAAAATCACTTTCCTTTGAAAGTGCCTTAATCTACTTGCAAGCATTAGGAAGAAACTCACATGCGTTTCTCTGAAAGAGAAGCAGTCTGTTCCAACACTTCAATTCACTGTGCAAAGTGAATGGAGTGTTGCTTCCCTTTCTAAATGCTGTCCTTTCAGAGAAAATCACTTTCCTTTGAAAGTGCCTTAAGCTACTTAAGAGCATTCAACAGAAACTCACATGCATTTCTCTGAAAGAGAAGCAGTCTGTTCCAACACTTCAATTCTCTGTGCGAAGTGAATGGAGTGTTGCTTCATTTTCTAAATGCTGTCCTTTCTGTAAAATCACTTTCCTTTGAAAGTGCCTTAAGCTACTTACAAACATTCACCAGAAACTCACATGTGTTTCTCTGAAAGAGAAGAAATCTGTTCCAACACTTCAATTCACTGTGCAAAGTCAATGGAGTGTTGCCTCGCTTTCGAAATGCTGTCATTTCAGAGAAAATCACTTTCCTTTGAAAGTGCCTTAAGCTACTTACAAGCATTCAACAGAAACTCACATGCATTTCTCTGAAAGAGAAGCAATCTGTTCCAACACTTCAACTCTGTGCGAAGTGAATGGAGTGTTGCTTCACTTTCTAAATGCTGTCCTTTCAGAGAAAATCACTTTCCTTTGAAAGTGCCTTAAGCTACTTTCAAGCATTCACAGGAAACACACATGCGTTTCTCTGAAATAGAAGCAGTCTGTTCCAACACTTCAATTCACTGTGCAAAGTGTATGGAGTGTTGCTTCACTTTCTAAATGCTGTCCTTTCAGAGAAAATCACTTTCCTTTGAAAGTGCCTTAAGCTACTTGCAAGCATTCACAAAAAGCTCACATGCGTTTCTCTGAAAGAGAAGCAGTCTGTTTCAACACTTCAATTCACTGTGCAAAGTGTATGGAGTATTGCTTCACTTTCTAAATGCTGTCCTTTCAGAGAAAATCACTTTCCTTTGAAAGTGCCTTAAGCTACTTACAAGCATTCACCAGAAACTCACATGCATTTCTCTGATAGAGAAGCAGTCTGTTCCAACACTTCAATTCACTGTGCGAAGTGAATGGAGTGTTGCTTCACTTTCCAAATGCTGTCCTTTCAGAGAAAATCACTTTCCTTTGAAAGTGCCTTAAGCTACTTGCAAGCATTAGGAAGAAACTCACATGCGTTTCTCTGAAAGAGAAGCAGTCTGTTCCAACACTTCAATTCACTGTGCAAAGTGAATGGAGTGTTGCTTCCCTTTCTAAATGCTGTCCTTTCAGAGAAAATCACTTTCCTTTGGAAGTGCCTTAAGCTACTTAAGAGCATTCAACAGAAACTCACATGCATTTCTCTGAAAGAGAAGCAGTCTGTTCCAACACTTCAATTCTCTGTGCGAAGTGAATGGAGTGTTGCTTCACTTTCTAAATGCTGTCCTTTCTGTAAAATCACTTTCCTTTGAAAGTGCCTTAAGCTACTTACAAACATTCACCAGAAACTCACATGTGTTTCTCTGAAAGAGAAGAAATCTGTTCCAACACTTCAATTCACTGTGCGAAGTGAATGGAGTGTTGCTTCACTTTCTAAATGCTGTCCTTTCAGAGAAAATCACTTTCCATTGAAAGTGCCTTAAGCTACTTGCAAGCATTCACAAGAAACACTAATGCGTTTCTATGAAAGACAAGCAGTCTGTTCCAACACTTCAATTCACTGTGCGAAGTGAATGGAGTGTTGCTTCACTTTCGAAATGCTGTCATTTCAGAGAAAATCACTTTCCTTTGAAAGTGCCGTAAGCTACTTACAAGCATTCACCAGAAACTCACATGCGTTTCTCTGAAAGAAAAGCAGTCTGTTCTAATACTTCAATTCACTCTGCGAAGTGAATGGAGTGTTGCTTCACTTTCTAAATGCTGTCCTTTCAGAGAAAACCACTTTCTTTTGAAAGTGCCTTAAGCTACTGGCAAGCATTAGGAAGAAACTCACATGAGTTTCTCTGAAAGAGAAGCAGTCTGTTCCCACACTTCAATTCACTGTGCGAAGTTAATGGAGTGTTGCTTCACTTTCTAAATGCTGTCCTTTCAGAGAAAATCACTTTCCTTTGAAAGTGCCTAAAGCTACTTACAAGCATTCAACAGAAACTCACATGCGTTTCTCTGAAAGAGAAGCAGTCTGTTCCAACACTTCAATTCACTGTGCGAAGTGAATGGGGTGTTGCTTCACTTTCTAAATTCTGTCATTTGAGAGAAAATCACTTTCCTTTGAAAGTGCCTTAAACTACTTGCAAGCATTCACAAGAAACACTAATGCGTTTCTATGAAAGACAAGCAGTCTGTTCCAACACTTCAATTCACTGTGCGAAGTGAATGGAGTGTTACTTCACTTTCTAAATGCTGTCCTTTCATAGAAAGTCACTTTCCTTTGAAAGTGCCTTAAGCTACTTACAAGTATTCAACAGAAACTCATATGCATTTCTCTGAAAGAGAAGCAGTCTGTTCCAACACTTCAATTCACTGTGCGAAGTGAATGGAGTGTTGCTTCACTTTCTAAATGCTGTCCTTTCAGAGAAAATCACTTTCCTTTGAAAGTGCCTTAAGCAACTTGCAAGCATTCACAAGAAACACTAATGCGTTTCTATGAAAGAGTAGCAGTCTGTTCCAACACTTCAATTCACTGCACGAAGGGAACGGAGTGTTGCTTCACTTTCTAAATGCTGTCCTTTCAGAGAAAATCACTTTCCTTTGAAAGTGCCTTAAGCTACTTGCAAGCATTAGGAAGAAACTCACATGCGTTTCTCTGAAAGAGAAGCAGTCTGTTCCAACACTTCAATTCACTGTGCGAAGTGAGTGGAGTGTTGCTTCACTTTCTAAATGCTGTCCTTTCAGAGAAAATCACTTTCCTTTGAAAGTGCCTTAAGCTACTTGGAAGCATTAGGAAGAAACTCACATGCGTTTCTATGAAACACAAGCAGTCTGTTCCAACACTTCAATTCACTGCACGAAGGGAATGGAGTGTTGCTTCACTTTCTAAATGCTGTCCTTTCAGAGAAAATCACTTTCCTTTGAAAGTGCCTTAAGCTACTTACAAGCATTCAACAGAAACTCACATGCATTTCTCTGAAAGAGAAGCAATCTGTTCCAACACTTCAACTCTGTGCGAAGTGAATGGAGTGTTGCTTCACTTTCTAAATGCTGTCCTTTCAGAGAAAATCACTTTCCTTTGAAAGTGCCTTAAGCTACTTTCAAGCATTCACAGGAAACACACATGCGTTTCTCTGAAATAGAAGCAGTCTGTTCCAACACTTCAATTCACTGTGCAAAGTGTATGGAGTGTTGCTTCACTTTCTAAATGCTGTCCTTTCAGAGAAAATCAATTTCCTTTGAAAGTGCCTTAAGCTACTTGCAAGCATTCACAAAAAGCTCACATGCGTTTCTCTGAAAGAGAAGCAGTCTGTTTCAACACTTCAATTCACTGTGCAAAGTGTATGGAGTATTGCTTCACTTTCTAAATGCTGTCCTTTCAGAGAAAATCACTTTCCTTTGAAAGTGCCTTAAGCTACTTACAAGCATTCACCAGAAACTCACATGTGTTTCTCTGAAAGAGAAGCAGTCTGTTCCAACACTTCAATTCACTGTGCAAAGTCAATGGAGTGTTGCCTCGCTTTCGAAATGCTGTCATTTCAGAGAAAATCACTTTCCTTTGAAAGTGCCTTAAGCTTCTTGCAAGCATTAGGAAGAAACTCACATGCGTTTCTCTGAAAAAGAAGCATTCTGTTCCAACACTTCAATTCACTGTGCGAAGTGAATGGAGTGTTGCTTCACTTTCTAAATGCTGTCCTTTCAGAGAAAATCACTTTCCTTTGAAAGTGCCTTAAGCTACTTGCAAGCATTAGGAAGAAACTCACATGCGTTTCTCTGAAAGAGAAGCAGTCTGTTCCAACACTTCAATTCTCTGTGCGAAGTGAATGGAGTGTTGCTTCACTTTCTAAATGCTGTCCTTTCTGTAAAATCACTTTCCTTTGAAAGTGCCTTAAGCTACTTACAAACATTAACCAGAAACTCACATGTGTTTCTCTGAAAGAGAAGAAATCTGTTCCAACATTTCAATTCACTGTGCAAAGTCAATGGAGTGTTGCCTCGCTTTCGAAATGCTGTCATTTCAGAGAAAATCACTTTCCTTTGAAAGTGCCTTAAGCTTCTTGCAAGCATTAGGAAGAAACTCACATGCATTTCTCTGAAATAGAAGCAATTTGTTCCAACACTTCAATTCACTGTGCGAAGTGAATGGAGTGTTGCTTCACTTTCTAAATGTTGTCTTTTCAGAGAAAATCACTTTCCTTTGAAAGTGCCTTAAACTACTTTCAAGCATTCACAAAAAACTCACATGCGTTTCTCTGAAAGATAAGCAGTCTGTTCCAACACTTCAATTAACTGTGCGAAGTGAATGGAGTGTTGCTTCAGTATCTAAATGCTGTCCTTTCAGAGAAAATCACTTTCCTTTGAAAGTGCCTTAAGCAACTTGCAAGCATTAGGAAGAAACTCACATGAGTTTCTCTGAAAGAGAAGCAGTCTGTTCCCACACTTCAATTCACTGTGCGAAGTTAATGGAGTGTTGCTTCACTTTCTAAATGCTGTCCTTTCAGAGAAAATCACTTTCCTTTGAAAGTGCCTAAAGCTACTTACAAGCATTCAACAGAAACTCACATGCGTTTCTCTGAAAGAGAAGCAGTCTGTTCCAACACTTCAATTCACTGTGCGAAGTGAATGGGGTGTTGCTTCACTTTCTAAATTCTGTCATTTGAGAGAAAATCACTTTCCTTTGAAAGTGCCTTAAACTACTTGCAAGCATTCACAAGAAACACTAATGCGTTTCTATGAAAGACAAGCAGTCTATTCCAACACTTCAGTTCACTGTGCGAAGTGAATGGAGTGTTACTTCACTTTCTAAATGCTGTCCTTTCATAGAAAGTCACTTTCCTTTGAAAGTGCCTTAAGCTACTTACAAGTATTCAACAGAAACTCATATGCATTTCTCTGAAAGAGAAGCAGTCTGTTCCAACACTTCAATTCACTGTGCGAAGTGAATGGAGTGTTGCTTCACTTTCTAAATGCTGTCCTTTCAGAGAAAATCACTTTCCTTTGAAAGTGCCTTAAGCAACTTGCAAGCATTCACAAGAAACACTAATGCGTTTCTATGAAAGAGTAGCACTCTGTTCCAACACTTCAATTCACTGCACGAAGGGAACGGAGTGTTGCTTCACTTTCTAAATGCTGTCCTTTCAGAGAAAATCACTTTCCTTTGAAAGTGCCTTAAGCTACTTGCAAGCATTCACCAGAAACTCACATGCGTTTCTCTGAAAGAGAAGCAGTCTGTTCCAACACTTCAATTCACTGTGCGAAGTGAATGGAGTGTTTCCTCACTTTCTAAATGCTGTCCTTTCAGAGAAAATCACTTTCCTTTGAAAGTGCCTTAAGCTACATACAAGCATTCAACAGAACCTCACATGCCTTTCTCTGAAAAAGAAGCAGTCTGTTCCAACACTTCAATTCACTTTGCGAAGTGAATGGAGTGTTGCTTCACTTTCTAAATGCTGTCCTTTCAGAGAAAATCACTTTCCTTTGAAAGTGCCTTAAGCTACTTGCAAGCATTAGGAAGAAACTCACATGCGTTTCTCTGAAAGAGAAGCATTCTGTTCCAACACTTCAATTCACTGTGCGAAGTGAGTGGAGTGTTGCTTCACTTTCTAAATGCTGTCCTTTCAGGGAAAATCACTTTCCTTTGAAAGTGCCTTAAGCTACTTACAAGCATTCAACAAAAACTCACATGCACTTCTCTGAAAGAGAAGCAGTCTGTTCCAACACTTCAATTCACTGTGCGAAGTGAAGGGAGTGTTGCTTCACTTTCTAAATTCTGTCCTTTCAGAGAAAATCACTTTCCTTTGAAAGTGCCTTAAGCCACTTGCAAGCATTAGGAAGAAACTCACATGCGTTTCTCTGAAAGAGAAGCAGTCTGCTGCAACATTTCAATTCAAAGTGCGAAGTGAATGGATTGTTGCTTCACATTCTAAATGCTGTCCTTTCAGTGAAAATCACTCTCCTTTGAAAGTGCCTTTAGAAACATGCAAGCATTCTCAAGAAACACTAATGCGTTTCTATGAAAGACAAGCAGTCTGTTCCAACACATCAATTCACTGCACGAAGGGAATGGAGTGTTGCTTCACTTTCTAAATGCTGTCCTTTAAGAGAAAATCACTTTCCTTTGAAAGTGCCTTAAGCTACTTACAAGCATTCACCAGAAACTCACATGCGTTTCTCTGAAAGAGAATCAGTCTGTTCCAACACTTCAATTCACTGTGCAAAGTGAATGGAGTGTTGCTTCACTTTCTAAATGCTGTCTTTTCAGAGAAAATCACTTTCCTTTGAAAGTGCCTTCAGCTAATTACAAGCATTCAACAGAAACTCACATGCATTTCTCTGAAAGGAAAGCAGTCTGTTCCAACACTTCAGTTCACTGTGCAAAGTGAATGGAGTGTTACTTCACTTTGTAAATTCTGTCCTTTCAGAGAAAATCACTTTCCTTTGAAAGTGCCTTAAACTACTTTCAAGCATTCATTAAAAACTCACATGTGTTTCCCTGAAAGAGAAACAGTCTGTTCCAACACTTCAATTCACTGTGCGAAGTGAATGGAGTGTTGCCTCACTTTCTAAATGCTGTCCTTTCAGAGAAAATCACTTTCCTTTGAAAGTGCCTTAAGCTACTTACAAGCATTCAACAGAAACACACATGCATTTCTCTGAAAGAGAAGCAGTCTGTTCCAACACTTCAATTCACTGTGCGAAGTGAATGGAGTGTTGCTTCACTTTCTAAATGCTCTTCTTTCTGAGAAAATCACTTTCCTTTGAAAGTGCCTTAAGCTACTTACAAGCATTCAACAGAAACTCACATGCGTTTCTCTGAAAGAGAAGCAGTCTGTTCCAACACTTCACTTAACTGTGCGAAGTGAATGGAGTGTTGCTTCAGTATCTAAATGCTGTCCTTTCAGAGAAAATCACTTTCCTTTGAAAGTGCCTTAAGCAACTTGCAAGCATTCACAAG